>NC_136735.1:28007630-28607630 GCF_936440315.1 Barbus barbus | reverse complement strand
CTATAAAACTAAACTATGAGTTGCAGATTTGTGAAATACAGTTTAATGCTCTTGGCTGATAATCAAACATAGAGGAATCTCATTTTGTCAGTTTAAAGGATTTTTTGAAATTAAAATAATTTAAGCTTCATGAAAAACCTGGAATATGTGGCATATTTTAATATTTTACATTTAATGTAATTTATTATTCAGTATTATTCAACCCTGGAGGGTAATGTCATATCGTTTTACACTTATTTGTTGTGAGGTCCAAAATAATTTTGCTTTGGTAAAATCTAGCGTGCTCCAATCTAACCATCCTGGGAAACCGCAACGGCTTCTGTTCACCCGCACCAAACCCATTTCTTGGAGGACATGTGGGTTAATGTTGATTTGATGTGTTTTCATCCAGAGCATGGGGATAGCAGTATTAGTCAGTCCATTAGTATGCTAATAAACAGATGTGTGTTAGAGGTGCTGGTTAATAATATTCCCCAGTGTGTTTTAAAGACGATTTCATCACCAGCGATTTACATGATTGCTCCCCGTGATTGAAATTATATGTAATTACATGAATATCACTTAGCTAGATTACTTCTCTTGTGTTCTTTGAATGGAACCATCACCTTAATGTGTAAAATCTGAGAAAAAAATCATGTAATTTTGACCCCATATTGTTTTTTTCCTCCGTGACATTAGGCAGAATTTTCAAGCTGCGCTTTTCTTTGTTCAAGATGGATGGCGAAATACTGTGAAGCTCCAAAAAGCACCATTATATAGTGCATATGGCTCATGCACCATATTCCTTCTTAGCCCAATGAATAGCTTAGTGTGAGACTAAAACTGAAGCCGTATTGCAAGATTTCAGTATATTAATCTTAATTTTAAAATGACTCCTTTTATATATGTTTTTTTATGTATATTCGACATCATCTTAGGTAATGTTTTTAGATGGTCACACATGACAAAGTAAGTTTGACTGTGTATATGACCGTGGGGCTTCAAAAAACTTTTAATACAGCACACATCATACGGATCACTTTTATGGCACATTTATGCTGCTTTTTTGCCCTTTTTGGAGCTTTTGGAGCATTTTTTTATGTAATAGCTCAGAGAGATGACTAACATCTTTCTGTTTTTCACAGAAGAAAGAAAATACAGGGTTGGAACTACACTCCCAGGTACAAAACTGTCACTGGGGTGGTACCCTAATCTACAAACGGTACATATTTGTAACCCATAAATGGTACATATTAGTACCTTTTGCAAGGAGACCACCCTAGTGACCATTTTTCCCTGAGAGTATAGAGATTAGAATGTTGGGTCATTTATAAGCTCAAACTTTGCATCATCTTACACGTGTTGTTTAGGTTGTGTGTCAAGTTAAAACAGTTTACAAAAATAAAAAAAATTGTCAAAAAGCTCTAAATAAATATTAAATGTCTAAAAGCCTCCATTTGAGTTTCAGTCAGTCCACCTGCTTTTGAAAGAACAAACACATCCTGTATTTACGGCCTGTAATCAGTCCCACCAGGATTTCACTGCACATTTTCCTGATTGTTTTGGAGTGAAAACCCACCAATATTCATGATGTACTTACAGGTAATTAGCAATGTTGGGCTAGTTACTCAAAAATGTCATTTATTACTCATTAGTTACTCCTTTCAAAAAGTAATATTATTACGTTACTTACTACTTTCTGGTAACAGTAATTAGTTATAATACTAGTTACATTACTCTTTCTTTCATGCCCCACAGAAGTTATAATTGTGCATATTCTCATTAAAATTCTTCTAAAATGTTACTAACGCTATATTTCTGCCTCATCATTTCACCAAATTCCACACTGGATTGCAGTCAAAGTTTATTACAAACGCTCATTGGTGATTGATAGTGACGTTTAAGTAAAAGTGTTGTATTATTCTCATTAATTGTGTAGCTTGAAGCTAATTTAGCTATAATTGCTCTATTACCTATATAGCCTATTATATTTCATGATGTATTTTATCAAAAGAAATAGTATAAGTTCATAAGACAATGTTTTGTTTTCTAAAAAAGGTTTTTAATTATAGTAATACAGTTTGTATCAGGATCAGAGGGATGTTGGTGGGCAAGCCATGTTATGCCAGAGTAAAGTAATGCCACAACTTGCACATCGTTGTTCAGATCATCTTTTCTCCTGACAAAATCAATGTCATGGCAATATTTCCATCTGCTGAATGTAAGCTTTTCTATGTTCCAAGCTTGCCTGCTGCTCTGGTGACTTCATGTGCCTGTGCAAGTCGTGAAAATTATGAAAATAAATCTAGGAATTATTGGATTGTTGGACTTCAAATCCGTAGGCTAGAGGCATCAAAAGTAACTAACAAGCTATTTTATGGATGGTAACTGTAAAATTATTACAGAAACCATATTAGTAATTTGTTACACTACTAGTTACTGCAAAAATTTATATTGATGTAACTAGTTACTGACCAACACTGGTAATTGGTGACGGTAAGAGTACAATTATTTACCTATAAATATAATTACTGCAATTGTGATCCGGGTCCCCAATGCACAAGGAAGTACTAATGGAATTCACTGCAAACAGCTGCAGAATAGTTGAGCACATATTGATGAATTTGTTCGGTCTGTTATATACCTTATATAGCTTTCCCACCTCTGTTATTGTTTTTGGCAGAAAAAATACAGAAATTTAACAAAAATGCAAACTGTTTTAAAGGGATAGTTCACCCAAAAATTTAAACTCTGTTATTAATTACTCAACCTCATGTCGTTCCAAACACACAAGACCTTCGTTCATCTTCGGAACACAAATTTTTGATGCATTCGGAGAGCTCTCTGACCCTCCCATAGACAGCAAGGATCCTTACACGATCAAGGCTCAGAAACATAGCAAGGAGGTCGTTAAAATAATCGATGTAAGAATAATTTTTTTTGCTAAAAGAAAACAAAAATAATGACTTTATTCAACAATTTGTCTCCTCTGCATCATCCTATAGTGCGATTTTGGAGAGTATCACATGCGCAAACAACGTGTACAACGCATGTATGCGGATATGTTGTTTACGTTCAGATCAACACATAAACAGCAATGTGTACGGTGCTGCTGACACAGAACAGAAGGGTGACGCAGAGGAATTGTCGAATAAAGTTTTATTTTTTTCTTTTGCACACAAAGTATTTTTGTAGCTTTGTAAAATTACAGTTGAACCCCTGATGTCACATGGATTATTTTAACAATCCACTTGCTATGTTTCTGAGCCTTGTTTGTGTAAGGATCCTTGCTGTCTATGGAAGGTCAGAGAGCTCTTGGAATGCATCAAAACTATATTCATTTGTGTTCCAAAGATGAACGAAGGTCTTACAGGTTTGAAACCACATGAGGGTGAGTAATTAATAACAGACTTTTCATTTTTGGGTGAACTATCCCTTTAATTAAAGGCAGTTTGCTTGATTTTGTTGTTGTTGGGTTCTGCAACATCGAGTGATCATCGTTTAAATAGTATTGACACAAATTGCTTATGATTTAGTCTGCAAGGTACCATCAAAAAGGACGCTCTAACCATTACAAATTAAGAATGAGGTGCTTTTTGTCATCATTGATTACTGTCACTTCGGAGTACTCAAGTGTTTGTGCACATTCCTAGTTGGAACAGCATGAGGTCATAAAATGACAATTTCAACTGTCTGCTTTTAACTCTATCGTTTTATTATTTCATCCTGTTGTTCTCTCTCTGTCTCTTTCTCTGGCCCTTCAGACATTCATTCTTGTAGTGGGTAATTTACCTGCCTCTGGAGGCTCTTCAATTGCTCCTGTCTCCTTATTAAAAGAAATCTCTGTAATACACATCACACGGTTCCTGCTGCTTTATTGATTTATTAGCAGATATGAATGTTTTTGTGCTCTTGTTTCTCTTATATTCATCATTCCCCTCTCTTCTCCTGTTATGCTTTCTGTTCATTTTCTCATGTGTTCTGCCTTTTCTTCCTCTTCTCTCTCGTCTTCTACAGCTAAACATGAACTCTGCCCCCACCTTCATGCATTTCCCAGCCAAAGGGAAGCCGAAGAGAGCAGACACCTTTGACCTTCAGCGGATTGGCTTTGCCTCTGAGCAACTGGCCAAGTGGATCGCAGACCGTACTGATGTGCAGGTACATCTAAAGTTATGCAACAAAATATATAAAATTACAAATCATTTTATGTATTTCATATCGCTCTAGATGCATTTCAGTGCTTAGCAAATAAAAGTGTAAACACATCACCATCATAATATACGTTATTGAAATGTAAAAGCACGGCTGTTAAAAGCTGGGTGGAACATTTCAGACATCTGTCTCAAACACATTTATTTTAGATTTATAATTGTATCTTTTGCCTGATGCCTGAAAAGCTGTTTTTAAGAAAATGATTTTAATTTATTTTACTGCTCAGTTTGAGAAGCAGCTTTTAGGAGCAACATAGCAGATGCCAAAATAGGAAGAAATAAATCTCAGTGCACTTTTTGACATTCATGAGTAACATCTTCCCCTCTCTTGAAAATGCAACGTCTTTATGACATCTCAAGACACTGAAGAAATATGTCGATGAAGCTGTTAGTATAGGTATATAATTATTTAAGTGCTTGTATAACTGATGCCAAAAGCTTGAAAGTATAATTGTGTAAAAACTAAATTTGATGTGGTTTGACGACAAATATAAACACACTTTTCATTAAAGGATTTTTCTGTGCTTTCAACAATTGCAGTATTGGCTTCTGTAATCCTTGCTTTGTTTTGCTTGTCTGAGAGTGAACTCCTTCCTGCTTGCTTGGTAAATCAAGCTATTGTGGCGGGAGGAGCCAACGACAGACACAGTGGGCGTGGCGTCAAGCCTCGGAGAGGTTTTTATTAAACAATATTTAAAATAAAGTGTCCAAAGGGGGAAAAGTGTCCAAAATAAACAGGGATCTGGTGTCCTCGTTGTGCTGCGGGGCTCGTGAAGGAGGGCAGTGTTCAGGAGGGAAGGGTCCAGGTAAGGGGCGGAGTCCGGCGGCCGCACGCGCTCCCGTCTGGAGGTCCCGGGGCGCGGGTGACGGCGGCTTCTGTGGCGGCTTCGTCCAACTCCTTCATCCCCGGGTGCTCGACGGGATTCCACGGCCCGGCGTCCTTGCCCGACGGCCGTATCGCGGGTGCAGTGTCGGCCGGACTGCGGGTCCGGCCGCTCGCGTCTCTGGCGGCGGCAGGTAGTTCCCTCTACGCTCCCTTTCCTGGACCCACGAGGACACCAGCGTGCATGCACGGGGAAGAGACCGGTCTCCCGAGGAGAGGCGCGCTCGGCGTTTAAACGGCGGCGGTGATGAGGCTCTACTCACGTCAGGTGCGCCTCATCACACGCCGCCAGCCCTGGCTGTTTCAGCGCCCCTCCTCTCTCACACACCCACTCCTGTCGGGAGCCTGGTGAAGGGCGGCGAATACAGGACGGGGTGGTGATGATGGACAGGGGGGAGGCAGCCGACTCGTCACATTATATGTCAGTGTCTTTCTTAAAAAGAAAAAAAAAAAGATCAGTGAGAAAAAGTGCAAAGTGAGGGATTCACAAACCCTATGAAGTAGAACCGAACAGCACTTTCATGAGAAAGCATGGAGACAGATAACATCTGATTTCCCCATCATGTTAACATAGATTTTCCCTCCAGGGAAGCTCTCACTGAAAAATATCACCGCCACCTTAATGCGTTTACAGACGACTGCCTTGGAGCACTGGCACTAATTCAGTTGCCTTATTAAGACTCTACCCCGGTTTCTGCTTTAATACTTTTGAATAAGTCACTTAAGGTATATATCACCTTTAGGGAAGGGCTGAGTTATGTTGGAGTCGATAAAAAGCTACTTTTTTTTAAAGATTTTCCTCCGATGGAGCACTCTGATTATGAAGCAGTGAAGCACTGTGTAGATTACAGTGCAGGTCATATGTCAGCTACGCTCTTCCCTCTATGCAGGTGGACTCGTTATCTTTGATTCATCTCCAATTCACATTTCTGCAAAGGCATGGAAGCCCCTTGCTTTGTGAATTCTCTTCTTTTATCCTGGCCTAAGGAAAAACCTTTAAAGAACTTATTTTTATTTTATTTTTTTTAAATATGACACGGCTTATTCCTTTTGTCATTTATTTTCAAAAAGTAGGAAAAGGTAGAGTGGATGAAAGTATAATGAATGCATCAAATTATTTAAAAATATTTTGTTTTATTTGATTTATTGTATTTTTTTTAAGAATGCAAGTATTATGAATGTTATGTTTTTTTGTTTTGTTTTTTGATCCTTTATTTTAATATGTTTTAATGTTATTTTAATTTAGTTTTAAGAGGAGAGAATGCAAGTATAATGGCTGCATTATTTTTTTATTAATTTTCATTTTATTTATTTTATTTCATTTAAAATATTGAGTGAATAAGAGTATAACATACAAATGATTTTATTTTTCTATTTATTTAATTTATTTATTGTTAATTTATTTATTTTATTATTTTTTAAAGTAAAAAGAAAGCAAATATATGTGTATATATAGTACATTTTATTTTATTTTTACCCTGCCATACCATTACTATACCATTAGCCTAATTAGCAGTTAGTCTTTGTCAGTCTATGCACATTGGAGCAGTGCTCGTGCACCCCCTGGAGCAGACAGCATTATAGATGAAGTCGGCCATTTTTATCCTAGAATAATCTGATCTGATTTGGAGGCAGCAGCAGAGGCTGTAGTACAAACTGTAGTTTTGAAGGGAAACATTAAGGCCTTGAACGACAGGCACTAAACGTGTTTACAACCCTCTGGTTCTCGCATCACACCACTCATAAATAGAGAATCCTGGGTGTCCAATGCGTCATAGACTTAGTAGCCCTCTGGGTCTACTTTTGGCCTAAGGCGAAGAAAAGACTGTAAAAAGGGAAGGGAGGGACCAGCAGCCTTTGCCGGAATGAATGCGTTCACTAGACAATGGCAGTGTCTGAAACCTAACTTCCCCTGATGTGGTTTTGAGTGAAGTTTTCCTCCTCAGAAAAGGATTCATTAAAAGTCAGGTGTTCAAGCTATAACACATCTTTCAATCATTTTGATAGTGAAGTGAGGTGCATGGATTTTTCTTTATTTTTCTTGTCAGTCTTGAAAATGCATGATTGTCTGGTTGCAGTTGTCAGAATACTGTCACCTACTTTTCATGTCTCAAAACCTATTTTCACAGATGGTACATATACCAGTTTCTGAGAAATTATACATTTATTCATGTCTTAAAACCTATTTTTGCATACGTCTATTTACCAATATCTGGTGAATTATCATTCATTCATTCACTCACTCACTCATTCATGCATTCATTCATTTCTGTTAGATATTTATTTGTTTACTTGTTAGTTATTTGTGGTGGAGGGTATCTTTATAAATTGCTCTATGTTTTAATGTTGTTGTTGTTAATTAATAATAATAATAATAATAAAAAAATGTGTTTACCATACTCTGACCATACAGTAAGTGTCAATTGTACTTTTGTTGACTTTTTTTTTATTTTTTTTTATTACATATTAAACACTATTAGAATTGCTGAAATGATCATGTAATTATGTAAGAACAAATAAATAACATACTTTTTAGTGTTTATTTTTAGGTCACTTGTCAAACTTATGCAACTGTAATCTGTGATATTGACATGAGTTTGACATGAAAACTTTATGCAAAAATGCCAGATTTTGTTGCTTCCACTTCATTGTTACTGTACGTTCGTTGTTCATGGAGCACCGGCAATGATCAAGTCATTGTTCTTTTTTTGAATATCGTCATATGTCAGTCAAAATGTCATTCAAAAGTTAAACACTTGGGGGTTTTTCTCTCTTTGTCTAGATTCGAGTCTTCCGGCCACCCAACTATTCGGGTACAATCGCTCTGGCTCTGCTGGTGTCTCTGGTCGGTGGGCTCCTCTATCTGCGCAGAAACAACTTGGAGTTCATCTACAACAAGACTGGCTGGGCCATGGCCGCACTGGTGCCTAATGTTCATTATATAACCCCAATTCAAATGAAACAGCTGGAGCCATGCTTTGTTGTTTGATCTGGCCAGTCCTTAAACTCAATGTATATCTTGGCAGCGGTACAACGGTCAGCTCTCTCTGGCCCTAGAACCATTCAACAACTTCAACACTTTTGCTATTGCTTTTATAAGGTCCTTTAATAAAATAAAACCAGCTGACCATGGAGTAAACCTAGATTAAAATTATTTATAGAGTTTTTAAGTCATAAAAGAGGCCAATTTATTGAATCTAAACCCAAGTTGATGCAATAAAAACAGAAGACAACAGCTCAAGGGTACAAAACAAGCTAAAGGCATAGAGTCAGTGTGCTTAGCACCTGAGGTCAAAATTATGTGCTGTGTCTTGCATAAAAGTTTGATTTAAAGTGTTGTGCTGTCTGTAAATTGTAGAACCTGAGCTTTCAATATTCATTCCCCAAAGTCTGAAGGTGGCTGACTTTTACTGCTCCATTGGATAAAGTTTTTTATCCACTATATTGATTATAAGGGCAAGTTGAGGAAACGTTTTTCAATTTTTTTTTATTTTTTTTATACCCATGCTATAAGAATGTAATCAATCTTTATCGCTCACTCTGTCTGTTTATCATTCTCGTCGTATTACCATATCACTCAGCTAATATACTCTCAATCTTTCACTCCCTTTTCTTTTCCACAGTGTGTGGTGTTTGCCATGACCTCAGGTCAGATGTGGAATCATATTCGTGGTCCTCCATATGCCCACAAGAACCCTCAAAACGGTCAGGTGGTAAGTGCTGCCCACCTTCTTGTCTCAAAGCTCTGTATGTGCCGCACCACTCATCTAAACCTTTCTTGACTTGACTGACTTTGTTTGTGTCTGTTCATTAAATAGCCATCCATCATATGAAGTTTTGCCAACCGAAAAACAAACTTGAATTCTACATGGTATATGACCCATCCAGTCGATTCTTAAGCAATGAATCCTGTGGAATATTAATTCCTACAAAGGGCATGGCCTACATTCATGAATAAAAAAATACTGCACTTGGAGTAAATAGAACTGGTGTCCAAATAGTGGTATGGAGCCAGACAGAACTATGAAAAATATGATTTGGATGTGAGAATTGACCTGGAGGGTATAGCACATGCATTGGTATTTTTGCATAGACGACCCAAATTTGAATCCGGCTTGACATTTTCCAATCTAGCCATCCTTTCCTTCAGTCTACTCCCCATCCCTTCACATATATATATATATATATATATATATATATATATATATATATATATATATATATATATATATATTCTTTACTGTCATTTCCGCATTAAGGGATATGTCCTGATGTTACCAGGGCAGTTTAACTTCCTAACTTGGTGTCATTAAATTAAATGATTGTTTAAAGAATGGTGTGCTCATGGCAGAAGTTATCAAACTTTGTTAATGTGGCGAAGGCTTTTTGTTAATACGTACAGTCCGGCAATATATTTACACAATGATCCGCAGCAGCTGCGCTCGCCTGCTGTTCTGCATCCCCTTCTTATTGGCTTCTAAGTGATCCCTCCAGTCAATAACACAATAAATCTGAAATGATTAAGGCCTTTTAATTATTAAAACGTAAATAAGGAGATCAGCTTCTTTCAGTGCATAATCCTTCCCAGTACTGCTTCATCACCGTCGTTCATTAAGCTCCACACAGGAAGTTGAAGCTGCGTTTCTTCCTCTAATGGCCCTCTGAGGCAGAGGTGAAATGAAAATGCTGATGACATGGGGAAATTAAAGTCAGTGAGGTAAGGTTGTAACATCTAAGCCGTGCTATACAAAAGAAACCATTAGTGCTATTGTAAAATTATACCCTCACTGACTCGAGACCTTCATTCAAATTTCCTTCCAAAGCCTAGTCTAAATTGACAATTAAAACTTTTCCGTTTACAAGTAGAGCAAAAATGTGTAGGTCTTCCAGAGTAATTGCATATTAGGTAGTTTTAAAGTTATTCAAGCTATTTGAAACCGATTTTCAAATTTTGTCTTTTTTTAAAAACGTCCTTGAAATTTAGTAAATATATCATCACGTCAGAGTCAGCAATTTTAGTCTACTTTACTCAAACTGAAAAGACATTAAATGGACTGTAATGCATATGATGGCAAAAATGTGTCAAATTGTTAAAGTAATCACCAGTGATAACCTTTATTTAAGTGAACTTGGATTATCTGAATCAACTGTACTCTTTATAGATTTCACACATCAAGGTCAAATTTGTTTTCGTTAGATTTATAGTTCAACAGTTTTTATTTTATTTTATTTTTTATTAATAATTTAAGATAATTAATGTTTTTATTCAGCAAGGATGAATCAAAGTCATCAAACGTGACAAAGACTTTTACTTTGCTGTTACTTTTGTTTTTCAAATAAATGCTGTGCTCTTTAACTTTTTATTCATCAAAGAATCCTGACATATCACGGTTTCCACAAAAAAATCATTAAACCGCATAACTGTTTCCAAATTGATAATAAGTGTGTGTGTGTGTGTGTGTGTGGGGGTGTGGGTGTGTGTGCGCATTTTTGTGACAAATCAGGACATAGCCTACATTTGTATAATGACACAGGTATTACAAGGTGAAGGTGACTTTTCAGGACATTGCCCCATGTCCCCACTTATAAATCATACAGAGTGAGGTTTTTTGGGGGAAAGTAGAAATGCACAGTCTCCTGTGAGGGCTAAGTTTAGGTGTAGGGCAATAGCACATACAGTTTGTACAGTATAAAAACCATTACGCCTATGGGATGTCCCCACTTTTCACAAAAACAAACGTGTGTGTGTGTGTGTACTTGTTTATGCTACATTGTGGGGACCAAATGTCCCCAAAAGGTTAGTAAAACCTGAAATTGTTGACATTCTGCGAAGGAAAAAAATGACTAAAAACAGTAAATGATGTTTATCTGTAAGTGTAACAATGCAAACAGGTTTTCTGTAAGGGGTAGGTTTAGGGTTAGGGGATAGAAAATATTGTTTGGTCAGTATAAAAGTAATGGAAATCTATGGAAAGTCCCCACAATTCACAGAAGCAAATGTGTGTATGTATCTGTGTGTGTGTGTGCAATGTTTATATTTACTGTTTTAATAAAATGTTAACATTTTAAATATAAATACAGTATGAAAAAATGGTGTATCTATATATATATATATATATATATATATATATATATATATATATATATATATATATATATATACTCAAAATGCATCAATACCCAGTATGACAGTTTAACATTTAGTGACTGTTCCTGTGATACAAGTGCCTACAGACCATCTGTTTAACTGCCGTTTTTCAACATGATGTTTTTGGGAAACTACTGCAGTTTTAGCCTCCATCTGGACCTACAAGTCTTTTATGAACGGCACTTTAGGTCCTCTGGAGCTCACAGTTACAAAGTTAAGATAAAGTGCAGAACCAGCTGGTATGTTGCAGTAAAATGTGTAAAGAAACATAGCTGCATGAAAGCCACATTCAGTGATTTCATACAAACTATAATTAATAATGTATAGTCAGTCTGTTATGTCTCAAAGAAATATGAAGCTTTTTATTGTATTATGTTAGCAGAGAGCACAAATTTGAACAGAAGGTGCACAGTTTAGAGTTTGATGTTTGACCACAGAGTGTATTGTTTTGCCAATCAGAATAAAGAATCCCAGTCTCGCAGGCTTGTTCATTCATTTGATTTGGAGATATAAATACATTTATAATTTTACACTTAGTCCCAAAAATGAGATAAGCATCTATAAATAGCTAGGAAAGAAATCTCCCTAAATGCCTGACTTCTCAGAGTATAAAAAGCTCACAGTCTTTAGGAAAGAGACAGGGATCAAAAAGGCAGAAAACAAATGAGCAGAAAAGTATCTTTGCAAGACAATTAAGCCACAGAGGCTAATGTACTATGAATTGTTAACGTGTTTTGTTTGTTGTACAGAATTGGATGTTAAATGATGGTTCATTTATTTGGAGGATGTGCTGGTGAAGAGATGATGGGGGATTTTTTGATTCTCTTATTCTGTTATTGTTTTATGACTCTGGTTCTGAATCCTCTTACGCTGAGAATGTGGCCTGAAGACAGCCTTTATGAAATATTCAGGCCTGAACATTGATCCAGAGACATAAACACACTGTTAACAATGCTATGAATCCCAGGCTCCAGGCAATGAACATCTATAGCTCACAACAGGAGGATTTCTGGATCTGTCGTCCTCTAATCCTCAAGCTGGACCTGAAGGGGACATTTCTATTAGTTTGAGAGTACAGTGTCAACTTGTTCTTAATGCACCAAAAAAAGCTGGAAGTTAAGCAGGCAATGAGCGAGTTCTCACAGAATGCAGAACCACTCTCTGGATGTGTGATGTATTAATACACTAGTGGTCAAAAGTTGGGGGGGGGGGGTTAAGCATAGTGGCATTTATTTGATCAAAAATACAGCAAAATCTAATTTTTTTTGCATTATTTTAACAATTTAAAGGAAGATTTTGTGTGTGTATGCGTATGCGTGTGCGTGTGCATGTATGTATATTTTATAAATGTAATTTATTTCCCTGTTGGAAAAGCTCCAAGTCTTCAGTGTCACATGATCCTTCAGAAATCATTCTAATATGCTGATTTAATGCTCAAGAAACATTTCTTCTTATAATTAATGTTAATGCTGCTTAATAATTTTGTGAAACTGTGATACACTACTATTCAAAAGCTTAGGGTAAGTAAAAAAATAAAAAAACTTTTATTCAGCAAGGATGGATTAAATTGATCAAAAGTGACAGTATAGACATGTATAGTGTTACAAATGTTAACCTAACATTTGTGGGTGGTGGGTGGTGATGGCGCAGTGGATAAGACACATGCCGTTGGTGTGAGAGACCCGGGTTCGAATCCACTGTGAAACACCAATGTGTCCCTGAGCAAGACACTTAACCCCCTAGTTGCTCCAGAGGCGTGCGACCTCTGACATATATAGCAATTGTAAGTCGCTTTGGATAAAAGCGTCAGCTACATTAATAAATGTAAATGTAAATGTAATTCTTTATAGAAACCTGTATTGCTGTTTCCACAAAAATAGAAGCAGAAAAACATTGATAATACTTTGTGACTGTTCAGGGTCATGGGAGTTCATTGGCCTATGTCAAAATAAATTTATACGATATTACTCTTATTATGTGTAGCCTCATATTTTATGCGACATGGCCAAAGCATACATGCATTTAGTTGTTATCACTGAGAAAAATTGTATTCTTTGTTAAAAGGCCTCAGCCATACACAAACCTATAGCATGTTGCTGAGATAGATTTTTGGTCATCATTTATGGCTGTGCATTGAAGTGTGAAATTAAAAAAAGTGGAAAGAGGTTGTGCGAGAGACGGTGGTTGGGGGGGGGGGGGAAACATTACCCTGATTTTCTAAACTAAACGCTACATTTGCATGAAATTATATTTCTCTTGTCAGACTCTGAAAGTGCCATTTCCACATTTTCTCCAGCTTCATCCTGCAGCCCAGAGCAAACCCCATTTAGAGAGTAGAAGGTTGTTTTGATAATGAAAGCATCTGACTGCTTACTGACGAAATGGCGAGGCAATGTGAGGTGAAGCTACGCTTCTACTTGTGGCTTCGCACCTTAGGACAGATCACATACACACGCACACAAACACCTTGCTGTGTTGATACTCAGGACTAACATGCTCCAGGCCAAAAGCGCTAAACAATTCTCGACGTTATCCTGGCTTTTGCTATTAAAGGCATTTATTTCTTCTACTTTTTTGACTGCATTGACATTTTAATAATTATTTAAAAAGTCCAGGTAAAAGACAGGCTTTGAATGTCACTGAAAAACCGATAGCCCTCTAAACTAATGTGCATTTGATAAAAACTAAACAAGTTCGGCAGCTTATTACTGCAAAGTAGCAGCATTATTCCCATTTAAATGATTCACAGTGATAATTGAGTGAGTCATTAGTGGCTTTTCGCTTTAAAAGTATTGTTTCTCCATTGTAAATTAGAAAGTCACTCTGCACTGCTCACAAACACAGGTTTGGAATGTTAACAAACAGGTTGAGTGATATAAACTGTTTGACCAATCAAATTACTGGACCGGGAAAAGGCTAATGCTCTTGTGTTTGGCCTGAACTCTTCTTTTTGTGCTATTAATTAACTTAAAAAGTTTGTCCTCAAACTTTCTTTGAGGACTTGATCACGTATATTGGGTGTCTTTTTAAAAGTCACCTGAAGATGCCAGTTCCTCTGTCCACATTAGCCTTGCTTCAGTTCACCATTTTCATTTCATTTCCCACAATTCCTTAACGAACTCTTGCAGCCTCTCTGTATCTACCACAAGCGAGAGGTAAATCATCTGCCCTTCCCTTCCAGCATGTTGTCACTTTTATTACATCTCCGCAAATATTTAGGCTTTTAGCTTGGATGCAACTATGCTGGGGAGTCTTGATTAACCATATTGAACTGTGAACTGAAGCATTAAATAAATGTTGCACTTGAGGCAGAGATTTTTCAAGATCTCATCCTGACAACTGGTGTTTTTTTGTTTTTTTCCCTCTTCTCTCTGTACTCGCTGATGCAGAGGGAGTGTAGCAATAAAAATGAATCTGTATAGCAAATGGGAGCTTTAATTACAGCTGAAACAAGAGACCTGCAGAGAAGAATAATAAAGAAAGCCAAAAGGAAAATAACAAAAACAGGAGAAGGAAAGGCCGATTAACTGCAAATTAATCACATTGATGCCAGTCTTCCATTTTGCCAGAAGGACCTTCTGTCTGAAGAAGTTTTTATGGTTAACTTTTCCCATTTTATTTGAGGCAGCTAATGAATGGAGCACGTAAATAAACACAAAATACTTGTAGTAAAGCTTCTTTTTTCTATATAAGCAGCCTCGGTTTTACCTATTTGGAAGGCATCAAGTTTCATTTTTTGTGTCTCATTGTTGATTCTCCATTGGTATCAGCTCAAGCTGTCAGTCAGATCCAGTCCAGAAGACTCCAGACTGCTACTGTGACCTCTCGCAGCTGGTCAGTTTCCAACAAAACTTTTTTTTTATTGACATTCATCCGTTTCCATGGTGTGTGGTAGCATGGTGTAGACAATAGGTGGTCTATATATAGCTTTTATTTTTAGGCATTGTAGTTATTTATAAAACATTAATGCTAGGCTTGTGGTAGAGATGCTACTGGATGAAAAATAGTAAGGAAGTAGTTAAAGGAATGTTCTGGGTTCAATAATAATTAAGCGCTTAAGTGTTCCATTGATGTATATACTGTCAAAGTAAATGGGTCCATAAATATGAGAGTATTCACTTATTCCAAAGTCATAAACATAAACCATATGGATGTTAATATGATTTAAGTGTGAAAACTTGCTTACTAACCTCTTCTGTCTAAAGTTATCCAAATTATCAAATTTTACAACTTTATTACTATCACAGTGTACACATAAATACCCCCAAATGATTTAGAATTACAAGAACAGCTTGTAATTCAGCTCAAGTAATACTCAAGGTTTAATGTAAGAATATAAGTGATTTCATTAAATTATAAGCGTCACATTTCTCCTTTCAAAGTCATCTTCTAAAGTCATTTTTAATTTTTTTTACAGGAACGAGATGAAACAGTCATTTTTCTGTCAGTGACATCTTAACTTGTATTGAGCCCAGATTATTTCTTTAATTCATTCTTTAGCTTACACTTTTTACTTGTCAGTTTTTTCTTGTTTGCAACTGTAATGGTCCACTTAAGAGGATTGAGGTGCCAAAAAATGACTGTAATATTATGAGATCTGTGATTCATGATTCTTGCAAATCTGAATGCAATACTGTTTTTTTAATTGCGAAAGATGATTTGTGCCCCCATAAGTTGTAGTTACGATATGTACCTCTAGGGCCACTGTACCATGCTAATCAGCTAAACCTCACATAAGTCATTAAGTGTCATTTAAGTGATAGTTACAATATTCCAAATTGTTTATTAACTATAGTAATTAGCTTTATAGTCAATCATTATGAAGCAGGGAAGCAATCATGCTTGTACCAGTAGTATGCAGGGAGGGACTGCTTTGATGCTGTCTAACCCGAATACCTCAGCTGGTCTGAGCGTCTAATGGCACACTCTCGTCCTGTCTTCCTCCGTGCAGAGCAGCTCTTTCCTGAGCTTGTTAGGCACCACACAGTTGTGCAGAAGGGTTGCCGTTGGCTGTTGGAGTTTTCGGTATCCCCCTGTCCAAAAGCTTGAGAATTCTTTTGACAAGCTTGAAAACTCTTTCTCTAACTTGTGCTGGCAGGCTTATTTTACACACTCTGATAGGCTGTTTGCCCTGCCACAACCAACTGGACTGAAACGGTTGAGAAAGACCAGATGAGTGTGTTTACAAGTGTTTTGAATATCCTGATTATGTGCTGATTATGTAAGCGTCAGTGTTGGAGGGAGTAGATGCATTAGAATGTTGTTGCGTTGTGCATGCAGGACAGAATAAGGACTAAGGTCACACAGAACGTGTTTTTGCATTTAAAAACATGAGTCACAATGCAGTTAAGAAAATTATAGTAATCATAGTGTTTTTCATTCATTTTGCGTTCATCCTAATGTCAAGTTTGTTTTTCCTTCAAATATTTGAGTCATACTAAAATATTTCAATAAAGTGAAATCTCACATTCAGTGTCCTCCATAAGTATTGGAACAGTAAATACAAAATTGCTCTGTTGGCTGTGGAGTCAAGACATTTGCAAATATGATTAAAAGATGAATATGAGACAAAACTACAGAATGTCACATTTTATTATTAGCTGTTTAAACACATACATGTTTTACCAAATAAAAAGAACAGCACTTTTAGAGTTCATCCCACTCATTGATGTGAGCATAAGTATTGGGACAGTTGAACATAAGGCAGATATAAAAGATTAAAAGCTATTATTTAGTTGCAGATCCCAATGAATCTGGTGACATTTTCTTGAATATTGGTAAGATGGTTTTGTACCCTTCCAAATTCATTCTGCTACTGTCTTCATACATTAAGTCATCAGTAAAGTTGAGAGGGCCTGTTCCAGAGGCAGCCATGCATGCCCATGCCATGACACCACCTCCACCATGCTTTACAGATGAGGCTGTATCCTTGGGATCATTTGCAGTTCCCTTTTTTTCTCCACATTATTGCTTTCCCATCACTTAGATAAAGGTTCATCTTTGTCTCCTCGGTCCATAAACACAGTTCCAAAACTCTTCTGGCTCACCTTTGTGCTTTTTTTTGCAAACTCTAATCTTGCCTTTCTATTTTTGGTGCTGGTCAGAGGTTTGCATCTTGCTGTGTAGCATCTGTAATTCTGTGTCAAAGTCTCCTGAGGACAGTAGATTGTCAGAGCATCACCCCAGCTTTCTGGAAGTTGTTGGTGATTTTACAGATAGATCTTTTAGGATTCATTTTCACAGCTTTTATGATTTGTCTGTCATCAACTACTGTTGTTTTCTCAGCCGATCAGGTAGTTGTTGGTTGCTGGTGTCTCTGGTGGTTTCCAAACTCTTGATTTCTCCATGCCCGTTGTTTTTGCTATAGCTCTAACTGACTTCCTCTTTTCTTTTAGCATCCAAATTGCTTGCTTTTCTCTCAAAGTCAGTCCCTCATCTTCATCCTGGTTTGTGTGTGTCATCATCAAATGCAAGATTCAGAATGCAGAAGCAATAGGATATAACTGATGTGCCAAAAGTATTGGGTCACCTCCTTCTAATGAACAGGTTTAACTACTTTAGTAATTTCTATGAGTACAAATCTTAATGTTTAAGCATATAATGATATTCTAGGGAATTCTGTGCTTCTAATTGTATTGCAACAGTTTGAACAGAACCTTTTTCTATTCTAACATGACAGTGCCTCTGTGTATAAGGCAAGGTTAAAAAAGAAATGACTGATTCAGTCAGTGTGGAAGAACTTGACTGGTCTGTAGAAAGCAAAGTCCTAATCCCAGCTGAACACCTCTGGTGTGACTTTATATGCAGACCTTGGGCCGAAAACTCATCACCAAACACCAATGATTTGTATACACTATATGGACAAAAGTATTGGGACACCCCCTTCTTTAGAACAGAAGAAGTTACTAACAAAACTGTGGCAACAAAGATGGAAGCATAATTCACGTATTTAAAAACTGTATTTCCATCTCTGTTGCAACAGTTTTGAAATAGTCTAAAATGACTGTACCCATATACAAGTCATTGGTGTCTGGTGATGAGTTTTTGGCTCAAGGTCTAACCTTGCCTTATACACAGAGGCACTGTCATGTTAGAATAAAATTAGAAGCACGCAATTCCCTAGAATATCACTATATGCTTAAACATTAAGATTTGTACTCATGGAAATTACTAAAGTAGTCAAACATGTTCATTAGAAGGGGTGACCCAATACTTTTGACTATATATATATATATATATGTATATATATGTATATATATGTATATGTATATGTGTATATATGTATATGTGTATATATGTGTATATATATATACACATACACACACACACACACACACACGTACTATAACATTTTTGGTTGCACTTTATTTTGACCACTTATTTAGTCCACTTTAGACATTCTACTGACTATAAGTAACTTTGCAACTACATGTCAACTAATTCTCATTAATTTGCTACTACATGTCTACTAACTCTCAGAGTAGACTGTTAAGTTAGGTTTAGGGATAGAAGAGTAAGTTGACAAAAACTTGCAAAGCTTCTGGTAGTCAGTATGTTGGAGGTTGTGGAACCATCAAAATAAAGTGTTATAAGATATTAAGTAGACAGTCTACTGATAATATAATGACTGCTAGTTGACATGTAGTTGCAAATTTACTTGCTGTTAGTAGAATGTGTAAAAGTATTACCTATTTTTCCATATAATTTGTGTGCCAAATCATGTGTTTATGAGAACACAGATCAAAATGTGATCTTGATTTCCAGCCTTGTTTATGTTGGTGCATTGGTACATGATTATTTGATGATGATTATTTGGATGTTGTCAAATAACCGCTTGATCCAGGTTTGAATGATTTATTCACAATCTCGATTGATCAAGTTTTTTCAAAACTTGTGTTTTACAGAAAAAAAAGAAAAAAAAATCCAAACAAGCTTTAAACAAAATGAGGGCAAGTAAATGATTACAGAATTTACATTTCTAAGTGAACTGTTTCTCCAATAATGAAGTGTAATCAATTAGAATGATTGTCAGAGCAAATATTTACACCGTCATAAGGACTGTTTCCGTTCCCTTCATATTGTGTGGATGGTTCTCTGGCTGTCGGCCAGCCTGTATCCAAGTGGCTCTCAGAGCAGGCCGCTGATGAGCTTGCGCTCCAGACAAATTGATCTGAATGAAAACCACTCCACCCCAAAAAGAGAGCGCATTTCATCTACCGTTCGCACAGCACCGTCTGGTGCACAATTTACACTACATACTACAGGACACCTTTTACTCTTAATTTGGAAATGTCCTACAGCGAACTGTCAATGCATTAAATCCACCATCAACATTATACACCCATACACCCCACTCGTTTAAAACGAACGTGTCTTAAAACCAGACGAAAACTCATTGGAAGGAGTGACAGGCCTCAGGGAGACTAAAGTCATGGTGATGCCAACACTGAGCCACTGCAGGGCCAGCGCATCGCCAACACTTGAGTGAGTGGAGACGTAATGCTTGATGACAGTGTAGGGGTAATGAAAGGTTGCTCCCACACTGACTAAAAATTCAATCTGCCTGCAGAAACCACAAAGTTCCTCAAAAGCCTGATAGATGCTCCTAGCTACATACTGTGCATTTAGACCTGAGTGACTGGATTTGGTCCTAGCAAGTGTTCTTTTTAATGTGGTTTTATGATGAATTACTAAGGGAAGAAAATGGCCACTGCATTTGAGCGGATGCTTCAGTTGTTGGCACAATTTAAGCAATGGTACAAAACCAATGATGCATGAAATGTCTAAAAAAAATACCTTGACCTTTTCAGGGGCTATTTAGCAAACAAAACACACACACACTCAAAAAGCAAGGACTCAACTGCCTATGTAAGGGCTCTTTAGCTGGCTGCCCATGGCAAAACACGCCCCGTCAATCATTTTTATACAGCCTTCCGATTGATTTTGATAATCGCTCCGCTGCCTGATACACCAGGGTGCACCTGCACAAATCTTAGCGATGGATTGTGGTGCATATTCTGAGTGTGTTTAAGCTTTTTTTCTGCCCACAATTCAGCTGTAGTGTTCCAGGCAAGAACCAGAAGCATTGCATTCCATCTTGTTTTATCCAATTAAATTTATTTATGCAAATGCAGACAAATGACGACACAGTGTCTTATTCAAGACAGAAATTAATGATGAGAACTGAACCAAAGTTTCAGTTCAAGACAGAAATAACAAAAATGTTTGCTTTTTCACCTCTTCTGAAGTGTGAAGTGGCAGTTCTGTATTATTTAAGGTCTGTGACATTTTGAAAGAATCGCCTTTTATTTGATCAAAATACAGTAAAAACAATAATATTACATTACATTTATTATTATTATCAATGCTGAAAAGAGTTTGCTTTATAAACATTGAAAGCAATGCGAATCGTGTTCTTTTTTTCTGGATTTTTCAAAAGAATGGCATTTATTAAATCTTTTGTGACATTATAAATGTCTTGTCACTTTTGATCAGTCTACTGACCCCAAACATTTGAACAGTAGTGTGTATTTTATCTATTATTATTTCTATAGCCATTTTCTGTCATGTGGATTGGTATTTTCAAGGTTATTATCTTTTCAGACCTTTGTTCTTCCAAAATTTTCCTAATTTGAAAGTTGTAACCCTAAATTGTTGATGTAAACAGACACATGGTATTAAGTGTTTTTTGTTTTATTTTGTTTTTAAAGTTATCTTTCTCACAGCAAAAGTGCTAAGGCCTAATAATGAAAAAGTTTAATCTCTGAAAGAGTTTCTTCCCCTTGAGTTTTCATTATAATAATCTGGCCACTGAAAAAAAGTAGTTAAAGAGCCCTGGCCTGGAGATATTTTAATAATCTCTCACACTGTAAAAAGTGACGTTGACTTAACTTAAATTGAGGAAACCCGTTACCTTAAAATTATTAAGTAAATAATATATATTTTTTTTAAAGTTAAGTGAACTTGACAATTCATTCAAGGTCAACTTTATCACTTTTTACAGTGCACTTTCTTTCTTTCTTTCTTTCTTTTTAAACCATGTATTTTTTAATACCTTCATAAAGTATTTTTCCCCCCTCTCTCATGAAAGTGTTCTTTTGTGTTTTGCCAATTCTCATTGGCATCATTAAAAATAGACAGAAAATTAATGCTTTCTTTGTGAATTTTGCTGAACTTCCTACTTAAGCAGTAATGTATAATTAATATCCCACTTGTTCTCTAAACCCAAACCACTTTTTTTAACCTATTATATTATCTCTCTCTCCCCCCCTCTCTCTTCCTCTTTTCTGCTTTGTTGACTTTTCATTTATCTCCATCACTGACTCATTCTTTTGACCTTTAATAGTGAAGCCTTAAAACAGTGAGGAGGAAAAAAAACAGGAACAAATGATTCGCAAAGGTTACTACATCAAAACTATTAGGCAACTGTATGTCCCTGGAACAGAAAATGTATTTCTGGTGTTTAAAAATCACACATTATCCATCAGTGGGAGAATTTGGGTTGCTAATTGAGTCTGCTATGGCAATTAAGTGTGAAATGTAAAAAATTAAACAGCAGGGTTTTCTCCAAAATCCACAGAGTGCATTGTTAGTGTACAAGGGCTGAAAACAGGAATCGCATACATTTTTACTCAGGAGGGAAATAAATGGATTTCTCATCAAAGCTTAGACAAAGACATCCATAATGGCTTCATGTAATATCTGTTATGAAGGGCAGTTCAACACTCCAAAGACATATTAAAATCTGGTATTTTCAGCATCCAGTCAGCCATGATTGTCTCCAACATCAGTCTCTAAATCTCATTTATACACTATTATGTATAAATATATCCAGAATGTGTCCAAGTCATCCTCATGTGATATTCTTCTTTGTCCTCCATGAGGTTTTGTATAACATTCTAGATCATATATAAAAAAAACAGGCTTGCATGGATAAGTTTATGGTCTTTGTAGCAAGATTTGTTTTCCTAATTGAATAATCACACACATTCTCATTGTCCAATTATAGTGCTGAGCACTGAACTTGTTCCTCTCTACTCACACTTAGCCGCAGCTATTTTCCAGTCTAAGAAAAGGGAACACATAATGCTCAATTCATCAGATCAATTGGAAGGGCCGCAGAGAGTATTACGGTATTTTTCATTGCGACTATCGAGCACAACTGCAATTTGCAATTCGAATTTATGTCATTGCCCTAATGTGCTATGCATGTTCCTCTGGCTTTTTGAGTAAGAGCTTTGCATTGTTTCACAGATTGAAAGTGGCATTAAAATAAGCCATTCGAGTGGAAAATGAAGGGAATAAAAAAGAAAAGAGCAAAAAAACAACCATGGTAATGAAATATGTAATGTTGTTTATTGGGAACAGTTGCTTGAGTGGTAGGGAAACGTTATTATGTCACTGATTATGAGAATTTGTTCTTTTATACTGGGAAGAGCACGCTAAAAAGGCATATTATTTGAGCTAGATAAAGAGCTTTTCAATAAGATAACTTCAAAGTGGGCTCGGATGAAACTCCATGCAAATCAAAGTGATTGCTGGGACAATATTGAACCACTATGCACAGGAAGACTTGTGCAGCAGGTTGTCTTGAGGAGTTTGGCACAAATCCATCCTGATTTAAACATTCCGCATGCAGAATTATCTGGAGTTCTTGATCAAGCTCCTCTGCTTCTCCACATGTACCGCTGGGAGTCTGAAACTCTAGAATTTAAATTCTGAGCTCTAGTTATGCACATTTTGACATCTTACAGGTGGATTTTATGTGGGACATGGCAAAATGTAGAAACTTTAACTGAGATTAAAGAGTTAGTTGACCCAGAAATTACAATTCTGTCATGATTTAACAGCATGTCGTTCCAAACCAGTATGACTTTTTTTATTATTATTCTGTGGAAGACAAAAAAAAAAAAAAGGATTCAAAAAATGAATGGTACTGGTTGTTTTCCATGCATGCACAATGACTGGAGACTTGTTGTGTCCTTGTTGAACCTCTAAAGCATCATGATTCATATTACCTCTGTGTTATTTTCCCAGTCTTTAAGGAATAGCCTAAAATTTAATTAAATATTGACTGAAAATCTTAACATCTGCCCTATTTCTTCTTGTGTTCATGAGAGTGGTTGAGAAAAATTGTCATGTCCAGTTCATGAATCAGTGAGGTCAGATATTTGCAGTGAATCAATTAATACAGTTCACAAAATCATTGAAAGTATCGTTCTTTCATAAATTGGGCTGATCTGCTTCTCAAGTTCTGATGCAATCATCTAAATGCAGCAGTTAATATTTAATTTGAGTTTCAAATTGGCTAATTTGTCTTAAATTTCAGTTCCTTATACCAAGTGTCAAAGACTTAAGGTCCCTTGCACACGGAGTCCGAAAATTTCGTATGCATTTTTCGCACTCGTCATCCTTTCCTATGAAAATGCTTGCTATGGATGCGAAAGCGCAGAAAATCAAACCTGGTACGATTTTTTTTTTTTAATGACGGACGAAAGTTTCAGAGGCATTGTGTAAACGTAAATGTGAGGTCATATTTATATTTCAATGTGCGAAAATTTCAGACTCTGTGCAATGGCCTTTAGACTTTTTATTTATTCATTTCGGGGGGGGGGGGGGGGGGGGGTCTGGATCAAATACAGTAGTTGTTCATGTTAACTGCTCAATCTGTATTAATAATAATAATAAAAAATAAGAGTAATTCAAAGCACTAAAACTATTATTATAATCAACTATAGTAGTCTTTTTTACAAACTAGTCACACATGAGTATTCTGGGAAACACTCTTCTCAAGAACTCAGCGGAGGAAGATAAAGCAGAATGAAGTGCTGGCACTTCTTCATGCCTTTAACCACAAAAGTACGACTGCTGATTCATTCTCCTGATGGCACTACAGTCTGTTGTTCACTGGAGGAAATTAGTGGCATTATTGAGAATCCAGTATACCATTAGACCGTTATTGAAGTGTCCCTGTCCCCAGGCATTTTGACTGAGTTTCTGTCTTTGAATTTCAAGGCTAAACCTAACGACTCGCTATAGAGTTCGTCACATATTCCTTTATGTACTTTATGTGGCGTGTGTGTGTGTGACAAAGAATTGTTTTTGGGTGACTCCTTTATATTCTATTAAATTTGATATTCTCAGCACATCTTTAATTGACATTTCTCATTTGCTTCACACCACCAATACTGATGGTGTTCGTAGGCAAATTTTTCCTGACCTCATGTTTAGTTAAGTTATTATTGAAAAATGAACATTTTGTGATCGCACTGATTTTAGCATTGAATAAAATCATTCCTGGTTCTCTTAAAATAACTCAATATTGATTCATTTCATTTTATTTTATTTTATTTGCAAGAGAAAATATACAAATACCTCCGTCTTCTAGTGATAAGTCTGGTATTTTTTAGCTTGTTTTGTTTATTTCGCTAATTGAACAGATGCTCAGTTCAAAACGAGTGCAATCATCTAATTGTGGAGAATTGTTCACATTGGCAGGGTTTAAAACAACCTCCATGGTCAGGACGTTCATTTAACAGACCGTTCGCCTTTTAAAGTGTAGGAGTTGAATTTTTAGCATGAGTCAAAAATAATGTCTTTTGAATACAAATGCATGTAGGCGGCTGTAATGATCATATTTAGTCATGTATGCTCCTACTCAAAGCACTAAATATGATGTTTGATGGTTCACTGGATGGTGACGTCAGTCTGACTGTAAAGTAGACATCTGTAACCCCAGTGGACTATTGGTACAATGGATCTGCTCTTCAGAGCATTGCCTCAAAGCCCAGAGCAGAAGTCAACTCTGAATAAATGAACAGTGTGATGAGAATATCTGCCCACGCAATGACACCAATACTTGTCCTCACAACTACTGAATCTCTCACTTCGTTTATTACACCTCTTCATTAATTTCTCAGATTTTCTGTATTTAAACCTCTTTTGTTCACTCTAAAACAATGGCTTATTTAAATCACACATACATTTATATTGTTAGCAGGTATTAAATGAACATGCAAATGTAATATTCAAGTTCAACCAAAATATTCTGAAAATGTACTCACCCTCAGACCATCCAAGATGTAGTTTGTTTATTCCTTGGAACAGATTTGGAGAAATTTACTTGATCATCAGTGGATCCTCTGTAGTGAATGGGTCTCGTCAGAATTAGAGTCCAAACAACTGATAAAAACATCACAATAATCCACAAATCATCCAAAAGACTCCAGTCCATCAAATAACATCTTGTGAAGTTAAAAGTTTAATATTTGTAAGAAACAAATCTGTCATCGAGGCAGTTTAACTTTGCTTCTGGACAAAATACGAGTTCATAATCCATAATAACGTTTCCTCCCGTGAAAAGGTCCATCACCTGTTGTCCTCTCACATTAATATCTACAGTATTTGTTCAGAACAGTTTTTACTTGTAAACAGTGCTTGAGCTGTGCATATTTTTCTCCTGATGCATACAAGACAAAACGTGTTCACTGGAGAAAGCAATATAATGGATAAAGGATGGATAGAGCATCTTAATGATGGATTTGTTTATTACAAACACATGTCTTTTCACTCCAAAAGATGTTAATTGATGGACTGGAGTCATTAGGATTACTAGTGGACTATTGTGATGTTTTCATCAGTTGGTTGGACTCTCATTCTGACGGCACCCATTCACAGCAGAGGATCGACTGGTGAGCAAGTGATGCAATGGTGCATTTCTCCAAATCTGTTCTGATGAAGAAACAAACTCATCTTGATCTTGGATGGCCAGAGTATGAGTACATTTTCGGTAAATTTTCATTACTATTCAGACCTACTCCTTTAAGGATATAAACTGATTGTTTAATTAAAATTTTTAAATATTTGAAATATATTAAATGCATAAATATATATTTAATGTAACATTTAATATATTTATATAACATAAATATATAATAACATAATAATTATAAATTAAAAAATGAATTAATAATGAATGAAAAAGTAAAAATACTTGTGGGTGTTTTCGAAAGGAACAAATGCCTGTTTTTGAATTGCAAAAGCCCAGTGTCAGATACTTCAGTAGAATACAGTTGTGTGTCTCTGTGTTAGTGCTGAAAGTGCTTCTAAATGGCGGTTTCTTTCATATGAAAATATGCAGCAGTACGGCTGTGTTTAAATGTTAGCAGATGCGTTAACCCAGAGGCGACAGGTGACATGACAGTGATAAATGCACTGGCCTATTTGCTCATATCTTCTTCTTAATGGCGCCCACATTTCCACAATCCCCCCATATCTTTCTCTTTTCTTTTTTTTTTTTTGTCTCAAGAAGTGCTGCAAGTGACAACAGCTGCTGATGGCAGTGTTTAGCTCTTCAATACTTTATTGCTGTGTTCAAGTCGACTATTGACTTTTTTATTTAGTGTCACACTGAACATAAAACGCATTCAATAGTTTGTCTTCAGTAGTGATTTCTACTCAAATCGATCATATCAAAGGTTTCTATCAGATATATTTTGATCAAAGCATACATGAAAGTCTTCAGGCTTCATTCAAAATAATGAAATTCACTGACATATTTCAGTAATAGTATCTAGGTGGTCCCTAGATAAGATTTGATGACTACATAATAAATAAAAAAAATCCCCTGAACTATAAGATAGTGTACATTGTTCTTAAAGAATGTGTTCATCTCACCTTGAAATTAGTTTTTCAGATTATAAGTTAGTCTAATTCATTATTGCTTTTATAACTTCGCTCTGTACCCTCTATTTAAATATGTAACCTTAGCAGAAAGAGTGAATACATTGTGCTTGTAAAGTTATGATTTCTGAAGCTTTAGATTTTATAGGTAAAAATGGTGCACTGGCAGATTGTTTTTTTTAGTTAAAAGAATGTTTTACCCTCAAGATACTTCAAACTTTGTGGTTTTTCTTTCCCGTCAAATGCAAAATTGTGTATTTAGACTTAAGTTTCAGTTTGTTCTTCAAACAAATCTATTTGAGTGACTTTAGAATAATTGCAATGCATCACAGGGTTTCTTTTATGTTGTATAATACTTGATTTAATTCCGATGGAAAAGAGCAGCATGAGCATTCTGCAAAATTGATCCTTTTGTGTTTCACAGAAAGACGAAATTCCATGGTGTTTGGAATGACTCTAGGATGATGTTATTGATGATGAAACAATTAGTTCACCCAGTTTTTGGATTTTCTTTAAAGCAATTCACTGGCAGATTTCATCTATCAAAATGTGAAGTCTGAGAAGTTTTAGAAAGCTTTCAAGCCTGCAAACTTCAGGTTTTCAGTGAAGCTGCATCAACTCTGCACTGTTCATCTAGCACAGATGAATGAAGGTCTTGTTTATGCTATATCTAGAGTGTTTTTTCTCTAGAGAGCAAGTGATGCCATTATGATTTGATGTGTTAGAGTGCTTCAGTGCTCTTTTCATTGACCCATTGAAGCTCTTGTCAGTTATTCTCAAGTTCTTTTGATTTTATCCTGGATTATTCCTTCATCTTTCCATGCATCTGCTTTGACCTTATGGATTTTTTCCTTGTCTTTTGGCTTTTCTGTCTGACATTTTCACTTCTAAGAATCATGATTTTATTTATTTGCTTTTAAATACAAAGTCAGTGGTGGTGGTGTGTGTGGTTTGTGTTCATGCATTTGCAGTACGATCTAAACAATAAAGCACTGCTTATCATAGAGCCATAATATAGTAGTGATACAGCTGTGTGAAAGCAGAACTTGAAAGGTCTATTGTCTGCTTGTTTGTTATCTTATTTATTATTTTTTTTCTGTCTTTTTCAGAGTTATATCCACGGCAGCAGTCAAGCACAGTTTGTGGCTGAATCTCACATTATTCTTCTGTTGAATATCCTTTCACATAAAACCTCTTTCTGCACAATGGACCTGTCACTTTGTTCTGTTAATGAAGTGAACTGTAATAACCCACTAACATACAGATCTGTTTTTGTTCTGTTAACGTTTCAAAATGTAGGATGTGCCATTGTAAATTGTTGAACATTTCCCCAGCCTTTTCAGTGCAAGTACATTTTGTTTTCTCTTTGATTGGAAAAAAAAAATGCTAATCTCGTCAACAAATTTACTGATGAACATTTTAGTTGACAAAAGTTTTATTTCTTGAATAAGATTGAAAATAAACGGTAAAAATAATTATTTGTATATGCATGTAGTGCTGAAAAATACATAAGAAAACAGAAATATATTGTTAATTATACACCTACTGTTCAAAAGTTTGAGTTCAGTAAGATTGATTGATAACTGTTTTTTTTTTATTATTGAATAAATGGAGCCTTGGTTAAGTATAAGAGATTTCTTTACAAAATCTTACTGAAAGTTTTGCTTTTGTTTTGAATATATACATTTTGTTTTATGTCAAAAGGTCAGATAGTAGATGTTTTTGCCATGTCTATTCATCTGTGGTTATCAAAATCCATCAAGGTGCTACTGTCTGAAATCATCTTACACATTTCTATGTTTATCCTTAGAAACTCTACTGCTCTACGCACACTTGCTCACCTGGCCATGTTTGGTATGTCCTCCCGAGTGTCGCTCTCTGTGTGAACTTCCCCTGTAATTGCGTGGGTTTGTTGACTGTGCCTGATGGGTACAGAGTGAGCAGACAGACAGAGACCCTCTGCTACCGTCTGGCTTGGCTGCTGGAGGAGAGGGGAGCTTCTGGCAGATCACCTCATGTTTGTCTGTCTTCCTCTCACTGACACCTAGCTTTCCCCCAGGCTAGAGGAGACCTCCCAGCTGAGTGAAGTGTGCTCAGAGTTGAAGAGTGTCTTGTTTCCATTGTGTTCAGAGTAATTGAAATTTTCAGTTGTGCTAAAGCTATGCTTTGCCAGACCGAGCAGTAATTTTACAGGTACTCTGTAAGCTTTGTATCAGGTGTTTATTCTGCAAACCACCCACATCCATGCTGCCAGTCCTTTCTTTGACTTCCATCTCAGATGCGGCCATCACCATGGGAATGGTCCTTCTGAATGAAGCCGCCACCTCTAAGGGAGACGTGGGCAAACGAAGGAGTAAGTTTGTTATATTTATATTTCTTTCTCTCATATTACTCATGTTAGGGTTTTTACAAAAATCTTAACCTTTAGTAATGAAGCTCACAATACATATATCTACTGTAATTGAAGGAGGGACCATAACCATATCTAGGAGCCTAGTACTTTAGAGACTGCTGTAATCTGCTTGTAATTTCCCAGATGTAATTAAAGGGGTCATATAATGCGATTTCAAGTTTTCCTTTCTCTTTGGAGTGTTACAAGCTGAGTGTGCATAGATAAGATGACTAAAGTCTCATAACCAAAGAGATATTCTTTATCAAATTTAAGACTCTGCCACGCACCTCTAAAACGGCTCGTTCAAACACACCCCCACATGTCTACGTCAAGATGTGGAAATATTTGCATAATGCAGCCCAAATGTTCACGCAAAGAAAGAAGGTGTGGTTTCAGTAACCGCGGTAGTATTGATGCAGCTGTGTCAGGGAGAAGCTGAGTGTTTCTAAGTGAAAGAAAAAGCACTTTATTTGGCCTTCCGAAAGTAGATTCATTTATGAATCATTAAAATTACTTTCAACAGAACAGCAACGCATTTTATGGATGACCGTTTCGGACCGTTTGTGTGTGTGTGTGTGTGTGTGTGTGTGTGTGCTCACGTGTGTGAGAGAGGGAGAAACGGTCACACAATCGTGGCTTGTGTGCAAACACATACGAGCTTCATCACTGTGTCTGTCACGCGACTCTGTTCCCCTCTCAGGCTTGAACTGATGGTAAAACTAAGGACATTATTTACTGTCTTTACTATAATTTTGAAAGCTGAAGCTGGCGATTATGGAAAGGGGCATTACATTTCCGACGCAGCTTGTGGTGTTCGGCCAATCACAATGCACTGTGCCAGTTGGCCAATCAGAGCAGACTGCACTTGTCGGAAGGAGGGACTTTGTAGAAAACAAAGCATTTGAGAGAGGCGGGGCATAGAGGACCTACAATAATGTACAGTATTTGAAAAATAATGTGTTTTTTGAACAATAAAACATGTCAACATATTCTGTTACACCAAATACACAAAATAATGATCTTTAAAAAAGCATCATATGACCCCCTTTAAGTAATGTTTATTCAGCTTCAAGCATTTTTACTCTACAGGTTAAAAGTTATTTATTAAAGGTTAAATAATAAAAATAAAACTTTTATCAACGACAAATTAAATACCTCAAAGGTGACAGTAAAGGCATTTATAATATTACAAAGCATTTCTATATCAAATTGTAGTAAACTTTAGAACCATTGTTCTAATTTTAGCTTTTAGGGAATCACTCTTAAGATTGGATACTTATATGATTAATTGATAGTAATCAGAATGTCCAACTTATACCTTGCTAACGATACCTTATTAACAACTTGTCCAGCAAGCATTAAAATCAGCACGTTATTTCTTAACAGTTTTGTTTATCTTATTCGCGGCCAACGATAAAACAAACCAAATAGTTAGTTATCAAATTCATGAGCGTAGGTAAACGCGATCTTTAGCAAGTAATTGCAAATCACATAGCAACAGACAAGAGATTTAGAATAGAATCAAAGTTTATTTCACTACTCTAACACAATACTAAGCTAAATGACACAAAACAGAATACGTAAACAAACACACACATTCGTTGCAGGCAATGAATTGTTTTGATCTGAAGAGAGTTTTAGGTTCTAATGCTCGTTTTCAAGAATGCTCTGACTTCAACCTGAGGGAAATCATACGCATGGAACGCCTCTATTTTTACTCTTAAAAGATAAATACAACCAGTTTCAGCAGAGTTAGGAAATATTGTCTTACTTTCCTTGCTTTCGGTTGAGTTCAGTTCTTTCCGGGTTCAGGATTGGCGGCTTGGTCGGTCGTTGTCACGAGAATACTCTTCAGTGGTTGGTTGGCTTCGTTCTGACTTGATGACACTCCCAGGAAGTTGGTTTCAGTTTTTGAGGCTTTAGATGTTAAAGTTCTTTGGTTTAGATGTTGGTTCTTTTGTTTTTTTTTTGGTTTCTTAAAGTTTAAGCTTGAGCTTAAGCTTGAGCTTAAACTTTTCTTTCCAACAACCCAACAACGAGACACAGTTAGGTATCTGTTTTTAACGGGCCGATTTGGGATCCACCCACGGGCGACTGACCCAATCGGATTCTTCCTGTGGGGCGGAGCCCCGCCCTGCACAGCTTCTTTCCGTGCATACATTATCTGCTGCCTTGTTTCATAAAATAACACACAGATTCCTATAAGTGTCCTAATTTGTACATTATGATGGGAAAAGACAATTTTCATCCATACCAGATTATTGCTAATAAAATCAGCTTTCATCTGAAATCAAACATCACGTATTTTTGCATATATAAAGTACATATATCAATTGTATCCATTACGCGGTTAATGCATCAATTAAACGATCCTAAATTCTAAATAAACACATCCACGCATGTGAAACTGAACAAATATTGATCAGGAAAATCATACATCACAAGATTACAACACTACCATAAGTTCCAATAACACAGCAAGCTTATACATGTCCTGAAAACAACCTTAATATGTGTCGCAAATATATTGTATATATTGTTTTTCGAGTATATTGCTTCAATAGCAGAAACTAGTATAATCTGTCCCTTTTAAAATACTTGAGCAAAGCATTGGTCTCTGTCTGTTAGGGACCAAAAAGGCGCATTCCCCTTTTGGAGAGAAACACGAGGTCACGAGTGTCACTTTCGTGGAGATCTGGGAATCTTCTTAGCTGGACATGTGTAGTAAACACATCATTGAATTACTGCGCTAATGGAAAGGAACTCAAGGATGGTTTGTTTCAGAGTTATCCCAGCTGCCAAGGTCTTTGCCCTGTTCCTGGTTGAATTATGCTTAAGTGACAAGAACCAACCATGAAGTCCTGTTTTAAATGCATTCCAGATTTCTCCACACATATGCCCCTTTGTTTTAGGGGTCTCGTGAGGCGTTAAGGAAAGCAGAGCAGGATGCTTGAGCGCGGTGCTGGTCGTTAATCAACTTTATGACCACAGATAGGGAAAGTATTTTTTCTTTCCGCAATGTTGCCGTCCTGTTAAAAGACCTGTGTGTGTGTGTGTGCTCGCTTTTCGACCAAACCCTACAAAATAATTTTCTAATCGTTAAAAAAAAATATATATATATTTATAAACAGAGAAATATGTTTTCCACATTGACAAGAACCATTATTAATAATTTAGCACCAGTTAACTGATAAAAAACTGAGCAACAAATCAGCATATTATAATTATTCAAAAAGTATTGTTATATATATAATCATAGTTTTAGTAGTTATATAATGTGTATCATTTAAACTACCTTGGCTTTTATCAAATTATGCTAAAATGTTACTACAAGTGTAAAATTAACAAGACAAAGGAGTTTGCCATTTTATTCCAAAAAATAAAATAAAATCCACTCCTGTCATTTCCAGCACAGAATATCAGTTCGAGAATGTGGTAAAAATTACACTGAGAAAGAAATCATATATGTACACTGTTGGACATCAAATTAAACAAACTAGTGAGAGTGTGAACAGTGTTTTCAAGAGAGTTTGTTTTCTTAAAGTCCATAGGGCTAAAAGTGCACCGTTAAATAAACACCCAGTAAATAGCCTGCCACCCACAACCATAGCTTTGAGTCTTCCAAGGGCAAGCACCACACGCACAGTGTAAAAAATCTAGTTTCTTTCTATGATTCTGTCAAAAAGCATTTTGAATATGCTGAAAAAGCTTCAATTAGATGTATGCTTTTCACAGTCATGCTTTCAGTGTTCTTTAAGAGGCATAAAAGCATCAAAAGCAGCATACTTTTCCCTTTTTGCATATTGATATTGTGTGGTTTTTTGTGTTGTTTTCAAGTGTGTGTTTGGCTGCTGATAACTGTGAGCATGAGTATGCGTTTTGCATACAGTATGTGTGTGTGTGTGGCCTTGTATCACCTCCTGCTTAAGTCTCTCCCACTTATAAGTTTGTGTTACATGACTGTCTTTTTTTTCATCTGAGCTTCTCACATTAAACTCGCTCCCTTTCCCCCTACTGAAGTGCTTCTCAGGGGTTCCCATAAAGACAAGCATTGCTTCCAGACTCTCATAGATGAATAGCTTTCCATGTATTATCACTGCATTAGCTGTGGAGACCACTTAATGTGATGGCCTCTGTCCCACCTCCAAAGAGTCATCCCCAGCTTTGATATGCTAATAGTATGAATTATGGGTAATATGTAAATGCTGAGTTATGTAAATGATGAGTTAGGCTATTTTTGGCTTGGTTTCAAACTCACCTCCATGACAAACAAGGGTAGTGCTTTTTGTTTCTGATTTTAGACTGCTCAGAAAAAGACCAAGCTCTTTATGCAATACGCTGGGAGACAAATGCTTGTAATTACTGTATGTGTGTGTCAGCATAAGTGTATAATTGTGGTAATTGCAATTTGTGTTTGTGTGGGTGATCGTGTGTAAGGCAGGAGTTTCAGCAGTCATGAATACGTAGCTCCATTTAAATGTGGTGCACACATTGTTTTAACCCTACTTGTGTTATTAACCCCTGCTAAATACCACCCAAAATACACAGTTTTAATTAAGCTGGAAATGGATGTAATGCTGATTTAGAATTAATCAGTTTGTTGAACAGAGTTACCTAATTGAACCTATGCAAATTGTGAATATAATTATATCTTAGTGTTTATTCTTATGAAAACAATGAATTATCATAGGTTTTAATTGCCACTATATACTGTATGTACATTACAGTAAGTTTGTACACTTAAAAAAAGGGTGTAGGATTTCTAGTAAATTTCACAAATAATTACAATGAAACAGTAAGTAACATTGAATTTAATGTAAAATTGACCACAGCACTTACACTATTATTCCTTCAAAGTTTCTTTAACATCTTTTTCTCAAAACTCATTTTTTAGATTACATGTGCCATTTGTATGCTTTTTTTGAAGTTTGAAAATCTTTTTGAGAGTAAGTTTGAAAACAAGGTTGATGGGATTGTAACATTTATCTGCATAATGAATTGTGATTTAGTCTTTTTTTTTCGAACTGTTGATCATGATAATAGCCATCAATCTTAAAATATACTTTTTAAATCACTATTTATGTTGGCATAATCAAATTAAAATCTAGCTAATTGTAGTTTGTTACGATAGTGTGCAATATATAAAACATATACATATTAAATGTATATTTAATAAATTTGATTTGTTAACCTTTTTTCAAACAGCTGTAGTGGATATTTGGATTGCATTATTGAATAGTTGTGAATCAGATCATTCTGAATATGCAAAAAAATGCTTCTGAAATGTATCAAAACCCAGTGAATCATGAATCCATTTGATTGACAGCCCAAAAATTCACAGCCCTAATCTATAGCTGTCTTTATACTCCAAAGATGGTGTCACATTGTGATTTTAATGCATTAGCAATGTTTAAAGCGGATTTAATTTATACAGAACCAAAGCCTAAATCCTACAGTAAGCTCTGTTATTTCCTCCAGGATATGCAAATCTAGGGTTTCACAGTACGATGTTTTTATATAAGATTATGCTTGATCTAGACAGGTGGATGTTTTAAAATGATTCATGTCCTTCATAAAGCTCACATTAGCAGGTGTTATAGCGACATACACCTTCTTGACTTCCTCTCTCCAGAGGTTGTGTGTCTCATTTTCCCCTACTCCACCCAAATTTGCCACGGCCATCATCCGCCACACCAGGGCCGTGGCTCTGGGGTCAGAGGTCATATTAGCGCAGCAGATAATTAAACCGGTGGTGGCACCTCGTCTCCCCAGCACTGGGCTTTTCCTACACCTGTCACTGTTAATTGACCATTATGCATATATGAATCTACATTATTAGAATCTCATCAGTCAGTCTCAGAAACGTTCGGTGTGGCGAGAGATCATTTTACAGAGAAAGAGACTGAAGGATAAATAGATGCGTAGAGAGAGGGGGAAGAGAGCAGGTTTGCATGCACATCTTGAAGCACTTCCCTTGAGGTGTGAGAGGAGGAGGAGGAAGACCCTGCAGCTGAGGCAGATGTTTGCTCTGTAGGCATTGCTGGCTGACCCTCTGTCAGCCACTGGAGGTAAATGAGACGGGCACACTGACTAATTTATGTGATGGGGTTAAAATAATAAGTTCTGACTGATGAGATACGTGCATGTGTGTCATGCATAGGCATGCATATAGTGTATATGCTTGTGCTTTAGAGCGCATGTCACAGAGATGAAATTACTCATAAGGATATGGTGTCTGAATTAATCTGTTCGCTTCTTTCTTGTGTACTTTTTTTATTTATGTTTGGGGTTGGCCTTACCTTTGTTTGCCATGTCTTGGGTTCTATTGGAATAAACTATGAGTTTCAAGGGCAGCAACTAGACAAATAAATCTCCCTAAAATGTGTGTGTTTGTGTGCCCGCACACGTGTGTGTGTGCGTGAGTGTGTTTGTGTGTGTATATATGAAGAGTTCAGATACAAAAGCCTCTAAGTGCTGTCTGAAATTTTCATTTAAAATAAGCATTTTTATCAGGCTCCTATGTTTAGATTCAGTAAACATATTCTAATGGCAATGTATAGGTCCTTTTCTATGCAATTAAAGTGGAATAACTAAACATAAATATAGCAGCCTGATAAAAATGCTCATTTTAGAAGAAAATTTCAGATAGCACTTTTCAGATAGCACTCTTCTTATGTATTTTTTTTCCTCATTATAATTAATAACGATGTCGATACTAAATGATGTCTATACTGTATACAGGTGTTAATTAACTGCTATGACTATATAGACTACAGAGAGAGAGACACAAAGAAAGATAATTTATAATAGAAATAGAAATTATTTAACTTATTTAATTGTCTTTACTGGCACTTTTGAGCTATTTATTTCATACTTGCTGAATCGAAGTATTGATTAAAAAAATAAATAAATGCATAAATAAATAAAAAACTCTCACATTTCTACAGTAGTATATATTTTTTAATGGTTTTGCTGCGTAGCTCATTTGCATGTGAAAATATGAAAACCCTGTGTGTTCACTAGAGGTTTGCCACAGGGGATTGTCTGAACATTTTTTAAAGTACTATTTTTGCAATTCTAAAACAGCCTATAAGTCAATATTTATACCAATGCATTTTCATTGAAAATACAGTAGGATACAAAATCTCCCAATTTACCATTGCTGAAGTCTACCCTAGCTTAAACCTAACTGGTTCTTGGTTAGTAAACATTTTGTGGGATGCACATCCTCACCATCTTAGCATCATTGGTCATCCAGAAACTATTATGTGACACACATTAGTAGGTTTTTTTTTTTTTTTTTTTTGAATAGTAAGATTTGAAAATCTTACTGTTTATGCCTCTACAAAAGCATTTGCTGATGGTAAATGGTGAGGCTTTGTGACTGGAGATATTTAAAGGACAAACAGCACATTGCATTGATGGATCACATCAAGGCAGTCAGCTTGTATGCAGGTCCTTACCTTACAGAAAAAAAAATGCTGTTTGTTTGCACTAATCATAACAATACACTGTAAAATGCTTGAGTAATGCAACACTGTGTGAGACTATAATAGATATTGACTTTTTTTTTTCCAAAAGGTTTAGAGAAGTCGACCTATAAGCAGAAAAATCATATGAAAAATCTTATCCACTGCCTTCCAACAACTAAATTGAATGTCTGTTTTTGTTTTGCTCGTACACAAAATACTCAATAATCACTGAAAGAGCTTCTATAATTAAACTAATATCCCAGGTTAAATACAACTGAAGTGTGTAATTGCAGAAATAATGATTGTTTCCAAGCAGCTCCCCCATCTATCATTGGTCAGATAAACAGATAGCCCCTCCCAAAACTCACACCGTTGGTTCAAACAACAGATAGCAATTACTTACTAGAAGTCTATGGCAGAGAGTGATTGCTTCATAGACTTTGAAGTGCATTTCTGTCAACAACTTACTGTTTACAACTTAAGGAGCCAATATTATTGAGCTAACATTATTTTCTTTCATGCTACAGATGCTGTCACTAGAATTTAACTCGGAATATTCTTTAACGTACATTTAATAAAGAATATTAATACGTTTGGTGACACACAGTTTAGAGGGAATAGCCCATTATATAGCATTAAACACATTTGTAAAGAAAGCAGATGGAGTATCTTATTAGGCTTATCATCATAAAAATTATATTTAATGCATAGCCAAAGGCAAACTATTGTATGCTGTGCCATTAGGGAGAAAATAAACCACTCACTAGTAAAAACTATTGCAAAAGCTAGCGAAGAGTGACAATCTCAATGTTTTGCAACACGAATGATTAGTCCAAGAGGCAGATGTGTATTAAAAGGATAAAAACAAGGTAAAAGGATGTTCTATCACCATTTACTCACCCTTATGTCATTCCAAACCTATGCGACTTTCTTCTGTGGAACCCATTAGATATTTTGGAGTCTAAACCAACATTGGATCCCATTGACTTTCATTGTATGGCCAAAAAAAACACACTATTCAACTATTAGTATAATTTTGGATTGTTTTTCTCTTTTACTTCTATCTGAAACAGTAAGTACATTTGCAAGGCTGCAAAATAAACCTCTGGTGACTTACAATGTTAATTGCTACTATGCAGAATAAGAATACTTGCACAGTGAGTGGTTGATCAAACCCAGCAGTCATTATGGAAACACACTGACTCGAAGCATTTAAAATAGGAATATGCTAAATGAAGACTGTCAAGAGAAGCGACGCTTTAGTTTCAAACCCCACTTCCCCCCGCCGAAACATTTACGGCAAGCTGCTCCATGGAGTTGTAGGAAAGTCAGCCAAATGTGATTGCACCAGTGTGCCGTTATTCCGCGACATCACATTAGTTACCTGCAACACAGATGATCCTGAAAGTAAATGTTTAGCAGCTTTTAAATGTCACATCTCAGTTAGTCGTGTTTGTCATTTTTGTACAATGCAGAGTCCTTTTGCAGCTACTACCCTGTGTCTTCTGGAAAGGCTTGTGTAACGTGTCAAGGAAATGATAATAGGCTCGAGAACATCAAGGTCTCAGAGTAAACGTTGTTGCATGAAGCCTTGAAAACAAGTCTTCGGGGAAGTTCAGTAGATACTGAAACTTTAAATTAAAAGCTCAGTGTGTGTGTATTCTGACGGTGTGATCCCTGGATAAGAGGGTGTTTCTGGATGACTAATCTGGAGAGGAACAGTGCTGGCGGTGTGGTGTAATTGGAGGTGCCCCTCTTTTGAGGAGGTTAACACACTTTGATTAAGCTCTGATTAGCTTCTCATTCAGCTAAACAGCAGCTGCCACTGCCTCACTCTTTAATATGTTTACTACTAACACACTGACTTCTCCCACACACACACACATACACACACAGCCTTATGGAAACCATATTGTGCTTTTAAATAACCCAGAACTTTCTTCTCTATACCCAGAACAAAAGATCTACAAAATGATGTAAACACCTGGGAAATAATTTAAGGTGTTTTACCACCATTTGCCTTTAATACAGGTTCTTAGAATATACAGCTTCTGAATAGTCTCCAATTAAAAGTTGTCTAGCAGAACATCTGCCAATTGTGTTAGAGATGTTGGAGGAGGGAATCTGCATCTTACTCTTCTCTCCAAAAATGTCCATGGTGGTTTGATAAAATTTAAGTCAGGTGATTTATCTGGCCTGTTTATCTTGGTGCTTCAACTGTTCAGGTTTTACGATCATGAGACCATCTTTTTTCCATTTTAGCATTGGTGTCTGACTCTGACAAGTCACCCATTTCCCCCATAGTTTATACTAAACACTCCTGAACACAGTTTACATTACACTGATATACAACCTAGAGAATATAGGCCCGGTGTGTTTCAAATGGAGTGGCATTTACTACACAGAGCCGTAGTTCATTGACAAGCTATGCAATATCGCATTCATAATTGAGCAGGTGATGGCGATTTACTGCCAATCACGGAAGCGGCTTTACTGACGAGATGCGCATGAATTGCATGCGATTAATTGCACAGCCATAGATTAAACCAGGATTATGCCATAGTACAGTTAGGACATTTAAGTAGCTTTTATAAATATGCCTTAGATAAAAACATAACTGGTGTGTATCTTGAGGCAAAACAATGAATCTGACATATAATAACTCAGTGCAAGTTTCTTTCAGTTGAAATAGCCCAGACATGCATTTTAGACTCAGACTAGGTTTAAGCTTTGTCTACAAAACTGGGGGATAGATTTTATTTATTTATAAAAAAAATTAAATAAGGTAACATTTTAGCTTTGGGAACATTATTCACTTTTAACTAGTTGCTTATTAGCATTCATTACTAATATAATAGCTGTTTATTAGTACGTATAAAGCACATACTGTATTAATGCCTTATTCTGCATGGCCATATTCTAGATCTGTTAATCCTACTTCATACCTAGATTTAACATCTACCTTACAAACTGTTAATAAGTAGCAAATTGGGAGTTTATTGAGGGAAAACCCTATTGAAAATGTGTTCCAAAAATAAGTGTTACCAAAATTAATCGCAACACTTTGTTCAAATTTTGTCCAACCTATGCATATTATAACACTGAGAATTATTAAACCACCTCAAAAACTTAATACAAACTGTTTTTGATAAGATAGTTCTTTAATGTGCTGCAATCAAACACCAGAATCTTGTCTGAATGTTTATGAAGAGTATATCGCTGCTTGCATATTCCAAACATCTTTTTACCCCATAACTGAAGAATGAAAAATAACTTTTCCAAGAACTTTTGATTATATAAGGGCCTTGGGAGTAAAGGATCAATACGTTTTCCATTTGCAAGGTTGTTTTTTTTTTTTCACTATTTGAAATCTTGTAAAAACATCTTGTAATATCTTCTTCATATGAACAGCTCGTCAAATGCTAGCTTTGATGTTTGAAAATTTTAAATAGATTTGTTGAGTTTCTATGGATCTAGAAAATAAAACAAACTTGTTAAATGTTACATTTAGGTTATCATTTTACCAGATGTTAAAGAACATGTCTTGCTGCCCAATCAGAGTTTTTCACCACAATCTAAAAAAAGGCTGAATAAGATGGGATTTCCTGACTTTCTTGGATGCAATAAAGATTGCATTTGTCATAGCAGTGCATAAATTAATGTGATTTTACATATGCATGCTAAATCCTTCAAATTATCTGAGCATGCAGTATTATAGATTTTTTATTTCCCTTGATGAAATCAGCTCTCTCTCTCTCTCTCTCTCTCTCTCTCTCTCTCTCTCTCTCTCGCTCTCCTCAATAATGCCGTGTTTATGGCTTCATTGACTAATCTTTAAAATCACCTTATAATGTGATTCAGCAGGTTATCAAATTTTGGGCAATATCTCATCTGAGGGACAAAGCAGCTTACTCAGCATGTTTTATAAGCATTTAAGTAGTGATTATTGTTTTATTCATTAGTAATGGCTTAATTTAAGATGGCTGTTCGGGATTAGTTTAGATCAAGGTTCATGAAAAGCGATTTTCACCAACGGCTCAATCCCATTATAGAATACCATTGCAGCATACTAATTAAGTTTAATCAATGTAAGCATTATTCAGCTCATTAAGAGAGTGACACTCACTGTGCTTTTGTTTTTCTGTTTTTACAGTTATCTGTCTTGTTGGACTTGGTTTAGTGGTGTTCTTCTTTAGCTTTCTTCTGTCCATCTTCAGATCAAAATATCATGGTTATCCTTACAGGTAAGATTTACTTATCTGTTTCCTTGGGCCTCTCGGTGGAATTCCAGTTTCTCATGTTCTGATCGCATCTTAAATTTGTCTGATTCAGTCTCTGATATTCTACATATATATATATATATATATATATATATATATATATATATATATATATATATATATATATATATATATATACACACCAAGAAATTTAACAGATATTAAGCATCATGATTCCCCATAAATTACAACAAATCAAAATTCAATAATTTTTTCAGCTGTCAATTTTTTTGGAGTTAACTTAGTTTAAGCAAGTTGAATCAAGGATATGTTGCTGTATAGTCAGTGTTTGGAGAAAAGAAAAGCCAAAGTCTTCATAAGTTTCACTGAATAAAAAATGAGTCAGTGAATGGAAGTAAACAAGAATGTTTTGTTTAAATAATAGATTCCTTTAAAAGCACTGAAATGTATTCTAACTGGAACATTCCTTTTACTTGATGTAGTGTTCATGTACATCAGCCTAGGCAGAATACTAACTAATTAATCAAATAAAATGCATTTAAATGTTGGTAATTGTGGAGACTCCAGTGAATTGCCTTTTTCAGTCTAAAGAAATCCTCTCATAATGATTAGATGATGATGTCACTTCCAGTCAGAGAACATTTCGTCATTGACACTCTTCTCTTTTTCCTTCTCACTATTTTTCAGCTTCCTGATTAAATAAGATCATGTCGTGGAAGAAAAAAGCTGCCATTCTTCTGGGGCTTCGTGTATGAATTCAACTACAGTTTGACTGTAATGTACTGCATGTGTGACCTAAGATAAATAAAGTAAACTATTACCCACGGTCGTGCACTGCGAGCTCTGTCTGTGAGAGTGTGTGCATCAATTGAAGTCAAATGAAATGTTTTCTTGCTTATATGACCAGTTTTCATTTTTAATTGCAAATTGAGAATCGTATCCTGAAGGTTTTGTGGGGAGAGAAGCATACGTGAGAGTGTTTGTGCGTTCATCTGTATGTGTGTGTGTGTGGCTGTTATTTGTTATTGCCATTTATGATACCTCTCTTGAGGCCGTTGTGCACGCCTCAGCAGATTGTGTCCTCTTTTTGTCCCCTTCAGTATTTTTTTTCTCCTTATCACTCGCTTTCTTCTCTCTCTCTCTCGCTCTCTCGCGCGCTCTCTCTCTTTTTTGAAATCTCTGAAGGAATATTCAAATATTAGATTTTTTCCACTTTTATTTTGGGTAGGTCGTGAAAGGGGTTTATAATCTTCTTTATTAAAACCAACTCGGCTACCACCGATCCAATTAAATTCGTTCCAATATCAGAACTAACATATTTATTTAACTTCAAACAAAAGAACTGGGTGATAACGTCCATGACATATTTCTTGGAAGCAAAGATTTCCTTAAAGGATATAATCTAAATTAGCTGTCATCATAGACAATAATGTCAACCCTGCCCTGAAGCTTCTAATACACATTTATTGGCGCATCTACTTCATTAAAACTTTTTTTGTTTGTTTTATTGGTTGTCAAAGAGTGTTTAATTGGTGCTTGTAAACTCAAATAATTTATCTCACCATTTGACATCTGTAACACAGTATAATTTAGCCACCTAAGAAGCCTTTTTGTGTTAAGAGCAAAAATATGTTTACTTCAGATGTGCTAATACTATACTTAAATCTCAATTAATAAAATAAATTAGTTGAGCACAGTGATCAAAACATTAAAAATGTTTGCTAATGCACATGGTGTGCGGTTTATATTTTTGGAAATCGATTTAATAGAGAAATTATTATTTGTATGTGTTTATATTGATTTATAATACCATTTTTCATGTGCCACACAAACGTAAGCACATGGTGCTGCACAGCTAGACATTATAGTGATGATGGCAGTGCTGTTGTTGACGCTTAGTTGAATTAGTAGCTTCGAGCAAATATGAAAAGAGGGTATTTGGCATCAAATCAGAACCAACAGCAACATTACAATTGAGAAAATTCAAGCTGGCAGTAATTCCTCTTTAGTTGTCGAAGGACATTAGCAGCCACCACTTCATCCTTCATTTGAGCAGAGAAGAGATGGCAATTCAATTTGTACTCCCCCCCCCCCTTTTTCTTTTTCTTCTTCTTCCCCTTCGCTAATGCCTTAAGCAACTCCTGCTCCCTGTTCCCTCAGTGTCTTTCTCTATTTGTTGGCCCAATGTACTTCAAAGGATGGATTTTGAAGGTAGTTGAACAGACAGAAGACAAGGGTAACTAGGACAGAGCGAGTGGACACATCAACGCATGCAGGTTAAGCTGATGTTTCCGCTGATGACGGGAAGCTTTAACGAGGTGTGATGCAAGTTTACAGTGTCAAATCATTTTTCATTCTTCTCTGGAACTATTTCTGTAAATAAATAAATACACGCAACACTGCGTAAGAGATTATTTTCAGAGAATGCATCTTTTAAAAGGATACTTTGTCATCATTTACTCAACCTGTTTTGTTCCAAGACTCTCTGTGGAAGATATATTATTATTGTATAGACATATTATTATTAGTAGTAGTAGTAGCAGTTGTATTTATCTATATATTTATTTTTTGTATAAACAGTGTTAATCAAAAGTTGATATTCAAAATATAAACATGAGGGTAAGTAAATGAAGACCATTTTCATTTTAGAGTGAACTATTTTATTAAATTTAAGTGTGTTATTTTGCCACTTTAAAAACCTTATATTAAAGATCCATTCTCTGAAAGCAGGTCTTAATGTCTTATGCAGTTACTTCTCAAGTTAATTGATCTTGTTTCAAGGATTTTCAGATATGTGACCCTGGACCACAAAAGCAGTCATAAGTAGCACGGGTATATTTGTAGCAATAGCCAACAATACATTGTATGGATCAAAATTATAAATGTTTATTTTATGCCAAAAATCATTAGAATATTAAGTAAAATGTCATGTTCCATTAAGATATTTTGTAAATTTCCTATGGTAAATATATCAAAACTCTATATTTGATTAGTAATATGCATTGCAAAGAACTTCATTTGGACAAATTTAAAGGCAATTTTTTTGCACCCTCAGATTCCAGATTTTCACATAATTATCTTGGCCAAATATTGTCCGATCCTAACAAACCATACATCAATAGAAAGCTCTTTTTTCAGCTTTCAAATGTATAAATCTCAATCTCCAAAAAAATTGGTTTTGTGGTCCAGGGTCACATATAGAAAAACAAGTAAAGCTGCACACTATATGATTTACTGTATAATGGTCCTTTATGATTGGGATCTCAGCTGTCAATAATATGAGACAGTACAGCAAGTCAAGACTCATTAATAATAAGAAGTTTTACATCAGTTTTAAGTCATCATTTTGTGACATGTTCGGTTTTGATCATGGCTTGTATTGAAAAGAAACGGGGGGGAAATGCAGTCGATGTGTGTGGAGAAAGTGTTGGTTGTTGTCGCTCTAATTGTGTCATTAGGTTCTGTGTTCCTAATGGTATTGATTTGACAGTCGTCGTAGGAGAAGAAAAAGGTACATTTTAATGGTCATTACGTGTCTGTTGTCAATCTAGTGGTCAAAGACTACAGATTTTGGTCTATGATCAGAGTAATCTTTTAGGATTTGCAAAATTTGTCTCATATGGCCAAATTGTGGTCATTTTAAAGAAACAAAAATATAAAATTTCACACTGCTTGGTTTACAGTGACAAAGTGACATGAGCCATTAATTTCCAGAAATTGTGCTTAAAACTATGCAAATAAGTAGCAATACATCAACCAATGGATGTGCAGATAATTATACATCAGTAATATCAGGAACACCTGCTAAAACTCCTAAAAAACAAAAATTAACAGTGGTTTGCTATGGTAAAGCAACCAAAAGTTGTTCAATTGCAACGAGTATTACATTTTACACAAACAAGCAATTACATGTGGTAACTACCAATGGAGGCAGAAGGCGGAGCTCATGTGATACCGCAGTCGAGTAGCTGAACCCAGTACAGCGCCTGTCAGTGTGAACGGCCCTTAACGTGAAAGAGGTTCCAAGAGGATTAATCACACGTCTCTTAATCAAGTCGCACCTGGTTTAGACATGGACGTTGCATCACATGAGCATTACGATGCAGGTGACTCATAACCTCAATAAAAGCCAAGAAGATATTAACTCATTACTGTTTAATTCTGTCACAGTAGGTGGTGTCACACAGCAGAGAGGAATTCTCAGGATGAAACTCTAATAGCTGCCAGCACAGTGTCATCTTATTTTCAGTACTTTTCCTCAAGGGGATAACTGGATTAAAAAAAAAAATACAATTGCGGGACTCATAAACACAATTTGCATTTCCCTCTCATGTCCTCTGAAAATAACTTGAGAAAGTATCATTTAATTGCGAGTCTTGTTATTTATTTATATATTTCCCTTTTTACACTGCAAATAACAGGATGTTTTGAAGTTTCAAAGAGTGTAATTACATAGGTACACACGCACGCACGCACTTCCCCAAATCAAAGGGGACTTTAGTCGCTGAGACCCTTGGCTGACTGATGTTTTGCTGGACTTCCAAGTTATAATAAACCAGGCTCTGAGCAACACTGCATGTGTTTTATAGAGCAGTTCAGTTTGTAATACTAAAACCTACAAAAAAAAAATGGGGGTTTTAAGCCATGGGTTCCCTCGGGAACTTCCTAATGATGTTTCGGGATTTATGTGTAAAATAATGCCTGTATTTAACATCACTTGAACAGACTTTCACATTTTTGTGTCATGCATTTAATACTTCAAACATGAATATTAAGTCACGAAATAAGGATCTACTGCAATTTGGCAATTTGGAAAGTTCTTATTTGCTGACCTGTTAGCAAATTAGTAAAAATGCACAGCAACTTTAACGTTATAAGGTGTAATTTATGTTGTAAAACAAAATATGCGTTAACCTTCCGGGTTGGTCGACAAATTGGCATGACTGAACAGCTCTGTTTAGTATGTATTATTAAGATGTAATATTAAAGCTGAAGTGTGTAATTATGTAATTAAGCTGAGATCCAAGCATAACATAAAAATACACCTTGGTGCAATGGTACAAAACTTGGAGAATTTTCTGGTACTTGCTTTGTGAACACGCCAATGTGAGCAGGATTTGAATAGGCAAAATGGTCTTAAATAATAGTTGCACTGTACTGTTCAGGGTAAAACATTGCCATAGGAAATTAATGGAAAATGTAAATAAATAACAATAATAAAATAAAAGGAGGATAAACTTAAAAAAAAATAAAAATAGTGCAAAATAGACACCCACTCACATACATTTACACAACAGAAATTAACTGGTGAGACTTTAACAGAGCAAATTCTAAGAATGTGTACATATACAAAATGCTAAACCTAATAAAATAAGTAATTATGCATGGAAACACTGTTCTCAGTAACTAGGGAATACACGGTCTTGGGTATAGGGATATACAGGCATCTAGTGTTACACACTGAATGTTTTTTTTTTTTTTTATGGACACAATAAGATGGCACTAATTCATTCACTGGATTTTAAATACATTAGAGTTATATTTTTAACTTATACTGTATACTAAATTAATTCAAAAATAGTATGAAATGTTTTTTTATTATTTCATATCCATAATTTAGATGTAAATATTGTTTTAAGAAATAAGAAATCCCCTCAGAATACTAATTATTAAAGAAAAAGGCATTACTGAAATAAAATATATACGTTCATTACAAACATAAAATTATTATACACTCTTGGTCTGTTTTGACAGTGAACAACACAAGTGTGGCCCCTAAACGAATGATAGGATCAGCATAAAATGTCTATGATATTCATATAATTACCACTTGTACTGTAGTGTAACATCTTCGGCCAGTCTCATAAACTGATTATCTGAAATATATTTACCAACTTAACTGGCTAAATTACCTAATATTGAAAGTTTTCACATCCCAAATAAAACACTTCCCCTGTTTTGTCCCTCACTCTCTCTCTCTCACACACACATACACACTGAAGGCCAAGAGTTATAAAAAATCAATGAGAGGGCCTCACTTCCAAATCTGGATTCAATTTAGTGTTAAATCAACACTAATTAATCATTAATTAATTTAAGTGCTTAGCCGGAACAAACTACTTTCATGATCCATGAAGTCTCTGGGGAGAATATTTCTCCTCCCCTTCACTTAAAATGTGCCACATTAAAGCACTCCATTGGTCTACTTGATGTTTTCCCTGCTGAAAGACCTAGATGTGTACAAATGACATTATAAATAACGCTTGGTTTGATACCAAAAACAGCCCGAGTCAGTATGAGTTAGCTGTATTTGATTGATTAAATTCACCCAGACAATTTTAGCACACAGCATAAGATGGATAGACTGTTAATTGTTTAAAATGAATACGTGCTCCTTGTAAAAGGCATCGGCAGCCCGTGCCTTTGGAGACTAATGCTAATGGCAGCCGAATATGATGCAATCAGTAGCGTTTGCTGAGCTGAGGGACCCCATCACACACAGTCTTAGTGTGGATATGCTTCAATGATAACCAAAGAGACAGGCTGCTCTAGTGCTGTCATTGTGATGGCATGTTTAATAGGCAGTCCTAATGGCACACACACACATCATGGGACCTGTTGGGAAGGCAAGAAGTCACCGTAGTGACAGAATGCCTGAAAAACTTGAATGATTCAAGACTGTTATTTGCATCTATTCCCCGTAGCTGTCACGTCTGAGCCTGGTTTTCCACTTGATCGAATGGAATTGCATATAGAGGAGAAACAATGGGAGATTACTTTCTCAGATCTAAGAAAACAACATGACCTCACTGGGCGGAACCCAAGTCTTATGTGCCATTATTGTACCCCTGAGAATGTATAGCCACCCCCCTGCATGCCAAGAAACAAACACAGACCTCTTCCGAGCCAGTCATTGTAATAAATGCTGGTATGAAAGGAAATGGAGTTGGACTGGTGCATGGAAGCAGAAAAGAAAGAGTAAGTAGTGGCGTTTCAGTTGTGACCTCATGGTATTACGCTATATAGGCTCTACTTGAAATACAGGAGTGTGTGAATAATGGTTTGCAGTCCTACAGTGTGATTTATAGAATGTGCGATTTTAATCATATTTTTGAAAGCGTGACTTTATAACACTGAAGTAAATGGACATTTAATAGTAGATACATTGGATTATCTTTATGTAAATGCGACAATATTTCAAATGCATCCACTTAAGTGGCAAACAAATAATGTGAATGTTTGCTTCTACTTGTGTCGTTTGCTGGCCCTTAAGGAGTTGTCATCCATCAGTATCATCTACATATATAGAGAGACATTTTCCATTTCAAATGAGCCCAAAAACACTACCTTGTTGTCACACAAATAAAAATAAAGTCGATAAAAATTTCAGTAATTGATACAAAGCTGAAATAAAATCTAAATTAGATGGAAAGCATAAGCTTAAAAAATGTTACAAATTAGATTAAAGCTAATAAAAGCTAAATAGAAATATTTGAAAAAAAAAACTAATAAAAATGACAAAAGCACATAACAAAATTGCTCAAATTAAACTGAAAATATAAAAAAGCCAATTCAAAATATTAATAAATACTGCAATAGTATATAAATAATACTAACATGACACTCAGAAGGTATATTTTAGTTGAATGAATCAGTGAATGAATTTTGAACACTTGAATTTTGAATGCGTGTCTTTATGAACACTAAAATAAATGGAAAATTAAAATTTAATAGTGGATATACGGGGTTACGGATATCCATCTTGATGTAAAAGCAACAATATTTCAAATGCAGCTACTTAATTGGCAAACAAATAATGTTTACTTACACTTATGAAGAAGGTTCCTCAAGAAACGGACTTTGTCTATTGAGTTTTTATCAAAATTTTAGATTTTAAATGATGTACAGGCATTTAAATAAGCTTAATTTACAATTACTTAAACTGAAATAAAAAAATGAAGCGAAATATAAATTTTTTGAAGAAAAGACACCAAAACTTAAAAATACAAAAATAAAAACGAATTCAAAATAGTAATAAATACTACAATATTATATAAATAATATTAAAACAACACTGATAATGATGTAACCTTCAGAAACAGTTAGTGAATGAATCGGAAATATTATTATAATTATTCCTGATAAACTCATTCAAAAGATTCAAGTCATGAGTGATATAAAAATTATGAAATTACTTCCTATCAGCTCCCTAATAAAAACACTTGGAGGTTGGCAATATGACTGAAATTTTCTGCCACAAAATGGGTAATTTTCTATGAAGGCAATGATTCATATCACAATCTAATCTAAAGTAACTGCCTTGAAATGATGTGTATTGTGAAAAGCACTATACAATAAGCCTAAACCTAATAGTGTTGAATGTACAGTATTCACTCAGCAAGACAGTGACATTTAGATCTACCAGGTCATGTAATAAAGGCCAGATATCACTGAAGGCATCCGAGATGGTACCATTTTGAGCACCCAGAAAATAAGGCTTTACCCTTTGCTGTCAGGAATGCTTACATGGATGCTGGTTCAGATCTGGTATGCATTATATCCCAATCCTATTCTCCTTCCCTTGCAAATCAATTTTGCTGTCTCTCTACACTATCCGATAAAGGCAAAAAACTCATAAATAACGTAAAAAAAAAGGATATCTTTTATGAGCTTCCCCGGAGGGCTTGAAAGCTGAATAGAAACGTAGCCTTATATGCTATTCACTACTGTATTAAATCCACTGTAAATCCACAAGGCAGACATTAGCATCTAACAGCTTGTGAAAAGCGGAGTTGTTTGTCATTCATGCATGAAATGAATTTCATACAGGTTCAAACCTTTGCTAAATTTGCAGATGTGCATAATTGAGAATTTAACATGCTAATTGACGCCTACTATCATTCATGAGTTCATTTCAGAGACACGTTTCTCTGCAGATGGAAAAGTTTGTTACCTACTGACTCAGACTGATCGATCTTCACTGCCACTGCCTTCATCCGCTGTCTGATTCAATAGGAAGGTACAAGAAGTTCTGCAAGAACATTGATTCTGACCCCATCTTAAAGAAAGGAAGAAAAAGGCTCATGTCTTGGGCTGTTTTCCTACGCTGATGGATGCCACATGAGTTGCTCAAAACCACTGTAACAAAACTGGGGAAGTCGTGGCCTAATGGTTAGAGAGTCGGACTCATAATCGAAAGGTTGCGAGTTCGAGCCCCCGGCCGGCAGGAATTGTAGGTGGGGGGAGGGAATGTCCAGCGCTCTCTCCACCCTCAATACCACGACTGAGGTGCCCTTGAGCAAGGCACCGAACCCCCAATTGCTCCCCGGGCGCTGCAGCATGGCTGCCCACTGCTCCGGGTGTGTGTTCACGGTGTGTGTGTGTGTGTGTGTGTGGATTTGTTCACTACTCACTGCTGTGTGTGTGCACTTGGATGGGTTAAACGCAGAGCACCAATTTCGAGTATGGGTCACCATACTTGACAATACGTCACGACTTTAACATTCATTTATTGTACCTAACATTATTTGTGCTTGTAGTGCATGCAGCACGTTTGGATTTTGTAGGATTATTGGAAGATTATATTTCAAACATGTATGCATAAGAATCAATGTCAAAGTTTGCATATATTTAAACTACCAAAATGTTACCTTTTTTTTTTGTTTCTTTTAAATGTTGCACTGGCCGATAGTGCAGTCGCCTTTGACATGTACTGACAATTAGTGGTGCAATATCACAAACAAAAATATTCTCATTTACCGATGGCATTGTAGCAGGGTTGTCAGGACCCTGACGAATTTCCAATCCAAAAGAAAACTAGCTTATTTTTCCAATCACAGTGCCTTAAAATAAATGTTTTTCTATTATTATCATTATTATTTTACATTTATTTAAATTACTTTAGACTATGTTGTATGCACATTTTTTCACTATGTATTTTATAGCCTACATAAATTAGACTATAGAATATATAGCAAGGGAGGCAGTGTCTCCTCAAAAAAAAAATTGTTTGAGAATATAATCGCTTTTACAAAAATACAACAAAACACAACAAAAACAATGCAAATGTCACTAAATATGACATTAAGGCCCGGTTTCACAGACAGGGTTTAGACTAAGCCAGGATTAGGCCGTAGCCCAATTAGAACATTTAAGTAATTTTTATAAACATGCTTACAAACAAACATTACTGGGGTGCATCTTGAGACAAAACAAAGGCACTGATCTATTTTAAGAGCGGTCAGTGCAAGTTTCTTTCAGTTGAAACAGCTAAGACTTACATTTTAGTCTAGGACTAGGCTTAAGCCTTGTCTGTGAAACCGGCGGCATAAGTATAAAAGTCACTCGATTTTATAAAGTAACACTGTCCCAACAGCGACACCCGCAGCTAAAGTTACAACGGAAACCTGCCTCCATTCATCCCATTGACTTTAAATAGAGACCTTAGTGGGGGATAAGAATGAATGTGATTGGATATGACTGGTTATGTTCGTCTTTGATTGGTTCATGCGATAAATCCCGCCTCTTGTGTTAGTGTCTGAATGAATAATATAATGGGAAGACAATTTATTATTATTTTTTTTTAATTAAACAACTCAGGCACTTTTTACATAAAAATAAGACTTGAAATGGCCTGAAAACATGATCTGTGGGAGCTTTTAGTGAATAATCAGCTTTGTTAAATTTAAATCTCCATGTCTGTGACTAATATTTACGCAGCTTTGATGACTGCTGATCCAAAAAAAAAAAAAAAAGGTTAAAAGTTAATTATTAAAATAAGTTCACAAGTAAAATACACTGTTTAAATTGTTACTGCCTTGAGTAATAACTTTGGAATCAATGTAAAATGCTTAAAAACACTACTAAACACTATTCATACATGGCTTTAAATAAATTTAAAATATATTTAAAATATAAAATAGATTTTTTTTTTTTTTTGTCTGATAGTGTAAGTAATGTTTATTTAACCAATAAAATGTGACTGGGACATGAATTTACATTTGAATTAAAAAAAAGAAAAGCTTTGAAGATTTGCCTTCTCATTTCATAACACCACCGCACACCGATATATCAGGCTATATATAACGAGCAACGAACGATGGAGAATAACATTATCTGGGAATTCGTTGAGGAGGAAAATAAAAAGCCTTTCTGTGAAATGTAAACGTCTTCTATAATAGCTTTCTTCCACTGTAAATGCAACATTGACTGTTGACTATATACAAACAGACATACCGAGACACTCGTTGCGAAACAAACCGGGCTTGTCTAAAAATGACTCTTCTTAGTTCAATGAGTTTTGATGAAGATCCGCTGGCACCGATGATTGCGCTTAGTGCAGTTTTGCGTTTTGGACATCGCCATCTTTGATATTTACTTAATCACGGTCACTATGGTAACAAGATCTATTTATAAAGGTAAAATCTCTACATATTAATACAGCGGAAATTATCGACTTAATTTAAATATAATAATAAAAAAAAGTTTGGTAAGTGGCAAGACAGATAGCAATAAAAGGTGAGCTAATTTTGAATTTACAGAAAATCTGAATGTGTAGCATATGAATGCATAACTTGTGTTAATGTGCAGCATGAATCTTATATGTGGAAAACGTCACTGCATTTCTTAAGTTTTCTTTACTTTTTCTTTCTTTGCATGATTCTTTCCATCAACATGTCATGGTTTGAGCTGTCACAATGACAAATTTGCTGAAAAATGACATATGACAGCAATAAAAGGGAAGTTATCGCACAGTTTTATGAATACATAAACAAAAAAAACTATATGAACTTGTGTTAAATTCCAGCATGAACGTTTAATTCTGAAAAGCACTATATACCTGAACGTATTCTTCTCTGTTTCTGTCTTTGCATGACGCTTTCCATCTACATGCCTCTATTCGATCCACAATAATGGTAACATAATAAGAAAGTTCAATAAAAGGCAAGTCAAATCTGAAGGTTTTGCATAGGGATACATCAACAAACTGTAGAGCATGTTAAAGTGTAGCATGAATCTTATACTGTAGTCTAGAAAATCACTGTTTTTCTGAACATGTTCTTCTCTTTTCCTTTCTTTGCACTACTTTTTTTTTGGTCTACATATCATGGTTTGAACTGCCACAATCGGCAGTATGGTAAGAAAGATCATGTGACAACATTAAAAAAAAAATATATATTAACTTTTAATTCTATAAAATTACAGTATATTGTCTCTGTTTCTTTCTTTGCATGATACATTGAAAAAACTGCAGCTTGATTTTTTTCTGAAAAATCACTATTTCTGAACATGTTGTTCTCTGTTTCTTTGTTTGAATGATTCTTTACATCAACATATCATGGTTTGAGCCATCACAATTACAGACTTATGACAGCAATAACATGTAAGTCAAATCTCAACGTTTTATATGAATACATAAAGTATTAATTGATGTTAAATGGCAGGATGAACCTTTAATTCTGGAAAATCAATGTATTTCTGAACATGTTCTTCTATGTTTCTTTTTTTGCATTACTCTTTGTATCTACATGCAATGGCTTGAGCCATCACAATGGTGAATATTGTAAGATAGATCACATGACAGCAATAAAAGGTACATCAAATCTGAATGGTTTTATATGAATGCATCCACAAACTGTATTGACTTGTTTTAACATGCAAAATCACTGTACTGTATTTCTGAATATGTTCTTCTCTCTTTCTTTACGTGATTATTTCCAACTACATGCCATGGTTTGAGTCGTCACAATGGCAAACATATAATCCATCAAACTGTAATACAAACACTGTTGATTTTTTGTTAAAGTGCAGCATTGTTTTTCTGGAAAATCACTGTATTTCTTAACATATTATTTGCTGTTTCTTTCTTTGCATGATTCGTTCCATCTACATATCATGGTTTGATCCGTCACAATGGCAGACTTATGACACCAATAAAGGTAAGTCCAATCTCAAAGTTTTATATGAATACATAACTGTATTAACTGATGGTAAAATTCTAGCGTGAACCTTCAATTCTGGAAAATCATTGAATTTCTGAACATATTCTTCTCTGTTTCTTTCTTTACATGTCACCGTTTGAGTGTCACAATAGCAAACATTGTAATACCTCTACATCTTCATGCCTCTGTTTGATCTGCCATAAAGGTAAACATAAGAAATATCATTTGGCAGCAATAAAAGGCAAGTCCAGTGTCAATGTTTTGTATATAAATACACCAAAAAACTGTTAAATCAATCAGTCTTATGTATAATCTAGAAAATCACTGTATTTCTAAATATTCTAAACATGCTTTTATCTTTTCCTTTCATTGCATAATGTGAGATATACAGTAAATATAGATAACACTGTCACAACATGTGGTACACTGACATAGCTATCCATAAAAGCCTATCTATAAGCAAGTTGTTTCCTTAAAACACATTACTATCACTTCCTCAATTCCTTAATCTTCACACAAAAAAATTTTAAATCCTCTTTGATATTTTCTGATCTCAGTCAAGACGTTATTAACAGCCTACATACTTTTTTTTCTCTTATTTGCTTCACTCTTCTTACTTTACTTTATTGTCATTGTACATGGTACAACAGAATTCTGTCAGGTGAGTCTCAGTTACAAACTAAATAAACAGCAGTTACAACAAAAATAAAGTGCAGATTATATCATTAGCTTGAGGGTGTGAGTGCAAAGGGTGTAATAGAAGTCACAGCTCTTGGAAAGAAGCTGTTTCTCAGTCTGTTTGTGTGTTCTTTTATGGTCCTGTACCTCCACCCTGAGGGCAAGGGGTCAAACAGTCCATGACCCGGGTGAGTGGGATCTGCAGCAATGCAGATGTGGGATCTGCAGCAAAGGGATGTGGGAATGCAGAGTGGGATCTGCAGCAAAGTCCAGATCCCGAACAATCCTCTGTGCAGTCTTAACCACCTGGGCCAAGTCCTTCCTGTCCTGTGCAGTGTAGCTGGCATACCACACAGTTACACAGTAGCATAGGATGATTTCTATGGCACTCCTATAGAAATTTATCAGCAACCAAGAGGAGAGTCCAGCCTGCTTCAACTTCCTGAGGAAGAAAAGACTTTGTTGAGCCTTCTTTACTAGGTAGGAGGTGTTCAGGGCCCAAGTGAGGTCCGCTGAAATGTGGATACCCATCAAGTTCCTGTTTTCCACACGCTCCATTTCTACCCCCTGTATGAACAGTAGTGCATGTGCTATCCTTCCGGACCTCCTGAAGTCCACAATAACCTCTTTGGTCTTCTTGGTGTTCAAAACCAGATTGTTTGCTGAACACCACAGGTCCAGATGATGAATGTCCTCCCTGTAGAAAGTCTCATCATTGTTCGATATGAGTCCCATTACGGTGGTATCGTCCGTGAATTTCACAATAGTGTTGGAGGCATGGATAGAGGTGCAGCTGTGTGTGAAGAGAGTAAAGAGTGCTGGACTGAGCGCGCATCCTTGCGGAGCTCCTGTGTTCAGAACGAGGGCAGATGATGTGTGGTCCCCTATTCTTACTACTACTACTACTTCTCTCTACATTCACTCACGTACCTTCCTATATAGTAGGTGAAAAACAGTATGTGAATAGTATGTCTGAATTCAGTATTCATAAACCGTAGGCAAAAAGAACCCAGATGACCTACTGCTTCCGCCGAAATTATGTTATCCCATTTTATCCTGGCTTTTACTGACCCAAAAGGCCACCTGGAGAGAATTTATGAATGGTAATTAACAACACAACCGAAGCTGGTATAGGTAACATGACAATTACAGTACAACATAACGGATGTAGTACGTCTGGATTTCATTCATGCTACACACATTCATACTGTATAAAATGCATTATTTAATGGTTGTAAAGTAATTACTTATTAAAAAAAAAAACCTACTCAGAGAGTATGCCATTTTAGGCACAGCGCCTCCCGCACTTAATCTTTCAGCAGATCTTAGGTTGCAAGGTATCCATTCCAAGGATTAATACACATTGGTAAAATAATTAATTTTTATTTGTCTACAAATAAACCTTTTGGTGGTCGCAGTACATTTGAACAGAAGCCCAAAAAAAACGAAACCCACAGCTCTGTAATTTTTCCCACAACAGCATTTTCAAAACAACCCAGTTATTCGGGAAAACCACAACTCTCGCAACACTGCATAGTAGAAAGTGCTATTCTCTGTCAGTCATGGATAAATTATTGTCCAAGGGGGTCGCCAAGATAAAGAGAGAAGTATTCGACTAGTAAACAGGATTTTAAAATGGTGGCTTTAAAGCGGTAACCCGCTTCATGTAAAATAAAACAATCATCATTTAAACGATTTACATTTACATATTTTTTCAAAAGTAGGCTATTATTTATTTCTGTATATTTCCAACTGTTTTAATTCACTCTGTGCACTCTTAAAAATTCATATTTATAAATCCCATATTTAGACACATTCATTCATTTTTAATTAAGTTCATTGCTTAAGCCGAATAAAAAGTGAATTCACAGTCATTGAATTTATCTGTGCATAGCACAGCATTACACACTAATGGAAAACACTTCTTCTCTTTTCTCTCCCATTGTGGTAATTGAAAGGGTTTTCTAGTTGTTTTGTGTGTTTTTCTACCTTGAATGAACCAAATATGTCTGCACTAATTTGAGTGTCATGTGATTTCTATGCGACAACAACGAAGACAGCTTGCATATTTTCATTAGCTACTTTCACATACACCAGCAGGATGAAAAGTGTGCCAATGATAGCTGCTCTGGAGCGCAGCTTTTTTTACTTTTGAGGTAAGGGAAACAGTAAACCAAAAGACAGTTACGGAGGATATTGGAAATCCACTTAGAATCAAGCTGAATAAATCAAATACCAGAGAGGTTTTGCCAGTTACGATTATTTTGAGTAATTCTAGCTCTAATTGAATTTGAATAGGCAGACTGCAAGAGGCTTCACTGCAGAATGAGTTCATTAGTTTTGAGTTGCCATTAAAACGGAGGAAATGCAAACCCAAAACACACCTTGTTTATTGTCTTGGCTCATCGTCTGTGAAACATTAGCATAAATGTTATTTTCCATTCCTTTCTTAAACCAATCTGTGTCAAACAGCCTATCTTATTGTGTTTCAGGGTCCCAGAAGGGAAGATGCTTTGATTTTAATATATAAATACATTATAAAGTTTGTGTGGACTTATTGTTTACTCATATACATCGCTCATATTTAGGGATAGTGTTTTGAAATTCTTAACTTAAAGTTGAGCACGTAACTTCCAAATAAATCATGCAGCTTCACTGTAAAAAAAAAAAACAAATTTAAGATTATTGGAGAATTTCACAAGAAAATACTTCAAAATATCATGTTTAATTAATTAATGTTTTATTTGCTGCTTCTTTTTAAATATTTTTGAAATTTACTAGCAATTTCTAGATGAAAATTGTTTTAAAGTCGACAACTTGTTTTTCAGCGCTGGTGAAAAAAAAAAGGGGATGTGTATGCCATTTCTTTTTTTAAAGGGTTAAACAAAAATTCACTGGATTACAGTTTTTTTTAAGCTTGTTGCTTAAACTGCAATTTAAATATGGCGGGATCTTATATTTCCTGTTCGGACTGTATGGAAACATTTGCTTTGATCACAAATCACAAGGCTATGGTTTGAATGAATGGACTTAAGTCAAATGGGCAAACAAACAAACAAAACAAGGACATGAAGCTTGAAGGCCTCTTCTGACTTGGACCAGTAAGAAATCACTTAGCAACATGTTAAAATGCTGGGAACACTTTGGAATTGTAGCAGTGAGTGAAGAAATTCGAACAACTGTTTAACTTAAGCCACAGATCCACTTTGACCTCTGCAATCCTGTCATCTGTGACAGAAAAACTTGTGTTTTCGAGAGATCACTATGTGTCTTTTATCTCCGGTTTTCAGCCTTATTGAATCTATCAAGCAGGAAGGAGTGTTAATAATGCATTTAGCTTTGGGGAGCCTACAGGCCTGTCACTCTATGACAAATGAGGACTGTTCACCCATGACACGTGAAGATGCAGATAATATAATGCAAGTTACTGCTAAAAGCATGTTGAGCTCCTTTTACTATTTATCTCCTGTCATCAGGCTCATTCTGTGGAAAGAGAAATCACATCATAGCCGAAGGATTCCAATTGATGTGGAATTTGTATTAAAAAAAAAACGATAATGTGACTGATGTATCCATAATAACCATAAAAAAAGAATATAATATGAAAGCGTGATACTCTGTGACTTTTCATGCATAAATGCTTGAGTGTGACCAATGGCTTCATAAACATCCTCCTCCGAGGAAGATTTGAGGTGGGGTTTTTTTTTTTATTTCTTGTGGGTTTGACATCAAGTGACCAAAGCAAAATGAAGATCATTTCCACACAGTAAAAACACTTGCTTTGCACTGTCATCTTTCAGGAAAATTGATGAAACCGCGCTAAACTCAGTTTTTTAAAGCGGAAATGGCTTCTTTCAAAAGCTAAAGTCTATTGCTCTTTTGCCCATGAGACAGAATGGGGTGTTTTAAAATCATTGCTGGAGAATTGAGGGGAGGGTGCTTTTAAGATCACAGACCACTCTCGCACGCTCTCACGGGCAGCATGCTGTACGTGGGTTGTATTTAAAGATGGCTCATAAAGTGTTGAAACTGTTATAATGGAAACTGCCTCTGGGTGGCATTTTGACAAACAAGTGTTATTAAAGAAATGGTTTTATCAATGTGTTTACCATTTACAGTCCTCAGCCTCATAACTGCGTGTTGAGGTGCTAAATGTGTTTGCCTTCTCCTTGTCTCTCCTTCTTTTTCTTCTTACAGACTGGATATGAAAGGGTCAGCAAATAAATAATGCCTCTAATCGTAGATAACAAAACTTTTCTGGTCATAATTAATTGACTTTATTGCAGTTGGACAGTCTGAATCCCCTGCTGCTGCACATATAACATACATGGGGGGGAAAAAAACATATATAACAAATGAAATTACTCTGTAGCAAATCTATACAGGTGGAGCTGGGGAAGGTGGAGGGTTTCTGAAGTATGCTGCAACTGCCAAGTATTTGAATGTTGAGCAGCAAGCTCATTGGATGCTGATGTGAAAAGAACCAATCAGCTCCACCATGCAAATGGTGATGTAATTATATCAATCATAATTATATCAAGTTAGAACCTATTGGCCTGTGCTATCTAGAATTTCATGACAGAACTTTGCATTAGTCCATATGACTCATTCGCTAATGTATTACATGTCTTCTGAAACCATGCTTTATGAATAAGAAACATACATACATACTGTACATACTCACTAAAAACATATGCCTCTCCACTGAGTTGTGACTGGATCATTAAATGAGTGAGTTGAACCAGAAGAGTCCAATTCATGAACGAATCGTACAGGTTGGGTTGTGTATCAGAGCAATAACCGATTCACTGAAATGATCCGACTTAAAAGAATGATTTGTACACAAATATTTAATTAAGTGTTGCAGGTATTATGCTAAAACCCGGAAGACTAATTCCTATGTCTTAGTCTTAGTCAAATTTATTATCCCCGAAGGGCAATTTGTTTCACAGCCAGCGGTAAACCATATGAAACAATGACAAGCACCACAACACACAAACAAAAACAATGACTTCCATTAATAATATACATAATTTATTGTAATTTAAGAAACCGATGGCGGCTGGTATAAAAGAGTTTTTAAATCTATTGGTCCTACATAAAGGCAAATAATATCTGCGAGTAGAAGCAAGCAACTTAAAAACATTATGCAAGGGATGACTGGGATCATTCATAATTAACTCAGCCTTCTTCAAAGTCCTGGTCTTATACAAGTCGTTCAACTCATTTAAAGTGGTGTCAACAATCTTACCACACACTTTAACAATACCTTGCAGTCTGTTTCTGTTTTTAACATTAAGTGATCCATACCAACACACAAATGAGAAAGTAATGACAGATTCAATACAACAAGAGTAAAACATCTTCATAAAAGTACTGTCCACTTTAAAAATACAAAGCTTTCGCAGATAGAACATACACTGGTGGGTTTTCTTACACACAGCATCCACATGACTCTCAAAGGTCAACTTTACATCTATTACAGTACCAAGGTATTTAAATTGATGTACAACCTCAACAACGTGTTCATTAATAACCACAGGAGAGATGACCATAGGATTCCTCCTAAAATCTATAATAATTTCTTTAGTTTTAAGTACTTTAAAGTCCAAAAAGGACAATTTACACCAATCGATCAAATCTGTCAGTACAGGACCATGATCAATATCCACACTGTTTAAAAGGGAGACAATCACTGAATCATCCGCAAACTTAATATGATGCCTCTCTAGTTGCGTTTGACACTCATTAGTATAAAGCAGAAATAAAAGGTGAAAGTCAACGCATCAATACATCCTTGCGGTGACCCAGTTGAAGAAAAAAGTACATTAGATATAATCCCATTTACTTTCACATGTTGAGACCTATCAGTTAAAAAATCCATCAGCCAACATATCAGCCCAGAATCAATATTATAAACCCTATTTAAACTTTCTGCTAAGATATGAGGCTGGATACAATTAAAGACAGATGAAAAATCAATGAAAACTAAATCGCACAAAAGTTTTTGCACCTTCAAGATGTGCTAAAATCATGTTTAAAAGTGTACTTATCACATCATCAACACCCCTACCAGTCCTGTAAGCAAACTGAAACGGATCTAAATTGTCCTGTACCATGGTCAAAAGCTTATCCTTCACAACCCTCTCAAATGTTTTCATAATCAGAGAGGTAAGTGCTACTGGCCTGTACTCATTTAAACATTGTGGTACATTATTCTTATGCACAGATACAATAATAGATTCTTTCCATAGACAAGGAACCTTATGAAGGTGCAATGACATACTAAAAATGAAACAAAAAATATCTACCAATTGTTCTGCAAAATCTTTGATAATACGGCCTCCATTACCATCAGGGCCTGGACTTTTCCTCTCTTTAACACCCTGGAAAAGTTTTAAAGTTTGTATCCTTATCACACTATTTTTCTCAAAGGAAACATTTTTAAAAGCTGCCAATTCCTGACTAAAATTATGAACATTAAAATTATTATTAAAAAACATTCAAATCATTGGCAAGATCAAAATCAAGCTTCCCGTCAAAAGAAATATTACATTTTTTAGAATGCATCCCAATCATGGACTTCACCCCCTCCCATGCAGAACGAGAATTTCCAGTGCATTTCAAGTACTAAACATACGTATACTCCACTTTATCCTTGTAATTAAGCCTTGCCAATTTAAGTTCCTTCTTAAACTGTTTTTGTAATACCTTATACTGGGTCACATCACCTTGTTTAAAACAAATGTTCTTCTGAATAATTGTGTTTTTTTAGAGATTTAGTGAACCACGGTTTATTGTTTGGATAAATGTGAATGTCTTTCTTTAACAACAAAAAAAAAAAGTTGCCTAATGGTTAGAGAGCCGGACTCGTAATCCAAAGGTTGTGGGTTCGAGTCTCGGGCCAATAGGGACTGTAGGTGGGGGGAGTGAATGTACAGCGCTCTCTCCACCCTCAATACCACGACTGAGGTGAGACCCTTGAGCAAGGCACGGAACCCCCAACTGCTCTCCGGGTGCCGCAGCAACCACTGCTCTGGGTGTGTGTTCATGGTGTGTGTGTGTTCACTGCTGTGTATGTGCACTTTGGATGGGTTAAATGCAGAGCAAAAATTCTGAGTATGGGTCACCGTACTTGGCCACGCACCACTTCCTTTACCTTTCCCTTTCTTGGGGATAACATTATAAAACCGTTAAGGGGTTTTTCAATTTATGAATAAAATAAAGCCTGTGGTAAACATAAGTTGATGATACTTTTTGACGTTTTTATCTACATTATAAACTGCACACATTCCCACCCCAAACAATCTTATCTAGTTGCTTATTAGAAACATCAGTTTTCAAAAATCAGTATAACTGCTTCATAATTTGCTTTTCGTTATAGGTGTTTGCAGTTTACTTTGTAAAAAATTACATCAAAGTATTGTCAAGTTCTGTTTACCATAGGCTTTATTTTACTCATAAAGTGAAAAACCCCCATTGTAAAAACCCATGGGAAAATCTCAAAGTCTTCCAAGTACTGAAGTCATACCTGAACAACTCAATTGTGGTGTTTTTGATTAATTGCAGTGACTCGAATCTTTTGATTCCATTCACTGATTCTCTCAGCATGTCTCTGATGAACGACCACCAATGCCTGTTTAAGTGATTCAGTGAATCATTTTCTCAAAAGGTTTGTTTAAAACATTTGTCAATCACAGCACAACTGAGTTGTTTATCTCTACATTTGTTAAGGAGAGCTTTGGTGGATATCGTGACTTTGTGTTTTATTTCTGTCTGTATCTCACACAAAAACTATGACTTCAAAAGACTTCCCAAAACAATCTTCACTTTTTTCCATTTGTCTTCTGCAGAAAACTGAAAGTCACACAGGTTTGGAATGACGTGCATGTGAGTAAATGATGACAGAATTGTTTATTCGTGAACTATGCCTTTAATGAAGACAAGCATATTATTTATGTGTTGCCCATTTTCTTTGCTGCCATTTTGTGGCCTGTGATCTTTAGCTGTTTTAATATGACAGGAAGGCTCTTTTCAGAGTTGGGCATTCGGGGTCTCTGATGGCTTCCTTGCTATCAGTGTGTCTTGTCAGTGCAGTGAGTGACGGTTTGTTTTGACATGTCTCCTGTGAAAGGGCCATGGCATATCGATATGTCGCATTTCAGCCTTGGCCTGATGGAATGACAGCCTTGCTATTTCTGTGCATGCGTGTGTGAGAAAGATGGTTATGATGTGGATAGGGTGAAGGTTGCTCAGTCAATAGTGACTGACAGACTCACTGCCCCCAAGGAGAAGAGCGATCGCACAACATTTGACCATACCTGCTGCTAGTTAGTCCAAAAAAATAGACTGTCCTCTCTCAGCAGAGGTCAAGGACCAGTGGTTAAAAGCACAGGGCTGAGTTGATACCCAGTCTGCATTATAATGGGTCTTGTTCACTCTCTGTGTGTGCAAATATTTTACATGTATATCACACACACGTGACCCTGGCGTTGGTTTGATTTACCAAAATGTTTTAATACAAAATTCATGATATAATTTAAAATATAAATTGTACTTATATCTGGAATATGTTTTATGGATGAATGCCACTTTTAGAGTGATGTAGGAATTGCATACAACACCCTTATAAGAATATATATTTAGGTGTGCAGTATGCTAATATTATACTGGCACACTCTTGCTGAAAATGTACTCACCCTCAAGCAATCCAAGATATAGATGAGTTTGTTTCTACATCGGAAGAGATTTGTAGAAATTTAACATTACATTACTTTTTTTACTTAAAACTCATGTCTGACTAAAATCCTAAATGTATAAATATAATATATAATATTGCATTCTCCAGTGAAAAGGTTGCCTTGTCTGAATGAGGAGAGAAATATGCATAGTTCTAAACAAAAATGTTCTTGTTGATTTTGATATGAGAGGACAACAGGGGATGAACTTTTTCACTGGAGGAAGCATTATTGACTTGTATTTTGTCCATAAGCGATTTTTTTTCTTAGTTAAAATGCCTTGGAATTGTTTTTTACAAACACGCAACATTTTTAACTAGTCCTTTAGCGCACACTAAATCTACACTATCTGTAATATTTTGTCTGTAAATATTTTTTATTTATCTGTAAATTTGTTATATAGGGCCTGCTGAACAAACATTTAGAAGGCTATTTTTATATTGTGAAGCATTAAAAATCAAAATTTGCAAATAAAAAATATGAAAATGCTATAAAAAACCTTACTTACTATATTGTATCACAATGTTGTAAGTGTGCCCCATCAAATACAGGAAATATATCATGTTCAAAGTGATCAAGGTTAAAGACCACAAGTGTGTATATTGGTATACTAAGACAAGATGTCACGCACTGTGGTGCCTTTTTTAGAAACAGAAATTTAATATATAACAAATAATGTAAAAATTTATAATATATTATATATATTATATATATAATAAAGAAATAAATATAAATATATATATATATATATATATATATATATATATACACATACACAGTGGTGGGAAAAAGTGTTGGCCCCCTTCCTGATTTTTTTTTTGCATGTTTGTCACACTTTAATGTTTCAGATCATCAAACTAATTTAAATATTAATCAAGGATAACACAGGTAAACACAACATTTAGTTTTTAAATGAAGGTTTTTTTTTATGAAGGGAAAACAAAATCCAAACCCACATGGCCCTGAGTGAAAAAGTGTTTGCCCCTCCCCCTTCAGTTTCTCTAGCCACACCCAGGCCTGATTACTGCCACACCCGTTCGCAATCAAGAAATCACTTAAATAGGACCTGCCTGACAAAGTGAAGTAGACCAAAAGATCATCAAAAGCTACACATCATGTTGAGATCCAAAGAAATTCAGGAACAAATGAGAATGAAAATAATTGAGATCTATCAGTCTGGAAAAGGTTATAAAGCCATTTCTAAAGCTTTGGGACTCCAGCGAACCACAGTGATAGCCATTATCCACAAATGGCGAAAACATGGAACAGTGGTGAACCTTCCCAGGAGTGGCCGGCCGACCAAAATTACCCCAAGAGCGCAGCGACGACTCATCCAAGAGATCACAAAAGACCCCACAACAACATCTAAAGAACTGCAGGCCTCACTTGCCTCAGTTAAGGTCAGTGTTCATGACTCCACCATAAGAAAGAGACTGGGCAAAAATGGCCTGCATGGCAGAGTTCCAAGACGAAAACCTCTGCTGAGCAAAAAGAACATAAAGGCTCGTCTCAGTTTAGCTAGAAAACATCTTGATGATCCCCAAGACTTTTGGGAAAATACTCTGTGGACTGACGAGACAAAAGTTGAACTTTTTGGAAGGTGTGTGTCCCATTACATCTGGCGTAAAAGTAACACAGCATTTCAGAAAAAGAACATCATACCAACAGTAAAATATGGTGGTGGTAGTAGTGTGATGGTCTGGAGCTGTTTTGCTGCTTCAGGACCTGGAAGACTTGCTGTGATAAATGGACCGTCTCACTTCTTCACGCAATAATAATTTGCAGGTCAGAGTTCACCAGACTTGGCGAACTGCAAAACTCCTTCGCATGAGCCTGCGATTCCAGTCTTTCACATTCTTACGCAAATTAACAGAAGTCTATGAAATAAAAAGTGTCCCCTTAATACGGATTCATCAACAAAACCATTGTAGCTGTTGAAATTCAGTAAGAATCCCTTCTGCCCTAATAAGTGTGCAGACCAACTGGCATATTTTTCTTGATGGAATCAGCCCTGATGCAAGTGAACAGTTCCAAAACTTTTATTAGATGCTAAGAAACAAAATTGAGTCTAAAAGACAAAAGGCATTCCAGGTGAATTTCAACTCTTCTATACAAGTCCATACACTTCATTTGTCACCTGTCAGGTTGTGATAAACCCATTCAAAATGCCAGCCTCTTCTTAACTTCCAATCATCCCTCTCTCCTGCCTCAGTTGTCGTAGCTTTAAAGTAAAACACAAACCCCATTATCTGATTACAGTACAGAACATCAGCCTCATGCATGCTAATGAGAGAGAGAATTAGTGGAGCTGTGAAGTCTATTACAGTGGAGTGACACTGCTCTCTGTTCATATGAAGTTAGCTCGTTAGCACAACTTCAAAGAGCTTCAATGTACAAAAATAACACCGACTAAATCTTAAGCAGATGAAAATCACCTTGTTTTAAAGTGCACTTACACACTTGTGTTGCTTTAAAGGATGGGGTGACATTGGTGAAAACCCACCCGTGTGTGTGTGTGTGTGTGTTTGAGGTGAGAGACTATCGGATGGTGATACATCTCTGTCAATGATTTCACACTAGAGAGAAACAGAGGTGAACTCCCTATGACTGGATGTGGCCTTTACTCCTTCAACGAACTGAACATAGCTTGACAACATTTTTTCACCTATGTTACAGCTGTGTAAGAATGAATTGCCTGAAGCTTTGCTTGTTTTTGAAACGGACTACAGCTTTTGCAATTATATATTTTTAATGACCACATGAGCAAATTTCTGCAACCATATTGTCATTAAAGGGTACTGTATTTGCCTGTGTGTGTTCCCAAAAATCATCTTTTCCTCCAGCTGTGTTCAATATGGAATATGGAATACACTGTAAACTGCACAGTATGCACTGTATAGTGCAGTTTTTAAAGTATGTGAAACAGTACAAAATTATGCTAATCATTTCAGATAGCAGTATAATGCAGTCATGTTATTTCATTACAGTTTGTATACCACTTTCTAGTTTTAAAATATGAATTATGTGATGCTAATCATTTCAATCGACAGTTTTGTCAAATGTCCTCATTACATGTATTTTTCTCTTATTCTCATATCCTATTTTCAAGTACACATTAAAATAAAATGTTAATGCTAATTGTAATAAGCAAAGGTAAAACAAAATATGGTATGCTAATACATATAAATAATACTTATAAATTATGTTTACTGTTATTCTAAATGTATTTTTTTAAGTAAAAATTTTTTTTTTAAAGTTGAAAAAATATGGTAAGTTAAAATGTTCCATATTGTTCAGAAACAACATTTACACCTGTATTACCTTCAGTGTACAGCATCTAGTTATTATCTTACTAATAACTGTAATACATTTTACTAACATATCATTACTCAAAATGGCCTATTGAAGGGTTAAGGAGACACAAGATGGGATGCAAGATGTAATATCTCGTATAAATGGGATAGAAAGACTGTTTAAAGCTCTATCCATAGTCCCATTCAGCACACACACACATAAAATGTCAGTAAGAGAAGATCATAATGAATCTTTTAAACCTATTAAAGCCTGATTTATAAAGTGTTTACCGCATATCTTTAGTATGCCGCCTAATATCAGAGAGAACATAAAAGACAAGGTGCACTGATGAAAGTATGATCTATTTCAAAATCATGCTACTCATTAACTGCTCTGAGACATTATAGCCGTCCTGATCTTTCCATAATTTTCCAATTAGCATAATCATACAATACATCAGTGAATATGTGGCAGTGTGAATTGATTTCCTCCTAATTGCATATTGTGTGAGGAAGTTGTTTGGTTTTCATTGCTCTTCATTTGAAGGAAGGAGCAACTACTCCGAGGAAGCAGGGATGAATTATAGATCATAGCTCTTTTCATATGGTGTGCATGTTGGTTATTATTATATGGCTGTTGAAGATTCAAGGGAGTTGCCAGTCATGTCTGGTGACGCTGTGAATCTCTTTAATGGCAAAAGACTAGCTTCTCTAAAACCACTCAGCAACACAATGTGTCCGAATTTAATGTCAAAGACTGTCAGAGTGTGAAAAGGCCTGACATCCAAAGAAATCTCTCAGGAGGTGTCACATGCTCAAATATAATGCACCTTTAGTTTGCATTTCTCAGAAATTCTGTTTGCAAATATGCTGTCACAACAGAAAGTGTCCCATTGAAAACATTCGCCTTGGCCTCCTCCCCACATTATCTGCTTTTTCCATTTCCAATAATTCTGTTGCCTCGGCTGGAATCAGTTTAGCTCTGCTCTTATGAAATTTCCAAACCTCTGAGGTGAGGAGGTTTTCTCAGATCTAGAGCCATTTCCTCAGATCTGGAGGCATTCTCTAATGTCAGATGGCATGCCAGTGATGGCTGCAAGAGAACAGATTTGTCACATAGGAAGATTGGGAGGCAGTATGTGGCATCACACATGTACAGAAACACATACAGAATGGATTTTGAAGGTCAAGAGGACACCTTTTTTTGTTTTATGTTGTAGTAAAACCAAGGGCGCCAACCCTACTAGTAACAGAAAGAATATGGACAATGCAGTAGCCTTGTATCAAATACTTTACCCTTGAGATGTATATTTAGGAAGTAAATCAAAATTGACATGACATCACATTGCCTCCCAAGGCCTCGATCACATTCACCATCTTTCTCCCTCCACTTTTCCACTCTTGTTCTATAAAAATATCATGGAAAATGTGAGGGGAGAAATGAAATAAAAAATCAATAAGTTTGAAGAGTTTTGATTTGTTTGGCCATGGTTCCTGGAAAATTGTAGCCATGTAGAATGTAGAAATTGTTGTCATGTAGAATGATAATGACAAATTATATTATGTTCAATAATAATAACAATAATACATTTTATTTTATTTTATTTTATTTTATTAATTACATTTATTTTAGCCATATTATCAGCACCACAATGCTGTTAAAACTCAGTGCAGTGTAATTTGCCAAAAAGTACCTCTACACGGCTGCCCTAAAATATATGAAGATAGGAAGAGAAACCGTTCCTGTGATCTGTCAAATAATTTCTTCATCTGCTTGGATGGAGAGAAGCTCTTTTGTGTGTAAGTGTCTCTCCATTTTTTCCCCACAATGTAGATCATCATGATTTTCATCTCCCACATCAAAAGGTATACAACAAAACTTGTTGAATAAATGCATCTTAAACCGTTGTTAAGAATCAATATGTTAACTTTACTGAAAATGTCCAGCAAAATACCACTTCAGCAAGGGGTATGAAAGCAACCTTGTGACCTTCATATTTGTGCTGAAGAATTTTCCCTAAAGCCGATTGTGATATTGATCTTTTATTTGGTACCTTACTAGACCAAAAAAGTATCTAGTCTGCCTATGTTCCATTAAATCTCCATTTATTCCAATGTTTACATTAATTTTTTTCCTCAAGTCTTTCTTAGAGACCCACCAATCTTTTTTTAAGCTTTGAAGCTGCTTCAGAAAGATCTTATCTAGCATCTTCCCAGTGTAGATTCCTCTAGCTACCCTCCCAGTCTGAAACAGCAGTTTTTTTTCATGTGTCGGCAAACTACAATTTGTCTTTTCATGTTTCTTTTCCTGGTTTCCACCTAAAGCTGCTACATTCACTGGCTATATCTTTCCCGGACAGGAGGCATTCAAGCTTAAAGTGCGCAAATGCTTTCTTTTTTTAATTTAATCAATGGTTATTAGTCACCAACTGTTACTTCCTCTTCTGCCAAATGATTCAAACAGGGAATAGTTTTCTTAACTCTGGGAAAACAGTAGCATGGCTCATGAAGTTGGAACCCACTAAGAGTAATTGAAACAAACCAGAAAAGGTAAACACAGAAGTAAAAGTGATTAATGATACTGCTAGAGCGGTGCTTTCTCCATTTTTCTCACCAGCTCGGGAGACCTTCACCCCAGGAGAGAGCCATTGCAACGTTAAGGTATGGCTGAACGCTGTTAGAGAGTTTTAGCTCATTGCTCAATTTCATTCACACTGATATCACCTCAGCAGAGTGCCCACAGTAGGAAATCTATGGTGGCCATTTTAATGCCACTTGGTGGTCAGAGTGTCTCGATGTCTTCTTTTTGGTGATACTGATATCACCAGTATCGCCTGGTCTCTTTGTTTATACATGTATGTCATAAATGTATTTGTATAGATGGACTTTTATCATTTTATTGATAAACAATTTCCCTTACTCTAAACAATCCCTTAACCCTACCCCCAAACATAAACTTAAGCATTTTAAAGAAAATATAACAAATGCCAATGATGGGTCATTAACGCAAACTGGTGATATTCACAGCATTAAACTACTTGGCACAAGCTGATTGGTTCATGTTGCAGCCAATGAGCTTACTGCTTTACATTTAAATGGCTGATTAGCATTCAAAAGAGCATTTCACAGCGCGCTTTCAGAGTTCCTCTGAAACACTCCACCTTCAACAGCTCCACTTGTATAGATCTGCTACATGTTTTTATATGCTACTTGTGCAGCAGCAGTATGTCTTAAATAATAAGCAGCAGCAATAATCTACAACAACAGCAATAAACAACAGCAGTAGCAATTCTGAACCACCAAGACCAAATTCCAATTGGGTTATCAGTTCGTCAGGTCAAATTGTTTTCTTACCACAATCAAAACCGCTCCACAGTTCTTAATGGGGTGGTGATGGCGCAGTGGATAAGACACATGCCGTTGGTGTGAGAGACCCGGGTTCGAATCCACTGTGAGACACCAATGTGTCCCTGAGCAAGACACTTGGTTAAGTGCTCCAGCGGCGTGCGACCTCTGACATATATAGCAATTGTAAGTCGCTTTGGATAAAAGTTAATAGGGGCTGCACCACCTCCTTCAGGCAATCTCTGACTGATTGTTTTGGTGTGGATCCATGCGTGATTCTTGTGTTCTGTATTTGCCTAAACGAACTGGACTATGGGAGAACTGAGGGGTCCCTGAATGAAAAAAGAGCTCCATATTCTCGTATATCATACAATATGAGCCATCTAAGTCTGATTGATCAAATATGATACTCAACAATTACTCTAAAATGTGAGTGAATGAAAATGTGCATAATACATATAATGCACAGTGAAATTTGGATTATCAGATGGCTTTTCTTTTGTATAAAAGCAAGAGAAATCTGTATATTGTGGTGAGTTGCATGTTACTTTAAAGCATCTGGAGGACCAAAGTGCTTTTTTGTTTCGCTCTTGGAGTGAATAGACCTTTCACCAGCTATTTGTTTCATCTTTTCATTGTGTACTTGCTGTAAATAGGCCTTAATGCCCTTTTGTCAGATGTGGCTATATTTTTTTTTTATGAAAGAAAGAGTTTCCTGTTCTTTGACATGTGAGTTTGAAGGCACAATCTATGCAACTTGGAAGAAAACTTTTTTGTTTGTTGTGCAAGTTCACTGATATGACCTCTGAAGTTGTACTTAGAAGGCCAAACAAACACATTTTTATATTGACAAAAACTGTATACAGTGTCTTAGTCCACACTCTGCTGTTTACTCAGCTAATGCTCTCTGTAGTCTGTGAAAAATATTATAAGATATTGCAGGCCTGGAGCAATGCTAGTGTTGTGCTGCACTTGGAGACTTTATTTAGTAATACTATGTGTATTTGAAAAATGTCTTTAATTTGAGCAAAACTTTATTTGACTGTGCAGGAAATCCATAATATGTTTTTTTTTTTTTCATTTGTAATGAGGACGAGCATCTATTATCTTTAACTGCAAGGTTACCTCTGGCTCTAAAACTTATTGAGATATTTTGAATACAACAGTCAAAGAATAATAAATAAAAATGTAAGTAAAACTAACAATAACTTTTCTTTCTTCTTCAATATTCTTGTAAACAATTTGTACCTATTGTGAAGAATATGAATGTGTCAATACTGAAATAAAAAAGTAATATTCCATTCCAGCATTGTAATGGCTGCCAGATTACAATAATATTATATTATCGATTGAGATCATTGGAAGAGGGTACATCTTCCAGAAATGTAATAAGGCAATTTACCTAAGCAATATGGAATCCAGTTTCTGGTTAGATCTTTTCAGTTTCAAAGCTTGTGTTGGAGAGAAATGAAAATGTCTTGATTAAGAGAGCTTTCAGTGTGGTTCTGAGTTACTTTTCTTGCACCAAGGCACATAATACACTTACTGGGAAGGAAGTAATCCCTTCATTTTCAGGGTCCCATGCACACGTATTCTTGAGGAAATTATATACGCTTGAGAAAGGTTTGTTCCGGGTCCTGGAGGCTGATGTATCTACCAAGCATATCACCAAGCAACAGATTTAATCTCTGCCAAGAGTTAGCATTTCATTTATATCTCAATGAGAATCTCTTGAGAACCCTGGTGATGCTAAACCAAGGTGTTTTAAGCAAGGACCAATGTTGTTCCTTGTTTGTTCCGCAGAAGAAAAATTCATACAGGTTTTAAATGAGCGAGTAAATGATGATAGAATTTTCCATGGCTGAACTATCTTTTTATATAGTTACCTCTGCATATCATGGGTAAAATGTTTGAAATAAGTGATTGCACACTCTTTCAAAGCTTGAAAATTAGTTTTTTTTTTAATAAAACAATGAAGACCACAGTTCCAATTCCAGAAGTTTTGAAATCGAATATGACTCATTCAAAGCTGATCATTTTCATTTAGCAAAACTTTGAAATAAAACCTTGGAGATTTCTGTTCTTGGCTTAGTGAAAAATCAGACACTTGTTTTAGCATGCACTTCATTAGATTACTCACTTGTACAAAGTGAAAGTGTTCCCATATTGATTTAAGCCTAGAATAGTTTCCAGAGAATCAGCTTTAGCAACGGTTTAATTACTCTTTGTGTACACATATCCAAATATAAGTTACTATTTATGTACGTCACAGGAATATCCAACACATTCTCTTCACATATGGATGCTCAGGACCCCTTAGCATCACCTTTTAAACCACTGGGTACCCCTTTTTTCAACATGCAGGAAACCCCATTGCTTTTAATGAGAAAGCGTTGGCATCAATACACAGAAGGAGAATATCACCTCAAGAAATCATTATGACATATATTTTGGGGTATGGTTTTCAGTTTAAACAGCCATAATAACTATTTATTTTACATTTACAAGCACCTAACCCTAATTTGTCAATATAAAGTTGGGAGTGAGAAAGTGTAAAATATGTTCCCTTCCAGGAACTTCGAGCTACGTCCGAAGACACTATGGGAACGCCATCAGCGTAACCGGCACTCTGAATATTGTATACAACCAGTCTAATGAATGGGCGAGGCGTCACGGGCGGGGTGACGTCACGACCAGGTATATAAGCACGTGCAGCGGAGCCGGCTTCAGCTTTTTGTCATTCAGCAAGCGCTCTGTGTGTTGTCAGTCTGATTCTTTGTCTTGTGAGTCTTATTTGGTGTTGTCTGTCTCAGAAATATGCCTAAGCTAAGGCAAAGACTAGGGGCGATCCCAGATCGCGTTTCAGGTTGTGTGTTAGTCCCTGCCCTCGTTACATCACGAGTGGGGACACACACAACCTGTGCATGGTCTGTTTGGGTGCGGAGCATGCGGCATCAGCTCTCGAGGGAGCCGATTGCCTGCACTGTGAGCGGCTCTCGCTGCGCACACTCCGCACCCGGAAGGCTCTCTTCGAGAAGGGAGCCTTCGCGAGCCTCCCACGCGGTGCTGGCCCCGCTGCTGCCGAGGCAGAGCGGCGGCTGCACGCGTGGGGCTCGCAGGCTGATCTGGCTGGCGAGAGTCAGACGGGCATGTCCCTATCTCCTCCCGTATCCGCCAGATCTGGCGCCCGTCTCTCGGTGCGGAAGCGGTTCTCTTTCCCCAGAGACGAGGGCTCGACGCTTCATCTCTCTTCCTCCGAGGAGGTTGATGAGACGAGCGTTGACGAGGTTTCGCCGCCTCCGTCGCTCCAATGTAATAGCGAGCTCTCCAAGCACGCTGTCGGTCCCGCTTTGCAAAATCAGAGCGGTGGCTGGGCTCGCGCGGCTCACATATGGATCATCAGATCCAGCGCGCGCTCTCTGTGCTTGGAAGCGGTTCTCTTTCCCCAGAGAGAGGGCGCGACGCCCCGCCTGTCTTCCTCCGAGGAGGTGGATGAGGAAGGCATCGATGAGCTTTGTAAGCTCCAGTGTTTTGTACAGACACAAATAAAGCCGGTCCCGCTCTGCTGATGGGGCTCGTAGAAAAAAAAAGGCTGATCTGGCTGGCGGGCATATAGAAGAGAAGAGAAAAGAAACTATCTTCTCCCGTATCCACCAGATCTGGCACCCCGTCTCGCGGTTCGGAAGCGGTACTCTTCCCCCCCGAGATGAGGGCTTGACGCTGCGTCCTCCGAGGAAGTTGATGTGACGAGCGTTGACGAGGTTTCGCCGCCTCTCTCGCCCCAGTGTGAGGAGCCACAGGAGCCTTCAGTTTCCCCCGATCTCCACCGAGGTGTTGAGATCGCGGGTGGAATCTTTGAGGGCAGATGGTATGCGCGAAATTCAGGTGGCTGCTGGGCGGGCGCAGCCTCCTCCGCATACCAGCTCCTCGCGCAACAGGTCCTGACGGGCGAGCCCCAGGACCGCGGAGGGCGACCCCTACTGGGGTGGAGCGGCTTACACCGCGGCTCACGGTGACCGTCTCCCCTCGGTGCCCTCCGGGGATTTGTCTGCCAACCCTGCAGTTCCAGGGCACAGCAGGTCCCAGCGAGCGTTATTCTCAGGTTCTACCGCCTGTGACTTCAGCGGCCTGAGGAACTCGCCTCAGCCGCCAGATTACGCGTCTCCTGTCGGTGCGCCGCAGCAAGACAGCGGTCTGGCCGCTTCTCTAAACACCAGAGGTCAGTCTCGAGAGACTGATTTCCTTAGTAGATCGTTTGGCAGCCTGGCAACGGCTGCCGAACGTGTCACTCTGGGTCCTGCGGACGGTAGAGGCTGGCTATTCCATCCAGTTCGATGGGCCACCCCCGCGGTTCAACGGGGTCTGTGTGACTACGGTCCGCCCCGAGCAGGCTCTGGTCCTGGAACAGGAAGTCAACACTTTGCTGAAAAAGGAAGCCATAGAGTTGGTTCCACCTCACGACGTGTACACCGGCTTCTACAGCCGGTGCTTCATTGTTTCCCGAAGAGGGACGGAGGGCTGAGGCCCATACTGGACTTGCGTCTCTTGAACCTCTCAGTCAGATCGCTGAAGTTCAAGATGCTGACGGTCAAGCAGATCGTATCTCAAATCAGGTCCGAGGACTGGTTTGTCACGATAGACCTCAAAGACGCCTATTTCCATGTGTCCATCCTTCCCTCTCACAGGAAGTTACTGAGGTTCGCTTTCGGGGGCAAAGCGTACCAATATTGGGTTCTTCCCTTCGGCCTAGCACTCTCACCCCGCACCTTCACCAAGTGTGTAGATGCGGTCCTGGTCCCGTTGCAACTGCAAGGCATCCGCATACTAAATTATATCAACGATTGGTTGATCCTTGCTCAATCAAAGCAGTTGGCAGTTCGGCATCGAGATGTCGTTCTTGCCCACATGAAAGATTTGGGGTTAAGACTAAACGCCAAAAAGAGTGTGCTTTCTCCAGCTCAGAGAACCACTTATCTAGGCGTGGTGTGGGATTCGACCACGATGCAGGCTCGTTTGACCCCTGCTCGGATCGAGTCGATCCTCACGGCAGTCAGGAGAGTGCGAGAAGGCCAGCCATTCACTGTCAAGCAGTTTCAGAGGCTGCTTGGGCTCATGGCAGCTGCGTCCAGCGTGATTCCTTCTGGCCTGCTGTACATGAGGCCCCTACAGTGGTGACTCAAGACCAGGGGGGTCTCCCCGAGGGGAAACTCGCTCCGCGCTGTCAAGGTGTCACGGCGCTGCATCCGTGCCTTAGACATGTGGAGGAAACCCTGATTCTTGTCCCAGGGCCCGGTGCTGGGAGCTCCTTGTCGCCGCGTCTCGCTAGCGACGGACGCTTCCCTCACCGGTTGGGGTGCGGTCATGAGTGGCCACCCTGCCCGCGGTCTGTGGAGTGGTCGCCACCTGACGTGGCATATCAACCGGCTAGAGATCCTAGCTGTGTTCCGTGCTCTCAAGCACTTCCTCCCAGTGCGCCGGGACGCGGTCAGCCTACTGTTAGTAGCACCGTTCTGGCCGGGCCAAGCATGGTTCTCGGATCTGATTTCCCTCCTCGACGGCACCCCGTGGCCGGTACCGATCAGGAGCGATCTCCTCTCACAGGCCGGGGGCACCCTTGTGCACCCCCGCCCGGAGTGCTGGAGGCTGTGGGTGTGGCCCCTGAGGGGGCACAACTCATAGCTTCCGGTCTGTCAACCGAGGTTGTCGAGACCATCCTCCAATCCAGAGCTCCCTCTACGAGGAAACTGTACGCCTTGAAGTGGAAACTCTTCACTTCATGGTGCGGGGACTGCCAGCTCGACCCAGTCAACTGCCCGATCCGCTCAGTTCTGGAGTTCCTGCAGGCCCGTTTCTCCGCAGGGTTAACCCACTCCACTATTAAGGTCTATGTGGCAGCTATCTCGTCGTACCACGCCCTTATCGGTGGCCAGTCAGTGGACAGACACCCCCTGGTTACACGTTTCCTCCGCGGTGCGCTGAGGCTGAGGCCGCCTGTACGACCCCGTGTCCCCACGTGGGACCTGGCTGTGGTACTAGAGGCTCTGTGCAGAGCACCCTCTGAGCCTCTCGGGGAGATAACTGATAGACTCCTCACCATCAAGATCGTCTTTCTGCTGGCTATCACCTCTCTGAGGAGGGTGGGTGACCTCCAGGCCCTATCTGTGGCCCCTTCGCATATTGACTTTGCGCCCGGTTCGGCGAAAGTCTTCCTCTACCCCCGTGTGGGGTACATACCGAAGGTTCTGACGGTCGTACCACAGCCGGTCGTACTCCAAGCCTTCTGTCCTCCTCCCTTCAGGGAGCCCGACCAGGAAAGGCACAACTGTATGTGTCCAGTGCGAGCACTGGACGCATACATCCACAGAATGGCTGTGGAGAAAGACGGACCAGCTGCTCGAGTGCTTTGGTCCGCCTAAGAGGGGTCTTCCTGTTACGAAGCCCACTCTTAGTAGGTGGATGGTGGATGCCATCAATCTGGCGTACGAGACCTCTGACCTTCCCCCGCCGTTGGGAGTCAGAGCACACTCAACCCGAGGTGTGGCGTCCTCCAAGGCCTTCTGGGCAAGTGTCTCCATGCAAGACATCTGCAACGCTGCTGGGTGGTCCACGCCCCTGACATTCGCCAGGTTTTACAACCTCGACATCAGAGCCACTCCAGGCTCCTCCGTCCTTTCAGCCTGACACCAGGCAGGGACTTGTCAGTCTGGCGGCGTTGGTATCGGGTCCCCTTAGTGTCTTCGGACGTAGCTCGAAGTTCCTGGAAGGGAACGTACCAGGTTACGTATGTAACCCAGGTTCCCTGAAGGGAACGAGAGCTACGTCCCGAGCCACACTTCCGGCATCCCTGCCAGCGCTTGCTTCATGACTTGAAGCTGAAGCCGGCTCCGCCGCACGTGCTTATATACCTGGTCGTGACGTCACCCCGCCCGTGACGCCTCGCCCATTCATTAGACTGGTTGTATACAATATTCAGAGTGCCGGTTACGCTGATGGCGTTCCCATAGTGTCTTCGGACGTAGCTCTCGTTAACATACGTAACCTGGTACGTTTTTTGTTTTTTTCAAAAAAGCATATTTCTACAACTTGTAGGAAAACTTATGCATGCCACTTTATTTGCAATTAGTCTTCATGTCTCAGGCTCCGATTGCCTATTAAAGAACTTTGTGCATGCCATCAAAAGAAACGTGGCAAGAATGTGTTAATCAAGTCTTTTGTATGCATGCTCTTTACATGACCGACCTTCTGGCTGACCTGTAAACAGCTTTGCCGTGTCTGTTGTAATGGTGAGGGTTATGACTTGTGGGACCAGGTCGCTGATCAATGCCAACAGGCAAGATCAACTAAGGGGATCTGTTGTAAGAGAGATGCCCATATGCTGAGCCATATGGGAGCTGGAAGAGAGCTCTGTAATTCAGAGTAAACACGTCTGGGCTCTCCCCTATGAAAACAGCTATTTTTAAACCACATGACTAACTGATTCTAATTCCGACTGCCAGAAACAAAACAGAGGTTTGTTATTAGCCAATGAACTGAAGGGTTTAAGCTTGGTTTTCGTGGATGTGAGTGTGCATCTGGGGAACACAAGGTATTATTCATGATAGGGTTTTTGTGAACATCATGCTAGTTCCAATGTGCTTGAGTTTTCAGTGTGCTACAGCTATATGCGAAGGGAGGCTCTAGTGGAAGCTCGCGTGAACAGCCATTAAGCTGCAACTCATTACAGAGCTTCAGGAACGTACGCTCTCTCTGCCCAAAGGATCCTTCTGGGAAGAGCAAACATTTGTGACACTTTGAAAAGCCAACAAATCCTTCCTTTAGGATTGCATGACAGCTTTGCTCAGAGGCGCCAGTTTGGATATAACATGTGTGAGGGAGATAAGTAGCCCACAGAGCTTGAATATATGAAAGACATTCTCTAACATATCACTACTTACCAGATTACTTTTTAAAAATAGTTTTCAAAATACCCCAAGGTGCCTTGAAATGCTTCCAAGGTTTTTGGGCAAAAGATTTGCCACCCATATTAGGTTTCAAAGCACTCTCAGTCTCTCTAAACTGTGAATTCCAATTTTGACCATGCTTGATCATTACTAGCCTAAACAGTTACGCTCTTTCTCTCTTTGATTAGAACCATACAGTCATCACAGATATAGCCGCACTACCCGTCTGGATTCTGTGGAATCCAAAATTGGAGCCCTCTAGGTTGGACATCTGTGAATCTTCCCAGTGACCATCTGGAGAAGATGGGAGTCCGCACAAACTTGAGCACATAGTCCAGGTTTTGTATTTCATGATAATCCAATATAATGGCTTTTCGTAACTATGTATGTTATGTGCGTACGACCAAATAGTGGCTACTTATTATGAATTCACACATTCTCATTCAAATGTTTTCATACAATATACTTGCACCCTGATGGTTATGTTTATGGGAGGACCTTCATTTTTGTAAAAATCATACATTTTCATGTGATTCACATCATAAGAATTTATACAAAATCGGCATCTCGTAAAATCTTTCCCATTTTCCCATGACATTGGGTTGGATAATCAGCTTAAATCTTAACTGCTGAATGCTTTAAATCTTGAGTTTCCACTCATTTCATTCATGAAAGATGGAAAAAATGCTCAGTTTATTATCAGTGAATCACTAAACATTATAAATCTTATCAAATGCACATTTGAGGACACATTATTACTTTTAGCAGCAAGACAAGTCATCATAGGATCATTTGATTGCAGTACATTTTTTCATATATTCCCATAATATGTACTTATATACTGGATAAAATATTTAGGAATTTTTGTAGATTAAATTACTTTAAGTTACTTCATTTTTTTACAATCACATGATTATGAAGTTATGTTATAATTTGATTTGAGCTGATGTTGCCATTTTTTGTCTTATTTAGATAAAAAATACAGAAATACATATGCTTTTATATTATAGTTTACTCATAGTAGCTCTTTATGTCCATCTTATTTTACTGTCATCTCTGTAAATAATCAATTTAAATATTTAATAGAGTTTAAGCATCTGAGGTTCTGATGGTCCTTTATACCCTTTATAGAAAAACTTCCTTCGAGCACAACACATACATATTCTTTTTTTTTTTTTTTATTAGAGAGTTCAAAATGTACTGCATAACAGGAATAACCCTGTTCATACATGATTTATTAGCCTGCGATTCTTCAAACGTATCTTGAAATGCTTCATAAAAAAAACTTGGAGTATAATGGCAATATTTCATTCACAATTACATTCACAGGGACTGAGCTCATTACTGTTAATCATTTTCTGGTAAGGGGGCTGTCAGAGAAACTCTGGAATAATGAAAGTCAGAATATTAAGTCACTCAGTGCCCCATGTGAGGGTCAATAGCCACTAGACATCCACACTGTAGCACCATCATCATGCTGTACGGTCGCATTTCTACATGCACCAATTATCTGAAATTTCAGTTTTAAAATTAATTCCCAGCAGTGGAATAAATTATTATGGCCAAAGCCTTGAGAAGACTTGGAATTAACTCCTATGGCTGAACAAGGATGAAAGGTAGATAGATGATCTATGTAATTTCAAAAGGTTTCCTGTGGAGTGAAAGGAAGATACTCAGGCTCTCAAGTAGGATGCATTCATATTTCAAATCAATTACTTCTGGCATCAGCAACATTTCAGTGAATTTTATTTATAAAAATAAAAATAAACTCAGATGATTGTTAGATTAAGTGGGTTTCACTTCATAAGACATCTCAAAATGTATAAGAGGCAACTTTTAAAATCTTCACAATCCTACAATATATATTTTTTTTTAATATTGTGGCTTTGTGGACCTAAATATATACTAGTAAAGAGAAAGCAGTTATGATAACCTGGATGTCGACCATGTTAGCTTGCCTGGGATTCACCTTTCATTTAAAGGGACCATGTTTTTTTCTTCTGAGTTCCACCTAAATGTGTGTTTTCATCAAAAATGTTCTGGCTGGGCCCCCACCCTGAGTTTTTTTAAGGCAATCATAGACATAGTGTATGTGTTCATAGACATCAGTGTATATTTTACAAACTATAAATGTATTTTTTGCTAGTATTTAAATGAATGAATCCTAAAATGAATGTTATATGGTTGAAAACACTATATATAAAAAGCGCAAAGCAGATTTGAATGTAGTTGTTGATCACATGACTCGCCGAACGTTCAAATCACACTGGTGTGACCGTACACCCTAAAAAATGCTGGGTAAATATTGGACAGAACACATGCTGGGTTGTTTTCAAACAACGGTTGGGTTAAATGTGTAAACAACCCAATCGCTGGGTTCGTCCATATTTTACCCAGTGCTGGGTTGTATTTAACCCAGCATTTTTTAGAGTGTAAGCATCAAGGGGTTAAATTTAAATGGCCATTTTTTGCTACTGTGCCACTAGGATTTCGATGTAAATACAATTTTGACATCTTTTAGAAGGAAGTGCAGAGCAGCAGGTGCTACATACAACCAGCAGCAGCATATTGTTCCGTTTCCTTTTGATAAACATTCTCTCTTTTTATCCTTTTGAGTCCTTCTGGTGTTTAGAAGTTAAATGGGTCATATGATGCTTTTTTAAAGATCAGTATTTTGTTTGTTTGGTGCAACAGAATATGTTGACATGCTTTAATGTTCAAAACACATTATTTTTCAAATACTGTACATTATTGTAGTTCCTCTATGCCCCGCCTCTCTCAAACGCATTCTTTTATACAAAGCCCCTCCTTCCAACAAGCACAGTCTGCTCTGATTGGCCAGCTGACACAGTGCATTGTGATTGGCCAAATACCACAAGCACGCGTCGGAAAGGTAACACCCCTTACAATAATCACGAACTTCAGCTTTCAAAGTAAATATAAAGACAGTTAATAATGTCCTTAGTTTTACCATTAGTTCAAGCCCGAAAGGGGAGTCACATGACAGACACAGTGATGATGCTCGTATGTATTTGCACACAAGCCGCGGTTAAGCCTGCTGACGAGCTATGATTTCTGACGGGCTGTACATTCAGCTGTGATGTGACCCTGTTCCCCTCACACACACACGACGCGTTACTCTACTCTGCACATAACTCTGCATTTGAACAGTCAATAGCAAATACTGTAATAACAAAACATACTTACAGTCACTGATTTAGAAGCACCAGATTGTCATAGCAAAATCAGAATTTACCCTTTTTTTTTAGAAATAGCCTTTGTGCACAGCCAGCCTTGTACTCTCCTAGGTTCACAGTCCATAAAATGTGTTGCACAAATTCGAACATTTGGGTTGTGCTGTTCTGTTGTAAACAAATCTTAACCAATGATTTCTAATTGCATCTACTTTTGGAAGGCCAAATAAAGTACTTCTGCGTTCACATAGAAACACACAGCGTCTCCCTGACATGGCTGCATCAACACTACTGTGGTTACTGAAACCACGCCTTCTTTCTTTGCGTGAACATTTGGGCCGCATTACGCAAATATTTCCACATCGTGACAGACATGTGGGGGCATGTTTGAATGAGGCGTTTTAGCCCAGTCTGGATCAGCCTTCTCTTTTAGATAGAATAAATCCTTTTGTGGGAGAATTTGAGCTTTGTAACTCTGTAGATCTTATACATGCCCAAACAGTCACATAACACACTAAAGAAAAGGGAAAAAAAAAAAAAAATCACATCATATGACCCCTTTAAAATACCTGTCCTACTTTTTATTTCTTAAGTGTGATTAGTTGAGCCAGGTTGGGACCACACAGCAAGCTTCATTAATGTGTGCATTTGTGGGATCATGTTTATACATATTCATCTAACTGATGTCAGAAGGTTACATTCGTTCAGAATGAGCCATTTTTGCAGTTTAGTTTAAGTAAATGGTCTTTTACGACTGTGAAAGTGCTTTATTCTGAAAAAAATAATAAGAATGATTCTACATTGTGATATGATCCCAAATCCACAAACTGATTCGCTGTGGTTTTTATATAAGAATTGTACTAATGTTATCACCAACACCAAGTTGCTATCTAGAATGATGTGAATGTGGCGAGGTCTGAAAACAGGCATGCTGTTTGTCTAAAGTGATCGTATCAGGCTTATTATAATGACTGCTCGTAGTTGTGCAGTTATGCTGATAATTAGAATTAAAAGATAAACTTGCATTTGCTTTTACAATTAATGATACAGTTAGTACATATTCATTTTCCTTTTATGTTTTCAGTGTATTATATGTTCAATGGCCTTATCTTCTGCTCACCCTAACAAGTATTTTTATTTATATATTTATTTATTGGCCGTTAAAGGCTCAATATTATGTGTACTAACAGGTTCATCAACTTCATCTGTGGCTAATGGAGTCCCTATGTTAATGCATGGCTAATTTAGTGTGAATTGGTGGAACAGAAGGCAATGCTGCTTGCATCTGTTTGTCTTCAGTGTTGAATTATGACATTCCATAGAGACACTGACACTGATGAACTCCTGACATAGGTTATGTTTCAGTTCCTCTAATTATATTATCCAATCAACAGCATATGTGAGTGATGGCAGGGTGGGAGTACCAAGATTTATATTAGGGCTTAACTACATAAATCACATGAGTGTACATTCATTCAAAGTCATACAACATCACATACAACATCTGGAGAAGGAGTGAGTTTTTGCCTGAACTAGACACACAGCATCACTCTTTTGTTTGCTTCTAATCTCCCATTCATTCTTTCAACTCTCTCTCTTTGTCTTGCATTCCAGTTCTGCATTGAGTTGATCTTTCCCTATTTTTGTCTTGTTTAAATCTGTTGCTGGTCATCCCCAGGAAATCATGACATTTATGCTAATGTTGTGCTAATTTTGTTGTTTTAAATAATCATTCCATTTGGTTACTGCAAAAAATTAAAGACAGTATTATTTTCCCATCAAAGTGCTAGGGCTATAACAACCAATCAAGATCTTAATTTTCTTGTGATATACGACTTAACCAAAGTTGCAGACACTATGGTGACCCTTTCGACCTTATCTGATGAAAGTGCTATAAATATTACGCCAAATAAAAACGAAAACTTGTGGTACTGATACACAAAAATGGACTTTGGCGTGTATATATATGCAATGGGTAGGATTAGGGTTGTGGGGTAGATGTGTATAATATGTACACGAAAACTGCGTATTATAAGCACGCCAACAAATTTTGTATCATATACACGCGAAAACTGCGTATTATATGCACGGCAAACACCTGCGTATCATATATACACCAAAGTCCATTTTTGCGTATCAATACCACGAGTTTTCGTTTTTATTTGGCGTACTATTGTCACAGAATGGCCCGTCTTCCCCGTCACTCATCACTGTCACCTGTTTATCTCCAATCATCACCCGCACCTGCAACTCATCAATCTCCAATCACCACACTCATATAAGCACTTCCCTCAGCTCACTACTTCGTCCGATCTTGAAGTGACGTTACAGGACTACACTGTCTGTCAGGATTGCTACATGGACCGTCTCTGCTTCCCTATAAGCTGAGTATAAGATACCTGTGAATACTTACCTGTCCCTACTTACCTTCTGCCTTGTCCTCTTCCAGTCATCCTCCTCGTCTGTCCCCGGTGGCTTGGTTGAATCCTCATATGTCTCTGACGCTGCCAATCTCCAGGATCTGTCAAGACCGAGAGACTGATTGTGACTGACATTCCTCTTACTTTAACCTCACGAATTGATACTCACCAAGTCCGAAGAATCTGCACGATTGCTGATCGCTGTTCACCTTGTAAATAAACACCTTGTGATTTCACTTACCTTCTGTGTCCGACCCGTTCCGTTACAACTATTTATATGCATCATGTGGTATATTTTTATTTCCAGCTATCCTGAAGGACAATGACATGCATGGTTATAGAATGATGTTTGATAGATGTCAATTTAATGGTTTGCAGATATGGTGAACTTTTTTTTTTTTTTTTTTTTTTTTTTTTTTTGCCCCAGTGTTTTTTACTACTACGTATTTATTTTTATCTTTATTTGCATTTAAAATTAAACCCAGACAAGAAACCACATTATTAGTCAACTATTTATTTATTTGTTTGTGTTTGATTGTTTGCAAATTCTTAAAATATTATAAAAGCTTACAATGATTTCAGTCATTACTAGGGAATCATGATGATCTTCACTTTAGAATACTGATCCAAATAATTAGTAATTCATTTAGAAGAATTTGGTAATACTTGAGTCATTACTTCTGTAAAGTGGTGAACAAGACGTGAGACGTGCGGATCCATGTTCAAAAAAACACCGACTGGCTCGGTGAGGCAGCTAACACTTGGAGAGTGTTATACGCAGGACCAGACTCAGAGCTAGATATACACACAGAAAGGCTCGGTAAGGCAGCTAACACTTGGAGAGTGTTAAACGCAGGACCAGACTCAGAGCTAGACATACACACAGAAAGGTTAACAGAAAACACAGGACAATACACAGGCACGATCAAACACTGGTAAACGGATATGGCACGGGCAAGACACAAGAGAGATCAAAACACAGAAGGGTGAACAGCATCGCAGGACAATGCTCGGCAGAGAGGAAGAGGAAGTCCATAATTTAAGTAGAGTGTGTGAATGTGTGTCGTGTGAGCGTGATTAGTGCAATCAGCTGTATGTGTGTCGTCGGTGCAATGGATGATGGGGATTGTAGTTCAGTGTGCTGTATGGTGTGAGAGTCAATATGATGGAGAGGCGACCTCTGGTGGCTATCGGGCGGAAGGCCACAGACCGGATTTGTGACAACTAGTGGGTTACCATGACCTTTACTTTAGAATTAATTATACATTATGTATTATTCATATTAATTATGAACCTGTGTAAAGTAGTTCTTAGGGAGGTATGAAAAAATAATAGTTACTGATTAGCTAATTGTCAGGGAACTGTTGTGTGTCTGTCATGTGTTCCTGCCCCTTGTGCCCATATTTGGCTTGTTTCCTGTCCTTGTCATATGTAATCATCAGTTAATTCTTGTCTAGCCGTGTTCGTCTCATTAGCGTGTGTATTTAAGTTCTGTCTGTTCAGTTTCGTGTCGTCTGGTCTACTCGTTACTCCCCGGTGTTCCTGTTGATGTCTGTGTCTTACCCTGCCTTGCCTTGCCTTGCCTTGCCTTGTCTTGCCCTGCCTTGATGTCCTCAGTAAAGACATATTTGAGTTTATATCCTCGTCTGCGTGTTCCTGGTTCCTCCCTCGTGTGTGCACCGTGACAGAAGACCAGACCTAAACAGTAAGCGGCGCCCCTTCACCTCGTTTTGTTTTCCGTTTTTTTTAAAAGTCTTGTTTTGTTCCTGTTTTGTTTGTCCCTCGCTGCATGGAAGTCGCCACTCGTCTTTCTGCCCTAGCCCACGACATGTCGGCGTGGGAGTTCGGCAGGATTGCCGCGAGTGCCACGAGTCCGCTGGCCGCGAGCCCTCAGGTCAAGCCCGCGGGATCGCCGCTGAGTCAAGCCCGCCGATCGCGGGAGATATCCGCCGCTGCCCGCGGCTATCCCAACCTCGCCGCTCACACCGAGCCCGCCGTTCGCGGGAGTTCACGCCGCCGTCCGCGGCACACCGAGCCCGCCGTTGGCGGGAGTTCACGCCGCCACCTGCGGTTCACCCAAGTCCGCCGTCCGTGGGGAAAGCCAACCCACCGTCGGCGGCTTCACCGTGCCCGCCGTTCGCGGGAGATCAACGCTGCCGTCCGCGGGGAAAGCCAACCCGCCGTCGGCGGCTCCCCCTGTTCACGCCGCCGTCCGCGGCTCCCCTGTGCACGCCGCCGGTCCGCCTCTGACTCAATGCCCGCCGGTCCGCCTCTGACTCAATGCCCGCCGGTCCGCCGCTGACTCAAGCCCACCGGATTGCCGCTGACTCAAGCCCACCGGATTGCCGCTGACTCAAGCCTGCCGGCCGCCGTTTCTAACCCTCTCCGTGGATCAAGTCCACATGTCTCGGCCAGGAGAGCCGTGTTTGTGTTTATTGTGCCCACAGGAACATTTTAAACTTGCCATGTCATGTCTTGTCCATGGAGACTCGTCTGGGGCAGGCGGCTCCTTGAGTTGTGGCCATGGAGGCCAGTCGCAGCCGCTTGCCCCCCCTGTCGCAGAAGTGGAGGAGGTCGCTGAGGGACCCTGTGAGGGCCCCTGACTCCTCGTCATGCCCAGAGGAAGCCTCAGCTTCCTAGCCAGCCCAGGAGGGCTTCTGGTTCCTGTGGGATGTCCTGTCGTGTCTGTCTGACCCTGGAGGGTTTCTGTCGTGTCTTGTACTGTTTTGTCTGTCTAGCCCCGGAGGGCTCCTGATACCCCCTGGATTCCCCATGGAAATTTTGGGGGGGGGTAGTAGAGCTCTGGGTGGAGTGGGTGGGCCGAAGAAGGATGCCATGGCCACAGTTACCACCTGCCATGGCCTCCTGAGCTCCCTGCTCCGCCATGGGTCCTGTCTGTCTGTTCCGCTCTGGAGGTCCCCGTCCTGTGGTCCGTGTCTGTCCTGAGAGGCCTCCAGAGCGCCCACCCCCCCTCCCCGATGGAACTGTTAAGGCTCGGGACGAGCCTTTCGGGAGGGGGGAGTTATGTCAGGGAACTGTTGTGTGTCTGTCATGTGTTCCTGCCCCTTGTGCCCATATTTGGCTTGTTTCCTGTCCTTGTCATATGTAATCATCAGTTAATTCTTGTCTAGCCGTGTTCGTCTCATTAGCGTGTGTATTTAAGTTCTGTCTGTTCAGTTTCGTGTCGTCTGGTCTACTCGTTACTCCCCGGTGTTCCTGTTGATGTCTGTGTCTTACCCTGCCTTGCCTTGCCTTGCCTTGCCTTGTCTTGCCCTGCCTTGATGTCCTCAGTAAAGACATATTTGAGTTTATATCCTCGTCTGCGTGTTCCTGGTTCCTCCCTCGTGTGTGCACCGTGACACTAATAGTGAACTACCACATTAGACTAAGCACTATTACTTACTAATTCATTAATCCGAGTTTCTTGTTAGTTACTAGTAGTTACTACAATGTCAATAGTGCATTAGTGACTTGTTCCTGTGTATTTATTCATTAACAAAAGATCAGTATTCTAAAGTGTTACCGAAAATTTGTGTTAAAAATATAAATGGTCAAAATTTTACTTGTTCATTCATCCGTCCATCCCAGATTAATATTCTGAGATGTTAATAGGTTGATTTTTTCTTTGATATTGCATGAGTTTGGGACGGAACTGTTTTTAATCTAGACAATGGCAGGGTCATAAAGGGGCAGTAGTAGAAGTCTGCTACCCGACCCGAGCCCGACGGGTCCCGAAAAATGTGCGGGTTTCGGGTCGGGTTCGGGTTAATGTTTATTGAACAGCGTCGGGTTCGGGTCGGGTTCGGGTTTGTAACTAAGAAAAACTAAATAGGCTATATATAGTTTGCGTGCCGTGTGCTTTGCCTGCTTGCTGTGTTGTGGTGACCGGCACGCGCAGCGCGAGAGAGAAAGTTGCGTGCGCAGATGTGCAATGTGCATCTGCTACACAGACACACAGGCTCTACCTGTGTGTCTGTGGTCTGTGTAGCCCAGGGGTGGGCAAACTTTTTGGCTCAAGGGCCACACTGGGTTTTAAAATTTGACAGAGGGCCGGCCCAGTAGCAGATTATGAAACACGATCTCATGAAAGTGCGTATCTATACCACAAATTAATTTCTAGTGCCATTTATACACCAAAAATGTTTTTTGCATGCATATGCTACATACTGTAAACCCCTTGGTTAGGATTAGGGGTGCGGAGTGCGTGCCTATTACACCCCATAAAGTGCGTATCATATGCACACGAAAACTGCATATCATAAGCACTACAGATACAATTCGTGGTATTCGCACTTTCATGAGATCGGACTGAGCAAACACATTTACGTTGTGGCAACGTCTGCGTGAAATTCAACAACTGAGAGACGACATTATTTATTTGCCGTGAGAAAATATAACATATTGCAAAAATGGTATTTATTTGCTGTGAGAAATAGAGTGGACCTCGGGTTCGGGTCGGGTTCGGGTTTTAACATGTAAATGTATTTGTCGGGGTCGGGTCGGGTTAAATGATCGCGGGTACGGGCCGGGTTCGGGCTTCAGTTTAAAGCCCGTGCAGACCTCTAGGCAGTAGAGGTTTTTGGGGTTTTGTTTGTTTTCCTTAGTGGCACATAAATTGCATACTGCAGCTTCTGTCCCTGACTCAACTAACCTATTCAGGTAACACACACATTTGTAAAAAGCTCAGGCTGAGTGAAGAGGTCATGGTTTAAGTGCAAAACCTTTTAAGTGTTAGATTGCAATCTTCATTAATCCCTGAGTGCTGGAGAGTCTACTAAGAGTCCACGGCTTTTCCTTGAGGAAAGATTGGGCCAGTGCGTATCTGGCCTTTTCAGTTAATGAGGGCCTCTCTCTCTCTCTCTTTAGCTTTAGGAGGCATCTTTCATGTGGAACAAGATGGAGTGAATTTTACTTGGCTTTCCATTGTGTTCTGTTTCAGACAGCCTCTGGGCTCTTTGGCTTGTTTGCATCCTGCTCTCTTCTCACATCAGCCTGCAGCTAAAGCACATAGCTGCTGGTGCCAATTGATTTTCTATGTCGTTTGTATTGAGAGTCTTCTACATAATTTATTTTGTAGCGTTGTGATATGTCGTCGCAGAGGATAAAATGTGTTTGAGTCTGCATTTCTTTCCACCGCATGTCCTAGGAAATGAATTCCTCTGATTGTTTGCAGTGTTTTGTACTTTATTTTGAAGATGAATGTGTTTAAGATTATTTATTTTGCCGGATTTGATCAGAAAGTACTAGTGTGTGCGCCTACAAATGTGTGTTTTCTTTTTAATTGGCTTTTTTCCAGCCAACCTCCATCTTGTCTCGCTGGTGCCATTAGAGAATCATTCTGCAGTTAAACATCCTCAGAGACCGGATTCTCATCTTCCACCTATCCAGTTTTTAGCCTCCAAATCTAGCCTCTATAAGCCCCTGAATTCATCACCAGAGACCCCCTGCAGTATAATACCCTTTCATTCACACCTCCCATGTGTCAGTGAGTTTGTGGTCTATCCATAATCTCTAGCATTATGGCTCGTATGAAGCATGAAAGAGATTATGAGTACAATTCATGTAGCATAACGTGCTACATCTGTTTCAGAATTGTTCTATCCATATCTGCTCATTCATTAAAACATGCCTGAATTTTTGTTGATTTTGCTAGTTTAGAGGAGCATTTAGAATGTTCCTTTTCTTAGTTTGTAGGACCTCAATGGCAGTAAACCTTAATTTTTATTAATGGGTTACTGTTCTTTTTTATAATAAAGTTATTTATAATGTACTAAAACAATTCACATAACTTAAACCTTGACGTTAATGTGGCTAAATAGACATTTTTATGATTACATTAAATGGGGAAATAGAGAATGGTAAAGTTTTATACTTATTTCTACTGAAGAGATCAAATTTGGTACCATTGATATTTGATATTGATACTATTTGATAATATGCCTTATTTTTTGTTATTTAAAATGGATTATAAAAACACAAGTTTAGCCAACCGTTTTAGGGATGTTGGTTTTCCTCATTCAAATAGAAAGGAGCTGTACTTCATGTTACCTATCTTTATTTTATTTTATTTTATTTTAGTATTTGTACTGAACTTTGAAAACAATTCACATAACTTAAAGACTTCAATATGACTAAATAACCCATTTATATACTGCAGGGTTTCACATACATTGATTTATTTGTGGCAGCATGCCATAATAGCAACACTGACCACAAATAGATTTTCCAAAGGACATTGACTTCATTGAAAAAATATGAGCATTGCACATTTCAAAATCAAAATGTGGTGCGTGTGTTTTTCTATAAATGTACTGTATCTTTGAAAGGGAACCTTCAGAAAAGCGTTGATGTCATTTTTATTTAATCTTTCCCATAATGCCTGAAAGTGAGTTGCTTTTTGCTATTAAGAAAGAACTTTTAAGCATTTGTATATTACAGGACAGAAAGATGTATGAACATGCGATTAGTATCTTTACAAGAAGTGGCTGCGCATTAAACCAGCTAAACCTTGACCCCCCGCCATGAAGGGAGTTTGTTATCAGTTTCCACACATCGTCTCAGTCTCTCTGTGCTAATGAGTTAGCAGGCGATGATGTTTACTCTCATTAAGTTAGTGAGCGTGTGTATGAATCTCTGCAGGAGACAGGTGAAGCAGATGGCAGTGGCTGTTGGTGATGGTGATTGGTGGATGAGGGAATCAAAACCTTCCTCCCTGAGCCTGCCTCTGAAACCAGCTGGAGCACCAAATAACAGGAGACGACCAGGGAGAGGACAACTGTATACCATCTCAATTATAGTGCAGGTCATACAAACTTATTCTCAGCTCAGTCGCACTTTAACATCCAGTAACTATATGTTACTTTTTAACTGTAGCTGTACTTTATGTAAAGGCAGATCTTTATTAGGCTAGATTTTTATTCATCTGTCATCAGAGAAGGTGAAATTTGTTCCCACAAATTTCATGTGGTGCCACCATGCTAAGTTACAGAATGGTCCTTCTGCTACCTGAGGTTAAATGTCTTTCTCAAGGGCACAATGGCGGTAGTTCAGAATCACTGCAAACTTCTTTGTAAAAAATACTCCAATAAACTCTGATAATCATTGTAAGAGGCTTGTTAATGTTTTTACTCAATTATTTAATTATGTCACTATATTTCTATACTCCCCCTTGGGTAAAAGGAATGAATTGCATACATTTTGGCACTTCCTGTAGGCCATTGGTTTCAACCACGATCCTGGAGACCCATCACCCTTTTTTTAAAGTTAAAGTTAAAAAAGGGATGCTCTTCAGTTCAGCAAGACACAGTGTTTGGAACAGAACACAGGGTCTCTTTTTTAATCTAAATGTCTCCTTTCTATATAACAGTCAATTTGACAATAGTGCAGACGAACACAAGAAAACATCCTATGGACAGCCCTTTAAAAAGGTACGCTTTTTAAAATGTCTTCGAGACATCTGCACTTAGTTCAAACTGTTGGTGAACACAAGAACGCATCCTGTGTGAACGACTCCTTCATAAGGTTCTAGTTCAAGTACAGTGCTGTTGTACAGTGTTTAGCCCATAATAAATCTTCCCCCGTGAGACTGCACTCCATTAGATCCAGATCGGTCTCTTACAAAAGAGCTTGCCACTCTCTTGAGAAAACTAATCTAATTTTTGGATCAAAATATATTTAATCTACGAGTGAGTCTGGTATGAAGGAAGTCATTAGTCTTCTGTTCCCCATTATTCAAACACATATCCGACGTAGAAAATCTAATGCATTTCAAATAGATATTCCTAATTGATGCTGGAAGCTTTATACATAATCAGGATCAGTTTTCTACAGTAATTTACTGTCACTCAAGCCTTTTATCATTTAGATGGGTCTTTGTCACATAAGAACGTCATCCTCACGGACTATCCTGGCAATTGACAGCACCTGCAACCTCCCTTTCATGACTATTTTTAGCATGAGATTTATTTGAGCAAATTAAGGCAATCACCATTTGATTCCCACTTCGCGTGCCATATTTTCCCCAATGTCCTCAAACGTCACCCTCCCACTTTTAAACCTCTGAAACACTGTAAAGTTAATTCAATTTGTATAATCAGGGTGATAAAAATGTATAAGCAATAGACTGAACTCTTGAACTTGTTCTCTTTGCAGTGGACGGAGGCACATTAAATTCCACAGAAACTTTGACACCTCAGCAAAACACTCCGCGGTAACTCATACAGTGTCTGTCTGCTCATCATGTTTGGAGAGAAAGGCAGGAGAGAAGGGTAGATAAACTGAATGGAATGTGTCCACACTAAAGCTAAAAAGTAGGGCTATTGAAGCTACTAACTTCTACTTTTTATAATGTTGTTTGCAGGCTTTACAGCTGAAACAGGCACAAATGCACTCTTCTAATAAAAGTCAGATTCATTTTAATAAACCCTAATCAGGTTAGATGCCGTATTATATTTAACATGGATGAAAATGAAGCTGTGAGGGATAGACGTACTTTACAATGGCATGCACTGTATAAAAGGTACTAGATCCTGTCAATTTCACAAATCACAGCTTTTAAAACTTTTTTGGGAAAAATGTTTTGTCAGCTAAACAATGTTGTTGAACAACAGTACAAGCCATTGAATGCACTGCTTCTATCGCTCACAGCCTCAATTTTATTCCTGTCAGAAATTAAATATGGGAGTACCCTGACAATAAATCGGTTCATTTAGATGATTCAGTTATTTTACTAGGGTTCTATAACTGCATGTTACATCTTTTACGCCAGTAGGTGGTGACAATAGACTCTTCTGTGTGTGAGTCATTAAATTGTTCTGTTCTTTTTTCTTCTTTTTTTTTTTTAAGAAACGATTAACTTAGGAACTATAGCCAGAGATTGTCTTACTATAGGGAGAAGAGAGGGTTTGTATTACTTACTATTGGAGAAAGTGTAATGGCTAATTGGATCACATGTGCCTTAATAACCAATCACATTACAGCCTTGACGTCATTGAATTTCATTTGAATTGTGAACGAATAAGAATGAATAAGGAATGAATAAGAAGTGCCATAAGCTGAATCCCACCTGTCGTAAAAAGTCAACGACTTCTCTTACAAAACAGTATTTTTTTTGTTGTTGGTAATCTCAAAAAAAATTGTTCAATCCAAAAGTATGGTTTAGTGTAAAACATGTTGAAAATTACTCTATAGGCTGTTGATTCATTAAATGATAACCCGTTTCTTCTAAAAAGCTGTTTATTCAGTGTAGCGAAGCCTCACCTCCATTAACATCCATTCAAAAAATGGCCTCTGGTCTCCTTTCTGTTAGCATTAGCCGTTACGCTTTTTTGGTTAAAGGTTGCAGGCTTGCCTTCTATTGGCATTGCTATAACTGCCTTCACATGCTATCGGAATTATCATAAATATGAGTTTCCTAATTGGAAATTGGATGGCCTCTCAAGTTGAATTTACTACTTAGAATCTTTGAGTTTCCATGTTGGGCAGGCCATACACTTGGTGGTAGGGACAACGATTGCTGCTGTCAATTTCTCTTCTTTCTTTTACACACATACATACATATATACATATATACATATATACATATATACACATATACACATATATACATATATACATACATATACACATAGGAATACAAGGAACACACTGAGTTACACTTGATTTAGAATTTAGAAGTAGAAAGACTGAAATAGTTTCTAAATTATAAATACTACAATAATCTCCTATTATAATTTTTTAGAGTGTACATTTTAAGGATACACATTTTGAACATTGCATCACACATGATGTAAGGTATATCTTCAGGCCAGTAGGTGACGACAATATATTGTGTGTCATTATTAGGTTCTTTTCACATATGATTCATTCAGGATTTGTCTACGTTTGGAAATGGCAACAAAATAAATAGAAATATTGTGTGTAAAGTGTAAGTTACTCAATATAAATCATCTCAGGTTACGCATGTAACCGTGGTTCCCCGAAGGGAACGAGACGCTACGTCAGATACGCTTTGGGAACGCCTTCAGCGTGACCGTGCTCTGAATTATCTGTACAATCAGTCCAATGGAAGGGCGAGGCGTCACGGGCGGGTGACGTCACGACCAGGAAGCTTTAAAGGCACGTGAGGTGGAGCCAGCTTAAGCTTCTAAGAATGAAGCAAGCGCTGGCAGGGATGCCGGAGGAATGGCCTCGAGACGCAGCGTCTCGTTCCCTTCGGGGAACCATGGTTACATGCGTAACCTGAGACGTTCCCCTTCAGGAACTTGAGCTGCGTCAGATACGCTTTGGGAACGAGATACACACGCCGCCAGACTGACAAGTCCCTGCCTAGTGTGACTAGGACGAGAGGACAGAAGAGCCCGGAGCGGCTCAAATGTCGAGGTCATGAAACCTTACAATAGTGAAGGGCGTGGACCACCCAGCAGCGTTGCAGACTTCCTGCATAGACACACCTGCTAGGAAGGCCTTGGAGGCTGCCACACCTCGGGTTGAGTCAGCTCTGACGCCCATTGGCGAGGGGAGCTGAGAGGAGTCAGGCAGTATTAATAGCATCCACTATCCAAGCTTCTGCTGGTCGGGCTCCCTGAAGGGAGGAGGACAGAAGGCCTGAAGTACGACGGGCTATGGTATCACAGAGGGAACTTTAGGTACATACCCCGCTCGGGGGTAGAGAAAAACTTTGGCCATACCGGGGGCAAAGTCGAGATAGGCAGGGGCCTCTGAAAAGGCCAACTCTCTTTAGAGAGGAAATAGCCAGAAGGAAGGCAGTCTTAATGGTGAGGAGTCTGTCAGATATCTCCTCAATGGGCTCAAAGGGAGCCTTGCAAAGAGCCTCTAGTACCACAGCCAGGTCCCACGTGGGGACACGTGAACGTACCGGCGGCCTCAGCCTCAGCGCACAGCGGAGGAAACGTGTAACTAGGGTGTCTACCCACTGACTGACCACTGACAGGAACGTGGTAGGCCGCAATGGCCGCCACGTACACCTTAATGGTGGAGTGGGTTAACCCTGCGGAGAGACGGGCCTGCACGATCTCCAGAACTGTACCAATCGGGCAGTTAACTGGGTCGAGCTGGCAACCTCCGCACCATGAAGTGAAGAGCTTCCACTTCAGGGCGTACAGTTTCCTCGTAGAGGGAGCTCTGGATTGGAGGATGGTCTCAGCAACCTCGGTTGAGAGACCAGAAGCTATGAGCTGTGCCCCCTCAGTGGCCCCACCCACAGCTTCCACAGCTCCGGGCGAGGGTGGACGATTGTGCCCCCCGCCTGTGAGAGGAGATCTCCCCTGACGGGATTCTCCCATGGAGTGCCGTTGAGGAGAGAAATCAGGTCCGAGAACCATACTCGGCCCGGCCAGAACGGCGCTACCAGAAGTAGACTGACCTCGTCCTGGCACACTCTCGCCAGAACTCCCGGGAGCAGAGCGATTGGGGGAAAAGCATACAGACGAAGCCTCGGCCAAGTCTGTACCATAGCATCCAGTCCAAGAGGAGCTTGACGAGTCAGAGAGGACCAGCGGGGACATTGAACTGACACTATAGTCGCAAACAGGTGCCTGGCCAAACACTCTCCACATCTGCTTAACCACCTCGGGGTGAAGCATCCATTCCCCGGGCCTCGGCCCCTGTCTCGACAGAATGTCTGCTCCCACATAGAGATGCCCAGGAATGTGCACTGCTCTTAATGAGAGGAGTTTGCTCTGGGACCACACAAGGATCTGGTGCGCCAGCTTGTACAAGGGTCGCGACCGCAGACTTCCCTGGTGGTTTATGTACGAGACCACCGACGTGCTGCCGGTGCGCACCAACACGTGATGGTCTCTTAGGTCTGGGAGGAAGTGTTTGAGTGCTCGATACACGGCAAGCATCTCCAGCCAATTGATATGCCATGTCAGATGGCAGGGTGGCCACTCATGACCGCTCCCCAACTGGTGAGGGACGTGTCTGTCGCTAGTGTTACACGGTGACAAGGAGCTCCCAATATCGGGCCCTGGGACAAGAACCAAGGTTTCCTCCACATGTCTAAGGCACGTATGCAACGTCTCATGACCTTGAAAGTGCGGAGTGGTTTTCCCCTCGGGGAGAACCCCTTGGTCTTGAGCCACCACTGTAGGTGTCTCATGTACAGCAGGCCAAAAGGTATCACGTTGGACGCAGCTGCCCTCAGACCCAGCAGTCTCTGAAGCTGCTTGACAGTGAGTGACTGGCCTTCTTTCACTCTCTTGACTGTGAGGATTGACTCGTTACGAGCAGGGGACAGACGTACCTGCATCGTGGTCGAATCCCACACCACGCCCAGATAAGTGGTCCTCTGTAATGGAGAAAGCACACTTTGCGGGGTGAGAGTGTAAGGCCACCTGATATTGGTAAGCTTTGCCCCCAAGAGCATACCTCAGGGACTTCCTGTGAGTGGGAAGGATGGAGACGTGGAAGTATGCGTCTTTTAGATCTAATGTGACAAACCAGTCCTCGGACTTGATCTGAGATACTTACCTGTTTGGGTTTTGAGCATCTTGAACTTCAGTCTGCTGACTGAGCGGTTCAACTGATGCAGAACTAAAATGGGACGCAATCCTCCATCCTTCTTGGGAAATACGAGGTACCGGCTGTAGAACCTGGACTCTCTTTCATGAGGAGGGACCACCTCGATGGCCTCCTTCCTCAAGAGAGTACTCTACTTCTCGTTCCATTACCAGAGCCTGCTCAGGGCCCACCTGAGTGGGATTCACCCTGTTGAATCGAGGCGGAGGAGAACCAAATTGGATTCTGTAGCCTCTCTCTACAGTATGCAGGACCCATGGAGACACATTTGGGAGTAGCCAAATAGTCTACTAAGGGAACCAGTCTCTGGAGACTGGCTTCTGGTGTACCCAGAGCGGCTAGCTCGGTGTCCTGGAACGGCACACCGGCAGGAGACGGCCGAACTAGCTGCTCTAGAGACCCCGAAAGGGTGGCGAGCTTCTCAGAGAAGTGCTCGCTGGAGACCGCTGCACCCTGGAACACTGGCAGGGTTGGCAGACCGATCTCCCGAGGGCACTGAGGAAAGACGGGCACCATGTACCGCGGTGTACACCGAACTTCCACAGAGGAGCCTGCCCTCATGAGTCCTGGACCATAGCCTCAGGACTGCCTCAGCTGAAGTCTCCTATTGAGATGACGGTCCTCAGACCCGCATCATTTGTAGGAAGACTAGACTGATAGAACCAGAGCCTGCTCAGGCAGGACCCGCTGAGACACGCTTAGCAGGGGCTCCCTCACCGCCAGGTGCCTACTGAGGGAACCAGTCTCTCGAGACTGACCTCTGGTGTGCTTAGAGCTGCTAGCTCAGTGTCCTGGAACGGCACACCGGCAGGAGACGGCCAAATTAGCTGCTCTAGAGACCCCCGAAGGGGTGGCGAGCCTCTCAGTTCCACTACGTTTCCGGGTGGAAGTAACTGAGAGAAGCGCTCGCTGGAGACCGCTGTGCCCTGGAACACTGGCAGGGTTGGCAGACCGATCTCCCGAGGGCCCCTGCTGATCACCTCAACCTCCTCAGAGGAAGAAAGGTAAAGCATCATGCTCTCACTCAAGAAAAGTCCCAAGAGGCTCCTATATACACATATGTATGTGTATACCAGTGGTGGCTGTAGGTCTTTCAAAGAGGGGAAGCTCATTTTCGGCCTACATCATAAAAATTGTCCTTTTATTTATACGTAAATTCTGCCATCGTGTGCAGTTTGCTAGTTGGCTAGTTCACCGCCTGGCCTACTGTATGAATGAATGAATGAACAAACGATCTAAAAAAACAAACTCGATGGAGGAAATGTGGGAATTAGGTTAAACTGAAACAATGAATGTGGTGTATAATTGTGTGAAATGTATAATGAAAATTGGCCAGCAATTTCGCCAAGCAAATATCAAGAAATAGGTTGCAGCAGTTTGTCTTTTGACTACACTTGCAAAGTCCACTATGGGACTGAGCTCGAATCAGTGTTGCCAACTTCTTTCGATGGAAAGTAGCTAAAGCCAGTTTGAAAAGTCGCTAAATGTCGCCAAATGACATCATGCGCAGAGACGCTGAGCATCCGGGGGCGGGACATAATCGCAGCATTTATCCAATGACCGTCTAGTTTTGAAGCACTGAAAAAAACTGTTCAAAGCAGCCCCATTGAAGTCAATGGACGCTGGGCTTCAACAGGCAAATACACTGATGCTACGGGAATATATGAGAAGGAAATCGAGTCACCTGCTTTATGTAGCTGATTCTGAACGAACTCGTCTCTGAGATGAACGTGTTCTAACGCATTTTGAATCAATAAAATGTTAGCACAATAGTACATGTTTGACCATTAATTTTTTGACATTATAGGGGAAGCCGAGCTTCCCTTGCAGTCTTAAAGAAATCCCCACATATATACACATCTAACTTCTCCTAGTTAGATGAAATACATAATTTAATTCCTCAGAAATTAAATGCAGAAAGACAACCAGACGAGTAAACACGGTCTGATATGAAAAGGATTCATAATAAGAATGAGAATGATGTAATGCACGCGGTCGCCTCGGCAACGCGCTTGCAACAGCGAGCTCTCACTAAAACTAAAAGAACCGCACTGCGGGCTTCCAGCCCCAAGCGAGAGTGCTAGATCTGGGGAATGCAGGTGGAGATAGGGCGAACCCGTCTCAAAAACATCCGCCAGATCCATGTTGCAATCCCCGCGATCTCACTCGCCGCCATGCAGGGCCGTTTGAAGGAATTTGGGGGCCCCAAGCAAAATGGACATGGAGGCCCCCCGCATGCACACACGCACGCAAAGGAACCACAGCATAGCCATACAGTTTAAATTCACTCACACTTTATATAAATAAAAAAGGTTTACAGTGCAAATACTGCTGTTGCATATAAAGTGCATAATTTGAACATTTTCAACAATTGAACATTTGCAAAAAACACCACTGTACCATAAAATCAAATATACATTTAAAAAGTGCACAATAACTAAATCCAACATACTTAAAAACACACACACACATACATACTCACATTAACATTTTTCAGTTCGACTGTACTGTATTTTATTTTATTTTTCTAAACTGTTTTAATTATTCTTATTTCTTTTTATTATTTTAATTTCTTCTATGTAAAGCACTTTGAATTGCCATTGTGTATGAAATGTGCTATATAAATAAACTTTTTACTGTTAACAAACAATGAAATGATAATTAAATGTTTACTAATTATTAGTAGTGCTGTGAGTCAACTACCAATGCTTAAAAACATCCCAAGCTAATGTTTGATGCACATAATTTATTGTGTGGTTTTCCTAAATAGATTATCACAGTGGAATAGTTAGTATAGCATTCTATGCCACTTTCATCAAAACCTATTACAAAGCTATAGCAATGTCATGTCATTAAATATGATAAACAGCGATTCTGGAACAGATCTGCGTCTTCCTTATCCCGTTAAAAAACATATTACAGTATGTAACCATATTCCGTCCGTTCAAAAAAAAAGTTGCTCTAACTGTTCGTTACAAGCAGCATTTGCTGTCAGGCAGGTAGCTTAGCTAACATACATAAACATATTTCTGCTAGCCTACCTGCTGCAAAATTGCACCATTTGTACAAGACAAGTAGAGCTATTTTATGTGTGTAATTTATCACTTACCACTGTCTTGTTTTTTCTCATCCTCCTCTTCCTTTCTCTTCTTTCTTTTTTGGCTTCCTGAAGCATAATTCCGCTTCATGACTGCCGAGGAAGTTTTGTATTTTGCCGGCAGCAGAGATCGCGTGGTTGGCTGGCTGGCTGCTGTCAGCGAGGGGGGCCCCCTTGAGGGGGATCCCGATAACAGTGTCATTGCACTTTACTGCATTCACTATCAATGGGGCGCTCACACAGTTTGTCGCTGCATTTTATTCTTAACCAGTCGTTGTCTTGGGGCCCCAGGCCAGCTCGGGGCCCCAAGCAATTGCTTGGTTTGCCTGCCTTGTCGCGACGGGCCTGCCGCCATGCCTCAGCAATGGGGACAAGCACAAACAGCCCTTTATCTTTAGAGCTGACAGCGCGAATATAACGATGTCGACTTTCATAATATGCTTGTGCAAACACTGCAGCTTTACAAAGCTCATCGACGTCTTTCACGTCCACCTCCTCGGAGGAAGACAAGCGGAGCGTCGAGCCCTCTCTCTGGGGGAAGAAACCGCGGGGCGGGGCTTCCGAAACACAGAGAGCGGGCGCTGGATCTGATGATCCATGTGCGAGCCCCACGAGTGCAGCCGCCGCTCTGCCTCGGCAGCCGCGGGGCCAGCACCGTGAGGAACACTCGCAAAGGCTCCCTTCTCGAAGAGAGCCCTCCGGGAACGAAGCGTGCGTAGCGGAAGCCGCTCACAGTGTGACCAGTCGGCTCCCTCGAGAGCCGACTCCGCATGCTTCGCGCCCAGGCAGACCACGCGCAAACTGTGTGTATCCCCGCTCGTGATTGTAGTGAGAGCAGGGAGGAACACATAGCTGCCTTGAAGCGTGATCCGAGATCGCCCTTACGCTTTGATTTACTTGTGGCTTTGGACATAGTGCTTTATTTTGACAAACAACACCAAATAAGACTCACAAAACAAATATCAGACTGACAGACACACAGAGCGCTTGCTAAATGACAGAAAGCTGAAGCCGGTTCCACCTCACGTGCCTTTAAAGCTTCCTGGTCGTGACGTCACCCGCCCGTGACGCCTCGCCCTTCCATTGGACTGATTGTACAGATAATTCAGAGCACGGTCACGCTGAAGGCGTTCCCAAAGCGTATCTGATGCAGCTCGAGTTCCTGAAGGGGGAACCCTTGTTTGTTCAACTGATCACACTCAAAATTGTGCTGTTGTTTTGAATACCAAGGCTGTGTTTATTTTGACATTTGTGATATTTGAGATTTGGTGAGAACAGCAGCGCTCTTGTGACTGTTTAATATTCTAGTTTAAAAAGCTTGGTACACTTAAATTATTTTAATGTAGCATGCGACTGTTGTTAGCAATTTATAAGCTAACTACTTTAAAACAATTTTGCTTAATTTCAAATTATGAGTTTGTTTAGCTTCCGGGGCACAAACACAAAATGTCAATTCATAATGAATTACCAGTATAAACAAGGATATAATATTTAAATTATATTGTGCATACTTTTTGTCGTAGACTGGACAAGGCTCAAAAATAAAGACGCATCTGTTTGTGTTGAGGGTAACAGGCAGTTTGACTGAGTGTATCCTAGTGGTTTATTGAGCCAAACCTCCCACCCAGCTTGAGAGCGATGGAAAGCAATTTCACCTCTCTCTCTCATTCTCATTCTCAGGTGATGCATTTGTTGTCGAGTGATTATGTTCACTCTGAGGTGGCGTCCATTTTCCCAGCAAACTGTAATCAATAGAGATGACTGGTTTCTCGCAGTCAGGGATGCTTCAGTCTTCTGGCTCTCATTTGGCTTTTACTGGTGATCTTAATGATAAATGGGAAGAGAGGTGTCGCCACACTTGTTATGAGTGAGGAGTAAAGCCCAGTTGAAATATGTAGACTTTGATTACATTTTCTGTGCATATATTGAGGGAAAATTTGTAGAATTCAATAGCAATATGTGTTAAATGGAGCTGAAAAGGTAGCTGAAAGAATAATCAGATTTTCCAAAAATGTTTATTAAATGAACACACATGCAGTTTATGAATGATGGGCACTGCAGAAATCTGTGGAGCATTCTCTGGAATTCTCTGGATGCAAATTCCATGTGGGCCTGGTGATGAGCAGAGGAAATGAGAATGCATGTGAAATACAATTAGGCATGTGTGTGCGTTTGTGTGTTTGATCAATTCTAAACATTGCAACATAATATAATCATGTTAGCAGAATTTTTAATAAACAGAATAGATTAGGAGGAAGAACAGAAAAGCAAAGCTGTTGTGAATGTTAATTTTGCCACAATTTAGAAAGCAGCAATTTTCCTCAAGTTTTGACTAGATAAAAATAAAAATGACTTTAAAGTCAGCATGAAATAGAAATTGTGATCATCTTTTCTTCCTTTTTGTGATGTATAACCAGTAAAATGGCTTTTTGAATGAGAAAAAAAATACATAGGGCAGGAATTGATTTGATTCATTAGGAAATTGCTGCGATCTCATGTGAGTGATAGGTGTTTGCAAAAATAAAGAATGCAGAGCTACCATTGGATTATTGTGATGTTTTTGTCAGCAGTTTGAACTCTCATTGACGGCACCCATTCACTGCACAGGATCCAGTAGTGAGCAAGTGATGTAATGCTATATTTATCCACGTCTGTTCCAACGAGGAAACACACTCATCTATATCTTGGATGGCCTGAGGGTGTGTAATTTTCAGGAAAAAAAATAAATAATATATGTAATTTTCAGTTATTTAGTTAGTTGGTTAGTTAACCATTCCTTTAATAGGCATCAATGAAGAAAGATCTTTTTTGCATCCATAAAGTAGTTAAAGCTTTTACCAGTAGGGACTAACTTGGACCAAACATTGACCCCGCGGACAAAAGGGACAAAAATATTGTGACTGTTATAGTTCACCCTTGTGTTGTTCCAAAATGTAAGAAAATAAATAAAAATGTAAAAAAAAAAAAATAATTAAAAAAAGATAGTATTGGGACCCCACTGAGAATAATAAGTGAAAATATCTTCTTTTGGAAATGTATACGGGTTGTACATTTGGCATACATATGTGTTTCTTGAGTGTGCTTTTGTGTTTATAAGAAAGTTAGGGAAAGCAGCAGATTGCAAATGAGGTGAGACAGAGTTGGGAGGCAATACAGGTTGTTGGAAGACAGAAAGGATGCGAGTGAAGATGGCATGAAGGGAGAGATGGAATGAGTTCATTAGTAACGGAGCAAAGATTCTGCAGTTTGAGCGGAAATTCAATAAGGAGGAAATAAGACAGAGAAAATAATACAGAGAATGACTGTCTTTGCCCAATTACAGACTGGAGCGAACATACAAGCATTTGCATTTAAATAATTCATCAGTTTGTCCTGATTCTGATGCATTTGCCTCCTAATGACTTAACAAAACCATACCTGCATCTAATTAAATCATGATAATGTTAATTTTGTAGAATTAATTTAATATCTCTCACTACAATTACTTTCAATAACAAACAAAACCATTTATTTGTGCATCTCTGAATGAACATGTATGTTTGTGCATCTGTGTTCAGAGTATCAAGTATCACAGTTAGAGGTCGATAGTATGGATTTGTGTTGGCTGAAGCACCCTGACACATAAATAGCAAGCATGAAGCTGAGAGTGGTCTTTGTCTGAAGAGCTAATGTGTGTGTGTGTGTGTGTGTGTGTGTGTGTGTGTGTGTGTGTGCTCTCTGGGCTGACATTCTTTGCCCTTCGGCCCCTCAGTAAATGAGTATGTTAGAAAAGCTCTTAAACCTTGAACTCTACCATTAACATGCACACACAAACATGCGTATGTACAAACACATACTCATCCGTCACTTATCCTATCAATCTTGGGCCATAGAGTGGGCTTAAGAGAGAACAGAAAGATCAAGAGAGAGAAAAGGGAGAGAATGGTCTTTCGAAAATGACTTTAATGCCTTTGAATGATGATTTTAATCTCTAGCTCTAAGGTTACTATAGTAAGACTATTACAATTCGCAAAGAAACCTGTTAGTGTGAATACTGATTGATATAGATTGCATTCTACGGCATATGATTGTAGTATCTAAATCATGCTTACGTGCACATTGACAGATATTTGCAGAATAATATTGCGTTGCTTGTAGCATGTTTCACAGCAGTTTCTAAGTGAACTGTCCACTGTATAGCAATGAATAGTGTGTTTCATCTTCTCCAAAATGTGACTGTGGCAACATTTCTCGTTGGTTGTACGCATCACGGCTGTTCAGAAATTAAATATCCATTGAGTGGTGGTAAAACGTTAATGCTCTGTCGTATTTCAAATTAATGTGCCACCTACACTAAATCCTACTCTTAACCTAACTGATAGTGTTAACAAAAGCAAATGTGCGATGAAAGCGTATTTGCTGAAGCAACTATGACATTTAAGTTGTTTTGTGGATTGTTGTGACTCGTTTAATGGGACTTATACCTGAGCATGCACTGTATCAGTTGAGCTACTGAGCAAGCTTACTATGTCAGAAAAGCCATGTATAAGGAGCTGCGTATGTGATGCAAAAATAAACCTTAATTTATCAATAATCTGCACCTGTAATCGTAATTTGTATGAAAAGTTGTTGGTGTTTTATTGCATCTAGTGTTAATTTCACCTGGAAACTGCAAAACAAAAGTATGTGTAGGTACATTTTTTCTGTTTTGTAGAAATGCAGGCAGGATCACATATTTCCAATAAGCCTGGGTTGTCTAAAGCGCTATTTGGATGGTAATTGTTTCTCATATGGACGTCTGTAAAAGTAAATTTACATATCACCTCAGTGATAAAACTCATGGATTCGGATGGCGATTTAGTCACAGGAGTTGTGTGATCCTATGAACCTCTGGCTCACGTGGCCAGATTGTCTGCTGTTAATAAAATGAATTTTATTTACAAATTTATTCTTATTATTGTGTAAAATGTATTTAAAAATACTTATGTAAAATGTATTCTTATTATTCCAAGCGTATTTTATAATATATAATCCTATTTATTATTTGATTATTTAAAACTCCTCTTTAAAAACAGGAAAATAGACGCGCTATAGTTTTATATAATTATACACAATATATATTTGTTTATAATACACATTTTAAAATTGTATTGCATACCTGCTTCTGCCATAATAAAGACCCATTTTGAATGTTTACATGCTTTTCTTCTCTTTCTGCTCCCAGTCGCTGTGGTGGAGCAGTTATGAAGTATTGTTCTTTTAAATACTTTCCAGCATTTCAGAAATAAATATGTATGCAAATTACACCGAAGTACAGCAGTTACCGTACGGTGTTTGGGAGTGCTCAAAAAGGGTTTAAACACTGAATTTTGAATCGATTTCTTCTCGTAAACTCAGAGATGTGGATTCGGACGGCAATTAAATTACCACATGACCTTGGTGTTTGTCAAAAAACAGTAGGTAATTCGGCAGGGGATTTTTACGGGGGTGGTGAGAGAAAAACGCTGACATCCTGGATTCGGACGGCATTAAAGTCACCAACTACCCCATGTATATGGTGAAAATCACTTACGTCCCCCTGAGAAACAATTACCGTCCGAATAGGGCTTAAAACATATGTTAGTTACCAGGTAAGCTGGTCTGTTTAGCAAGAAAGTGTATTTTAAGTTGTTTCACGAAAAGCAACTATGGTAAAATGGCAACTTCTTTACTACATAGCCACTAACAACTCCTTGAAATGCATCATCTCAGCATTTGTCTAGAGTATTTGTTATTTCACCTTCCCCTGCCTTTGATTGTGTCCATTCCTCTCTAACCTGCAGCGATTGGAATCCACCACTGTAAAATTACCCAAACATCTTGCCTCTCCATGCCCTCGGGGTAGTTTGTTCTTGCCCAGCACTGACTGCTTTGATGGGTGTTTCAAAGGCCAGTGGGAATGAGCCAGATGTCCACAATGCTGGAATCTCTCAGTGGTCTCCTTGCCGATCCACTTTCCTGTGGTTCTGCTCACCGCACGAACACCTACCACTCTCCGCCTGTCAGCTGTGGTGTGGTCACACTTGGCCTTCTCTCCTCATTAGATTTCATGCCAGCTCACTGCTCTCATGTTATAACGTTAGCTAATTTATGTTGACCTGGGGGTTGTTGACTTTCAGACTAACTATTTTGCCTCCGGGTCATTTGATTACACGCTACTTTCTGTTTCCAGGTCATTAAATTAAGGTCGACACATCAGAGCAGCACTATAATATCTTGCCGGGCTAATACAATGTACAAAACTCCATCAGCTACCGCTCAGCGCACTTCTGCTTACTCCTGGAATTCTGCCACATCCCATCAATGTTTCTTGTTTGTTCGTGTTGTACATTTAGGCCATTCAATTTGGTTGAGAGATATTCCCTCTTGATATCTCTGACTTCTGACCATGTAGCACTTTCTTGTCAGATGCTTGTATAAAGAAACAAAAGAACAATGCTGCAGTTAGTTTTTTAGGTTTACAGTTATCAACTGAAAATATGATGTAGCGTTTTTTTGCACATCTGGCACTAAATGTTTGTGAAACAAGTTTTAGCACTTCTATTTTTTTTCTATATATAAATAGACTGAGGCTAGTTTCTGATTTTTGCACTCCACTTGTACTTACTTTGCACCGCTAAAAGACAAATAATCAAGTGCTTTTTTCAGAAGCAAACCCAGGGCCAGGGGAATGACTTTAGCACCAAGCTGGATTTGTGGATAAGACCAGTGCATTTCAGTATTGCTTATTTTGATAAGTAAAAGGTTGCGTTATGCAGTGTTCAATTCAAAGTCAGATGTGGCATATTCCCAACTTCCAACCTTATTTTCCGCTGGCTGATGTTCAGGAGATTATGTGTAATGAAACACAATGGTTAGCATGGTTATGGTTATGCATTTCATTTGTTTAAAAATGAAAGTTTATAAAAATATATATCTGTAGTTAGTTGTATAATGTTCATGTGACCTCATACACAATTTATGCAAAACCATAAGACATAAGCATTTTTTCCTGAGGGAGTTGGACATATTTGAAAATGCCAGCAGTGTGGCTTTCACACTGAGCACTTGGCATTATTTTCTAGTTGCCGAGAGCTAAAAAAAAAAAAAATGGGGGAAAACTTTGGGTAAAGTGGGGCTCTCAACACTTTACTCTGCTGTCTAATCATAGTGGAGGAGGGGTGGGACAAATAACAGAATAGAAGTCTCTGTTTTAGAACATGGTAGCTGGTACACAATGGTTCTTTCTCGAAACAAATAAATAAATACACAGTTTGCTTTCTTCTGTGGCTACGTTGCCCACAACCTCTGAAATCTGTGGAGTCCATTGTTGTTGTTTCTGTGGCAAAATGATGGTTTACCTTTTAAAACTTCAAACCCAGCTCATCAAGACAATGGACAGGTTACCATTTCCATTACTGGTCTGCTGTTGTTGTCCTTCTCCATCCTGTAAGCGAGCTGCAAATCTTTTGTCCACACCAACCTAGCTGAGGCATCTGTTCACACTGGCTTTCCAATCATGCTTTTCCACCATTGCTTCTATTTGCTTTCTTTGTTTCAAAATAAACGTTTGTCTAACCAGCGTGCTTCCTACTAACCCGTCCTACAGTGGTTACATATTAGGTCAGTTGGCCAAAGTGTGGAATGTTGGGACATGATCCACTTAACTCTTTCATCTTTCCTCACATAACAATAGGAGAAGGGCCATCACTCTCCGATACTAAATGAAAAAATAACCATCTAAAATTCAGGAGTACTTAGTGCATAGTATTTAGTAGATTATTTGGGATAAACCTTCTGCCATTCTGAGTCTGACGGAACTCATTTAGCAACCTTCAGTATTTACATATTCATCATAAACAAGAAACTGGAAGGAATGTAACTCATTATTCATGAAGACATAAAGAAGCATATAGCACCTGTATTTGGTAAATAAACTTACATTTGGTTTTTAAATTTAAAGTCTATGAATACACTTTTACTCTGTCTATTCAGGAATATTCTGATACGATGGTGTAAAAACAGCTTTTGTGTGGCACTGCACCAGTCAGTCTTATTGACAGAAACAGCCTTGGCATCTCTTTGAGTCAGACTCATTTAAATTGTAAAAAGAACAACTAATGCAATGATAAAATATGTGCATTTTCTCTGACCGTTTTTTTCTCAAGGCCATCCAGCAAACTATTATAACACAGAAGCAAAATAGGGATAGTCAAGATAAGTTATAAATAAATACTCAAAATACAATTCATTCATAGAGCTGTCAACAACATCATGAGCTGACAGTTAAGAATTGTGGGTTTTTGAACTCATATTACAAAAGTGAATAACCTAAATGTACCTTTTCTTGCAGTATCCATACCTTATATCTACAGTTTTTTTTTAGTCTTGAGTGAAGTCATTTGCATTGCATGATGTTACAGCCAGCTAGTTTTCCTCAGAACTCTGTATAAATGAGCAGAAGAAAGAGTCATGCCCTCAGAGCGGTCAGGAACAGTCACCTCACATTATGCCACAAATTACACTGATTGTGTATGAAATCTGTCACCTGTAATGAAGCCAGTTAAAATGTGATAAAATACACCAGCTTTCTGTGTTGTAGCTGCAAAGAGAGACTGGATTGTCACAATAGATGGCTGATAAAAAATAACTGACTGAGATACCTTATTTTTCTTGTGATGGTGACTGGAGGGAATTTTATTATCTATTTACACCATAAAGAAGAAGAACGTTATTTTTTATTTTCATGTATATATATATTTTTTACGAGATTTTGTTTCGCTAACATCGAAACTTTTGAAAATGCAAGCGAGCAGATATTTATTTGAACTGAGCATCCAAGAGATATGGTTCATTAATCTTTTTTTTTTCTTCATTTTTGACAAAGTATGCTCATGTAGAAAGCTTTCAGTGTGCAAAGGTGTATCTTCTCAGTAACTTTTAATTCAACTACTTTCCAAAACTTAATAGAAACATGTATACTTTCCTCCTCGTAGCCATAAAACTGTCAAAAGTACTTTCCAAATCAAGAACAACCACCATGTGGCGTGAAATATTGTTCCTCGGAGCCCTGCCTAATGTGCTTGTGCAATTTCAAACTTCGAGAAACTTTTGTGATCAAATTTTACTTCCAAATCATAATCCCACGCTGAAGAACCACGTTAGGGTTGTTTTGAGTCTCGGAGCATCGCAGTGTGACCGCCGCAACTATATCACATATACAGCTTTCATGTTGTAACATGAAAATCTCTTGGCTTTGGCAGATGCATATGCAAAAGCAAAGCCACATCCTCCTACCCTACCCCATAAGAGCAGGGCATAAAGGCATTATTTCAGAGGGGGGAGGATATTTTCTCCAAATAAAAGCAATTTTTGTTTGAAGAAGCCAGCCAAGGAAATATAGAGAGGTAAAACTTCCTGGCTTTTCCATTATAATGTCTAGGGAATGCAAGGGTATTATTTTTCTGTTTAAAGCTAGAATGGGAGTGAAGTGCATCCCCATATGTTTTATATGTAGGATTCTTCACAGTCACTTGTATTTAAGACAAATATGTGAGAGGAGACTGCCCTAGTGCATACTGGGACTGATGTCTGTTGTCATTCTTTCAGTCTTCTTGTTTATCTCTTCCTTTCCCATCTCTGTCTCTGTGTTTTCTACCTCACGTTTTGTTTCTAACTCTTTTTCATATTATTTGGTTCACTGGGCCTTTAGATGAATACATCTTTGTGGAAGTAACTCTTACAGTCATGACAGTGGTTTACACACACACACACACACACACACACAAAAGAATATCTTTTGAAAAGACTATGGCAAGTTCAGTGAATGATTCAGTTCCCTCGTTTGTGCTCATATACGTTGGCAGGGTAGTCACCCACTTGACATCTGCCCCTGTGTGTTATTCAAGAACGCTTCATTTTCAGTATAATGGTGCCACCTACTGTACCTCCTAACAGGGAAACTGAATGCCACTTTCCATGAATAGGGTACAAAATAGTTGAAATTATATGAGAAATGAGATTCTTATCCCTCAAAAAAATTGATTGTCAACCCCATATAATTTTTGTTAATTTATTATTATTATTATTATTATTATCATTTTCTATTCAACATTTAAAAAAAATATAAAAAGTACACTACAACATGTTGCAAGTAAAAGGGTTATGAATTAAGCTTAAATTAAGTCACTTAAACTTTAATTTATAATAATATTTTGCAATAATACTTTTTACTGTATTTCTTGATCAAATAAATGCAGAATTGATGAGCATAAAAGACTTATTTAATAAAATCCACAAAAAAAAAAACTACTGACCCCAATCTTTTGAATCAAAATTATAAATTATTGTAGTTGAATTTTAATTGCTGGATGCTGTCAAAATGGTCAGGACCTCTGATGTTAGACAAGCCAAAATCCTTGTTTTATGCGAGATACAGAAATGCTTTTAAGTGTATTTAAAATGTAATATGTTAATGTTTCTAACATTTATTGAAAATGTATTATGTAAAATACAGCATTTTTGCCTCTAATGCTTTAAAAAAGGGGAATAAATGTACTATAATTATAAAAAGAGCAATACCTGCAAGCCTCAAAAGTAGAGTATATTATACAGTAACGAACGCTCTGAAATGCAGGTGAATGAGTGATATTTCATAAATTATACTTGGGAGTTGTACAACATTATAGTCAGCATTTGACATCTGATTCCACAGTGCTGATAACTCATAGCACAACTGGCTGAAAAACTGAAATACATTTTCTGTTTAAAATGTTGATAGAACTTATATGAAAAGCACCTTGAATATCTAATTTAACATTCCCTTCATGTTTTGATTTGTATTATAACTTTTTTTATCCAACCACAGCAGAAACGCCACAAATTTTTTTTTTTTTACTTTTTTTATTAAATACATTGCTAACGTTATTGCAAAAGCTTGCTCGGGTTTGTTTAGTATAATATTTTAGTTTCTCATCTCAATGAGGATGTCAGCACATATCATGACTGATTATATTAAACACTCAGAGTTTTAAGACAGTACCATTCAAACGTTTGGGGTCAGTAAGATCTTTAGGAAGTCTCTTATGCTCAGGCTTCATTTATTTAATCAAAAATACATTGAAAATATTAATGTTGTGAAATATTACTTTCAATTTTACAGCAAATCTGCAGCCATTACTGCCACGTGATCCTTCAGAACTATTTCTTAAATGCTGTTGGGTGCTCAAGAAACATTTCGTATTATTATCATCATCAGTGTTGACAGGTGTGTTGTCTAAATTTTTTGTGTAAACTGTGATGCATTATTTTCAGGGGTCTTTAAAGGGGTCATATGAAGCAATTTCAAGTTTTCCTTTCTCTTTGGAGTGTTATAAGCTGTTTGTGCGAAGATAAGATCCCTGAAGTTGCAAAGACTAAAGTCTCAAAACCAGAGACTCGACCACGCCCCCCTAAAACAGCTCATTCAAACACGCAAAAGTACTTTGGGCTTCCAAAAGAGGACACAACTAGAAATCAGTGTTTAAGTTGTATTTACAACACTGTTTCAGAACAGTTCAACCCAAATAGAGTGTGTGCAGCGCATTTTAACAGAGGACTATTTCCTGAACCAGGGAGTAGCCTGCCAGCTATTCTCAAAGGCTTTTTCTATAAAGTGGGGCAATTCCAACTTTGTAAGGACAGTCTGGCGCTTCTGATTAACACCCTGTAAGTATGTTTTCTTATTTAAAGAATTTGCCACTGACGATTCAAACGCGAGATTTGAGCTGAGTAGAGTAGTGCTTGTTGTTTGTCGTTTCTCTGATCACAAATGCAGACATGGTAATGTTTATGTGGCGCGATGCAACGCTTAAAAATACAGTATAAGTCATTATAATCAGTAATTATGTACCCACTGGATGCAACAAATGCCTCGTTTATAATGGGTTTTATTGTTTTTGTGTCGTCGCGCTGGGATGCGATACGGCATCACAATACGGTAAGGGGCGTAACATTTCCGTCACATGCTTGAGGTATTCGGTCAATCACAATGCACTGGATAGCTGACCAATCAGAGGACACCTCGCTTCTCAGAACGATGAGCTTTGTAAAAATAGGCGCGTTTCAGAAAGGCGGAGCATAGCGGAGCAACAATAATGTACAGTATGTGGAAAATAATATTTTTTAACCTTCAACCGCATAAACATTGCATTACACCAAATACACAAAATAATGTTCTTTTTAGCAATATCATATGACCCCTTTAAACAAAAGGTTTAAAATAACAGCATTTATTTAAAATATAAATGTTTTGTAACATTACAAATGTCTGTCACATTTGATCAATTTAATGCATCCTTGTTGAATAAAAGTATTAATTTCTTTCAAATAAAATCTTTTGAATGGTACAGTAGTTGTACAGTCTGACACAAATGAACACACTCATGGCTTAAAATTAACTGAAAACTGCTAACAAGCTTTGTGACTTCTGAATTTGATTCAATTTTTAGTCGGTCCAATTTGATTATTTTGATCAAATCAGCCCAGACAGCCAGTCTTCTCCATGTGAAACATATGTGAGTCATATTTCACCCTCTTTCTCTTACGTTCTCTGGAAGTTTCATAGTTTGTATCCCGGATGTGTGCTGCGGGCTGTGATCCTGCCTTCCTGCACACTTGGACTTGACTACAGTGTACTGTTCCAGAGATGAGTTGAAGACTACCATAGAGGAGATAGAGAGGAAGAGATTGAGAGTAGCAGGCTATATTCACAGCACCATCTGTCTCTTGTCAAAAACCCTTCGATCGTCTACTGTGCTCACATACAACCTTCACTACAGGAAGAGAAAGAGAGAGAGACTGCTGTCATGCTAGATAAATGTCTTTTTCCTGAGTTTCTGTGACCCACTTGAAAGTAATCACTTCCCCACTATCTCTGCCTGTTTCTTGTTTGGGATGAAACATTTAATCATCACAATTGTAGTAAACAGAGGTGTTGCCGGTCAGCACTCTAATACAGTCAACCAGCACTGAACTGTACAGGGAACAACACAAATATATTTCATGTGCTACATGTAAAGATATATTTTTTCTTTCTACTTTTTGCAAAGAAAGCAGGGTGGCAATAAAAGTTTAGAAAGCACTAAAGTGCTGATATTACAAAATGAAAGCGACAGACATGTGAACCTGTAGCTCAGAGAGGAGAAACCAAGCTGCCACTGTGAACCTGGAGCACTTTGTTTTTTAGCCTAGATATTAATATTTTATCACTGAAAAAAATAATTTTAACATTTATCATTTTTAAAGCAAAGCATACATCTTTAGTTATTTTTTTGCATTTAAAGCTGCTTCTTAAAATATATATGTGACCCTGGACCACAAAACCAGTGTTAAAGGATTAGTTCACTTTTAAAAAAACTTTTGCTGATAATTTACTCACCCCCATGTCATCCAAGATGTCCATGTCTTTCTTTCTTCAGTCGAAAAGAAATTAAGGTTTTTGATGAAAACATTTCTCCACATAATGGACTTCATTGGGACCCAAACGGTTCAAGGTCCAAATGACAGTTTCAGTGCAGCTTCAAAGGGCTTTAAACGTTGCCAGACGATGAATAAGGGTCTTATCTAGCGAAACGATCGGTCATTTCAAAAATAAATAAAAAAGTTTACGTTTTATAAGCACAAATGCTCGCCTTGCTCTGTTCTGTGATGCGCGTTCGTGACGTCACGTAATACGCAATTACATTGAAAAGGTCACGGTTGAGGTAGGCGGAAGTACCGAGTCAGTAGGCTTTTTAATTTTAAAACACCCAGGATACGCACAAATGGGCATTTTAAACGATAAACTGACACAAAGACATTTGAATATGTGTATATGGTCCTCCTTCCGCAAATTTGTAAACACTGACTCGGTACTTCCGCTTACTCGGTAAGTCAGCCGTGACCTTTTCAACATCATTGCGTATTACGTGACGTCATGAACGCGCATCACAGAACAGAGCAAGGCGAGCATTTGTGCTTATAAAACTTAAACTTTTTTATTTATTTTTGAAATGACCGATCGTTTCGCTAGATAAGACCCTTATTCATCGTCTGGTATCGTTTAAAGCCCTTTGAAGCTGCACTGAAACTGTCATTTGGACCTTGAACCGCTTGGGTCCCACTGAAGTCCATTATATGGAGAAATGTTTTCATCAAAAACCTTAATTTCTTTTCGACTGAAGAAAGAAAGACATGGACATCTCGGATGACATGGGGGTGAGTAAACTATCAGCAAAAGTTTTTTTTTAAATTGAACTAATCCTTTAAGTCGCTGGGGTATATTTATAACAATAGCCAAAAATACATTGTATGGGTCGAAATTATCTATTTTTCTTTTATGTCAAAAATTAGGATATTAGGATATTAAGTAAAGATCATGTTCCATGAAGATATTTTTTCAATTTCCTACCGTAAATATATTAAAACTTAATTTTTGATTAGTAATATGCATTGCTAAGAACTTCATTTGAACAACTTTAAAGGCGATTCAGTATTTCGATTTTTTTTGCACCCTCAGATTCCAGATATTCAAATAGTTGTATCTCAGCCAAATATTGTCCAATCCTAACAAACCATACATGAATGGAAAGCTTATTTATGCTACTTTGAGATGATATATAAATCTCAATTTGGAATATTGACACTTATGGCTGGTTTTGTGGTCCTGGGTCACATATATACCCACACACAAAATTATACACACACACACACATTTTAATTTTAAGGGTTTCTTTATATCTATTGATTTATTTAGTCCAATATGCACACACACACACACACACACACAAAAAAAAATTATAAAAAAAAACAATATGGAGAAGTATATGATTAGAGGGGCAAAAAGTATGGAGGGCCAAATTGCTGTTAGCCCTTCCTCCCTGTCCCAGCCTCAGATTTTTCAGTTTTTGCATTTTCAAAGCATTATTATCATGAACGTTTCAAGGCAGGTTAAATATTTAGTAATCTCTCTTCCTCTGTATCTCTTTCTGTGCTGTATGTATTGTGTAACTCCAGTCACTAACATAGCCCCTTTACGTTTGACTCATTTGAGAGATAACACTTCCCAAAGTCATGATTGCTGACAGCAAGACAGAGAGACAGAGCCACTGGATCAATATTACCTGTGAAACAGTAGTATTGGTTTTCACCACATCAGTGGCTCTATAACACTAGTCTGGCTACAGCGTCCCTGTAGGATTTGTAACAAGTCCCCAGCTGTGTGTCCTATCCTGTACCAGACAGACATTGATTGACAGACATTGTTACTGTGTTAGCACTCTCTGTCTGATCTTAGTGACAGTATTCTTACCGACTCCTGCACATCTTTAATATTTTATACTTTTTTCCCTCCCTTTCTCGGCTGCATGAACACATTTTGTATTCGCTCACATTTATCTTTTATACCTGCTGAGCATATGTGTGTGTGTCCATGGTTTGATGTAAGGAGCCTTTTTCCATTTCCATAGTTGCAACCTATGCACTCACGCATGCCGTGTGTTAAATATGGCATGAACAACATGTCAAGTTGCAATTCCACCTCCACAAAAGAGTACAGTAAAAGACTGAGACAGTTTGTATGTGTGTGTGTGTGTGTGTGTGAGAGAGATGCATGAGAATCCATAAACTAGATGGACTGTTTAGTCCATAATTATTTCACACAAAATGTTTTCCTACTAAAACTATAAATAAAAAAATAAAAATGAAGTTCACAATAATTAATTTTTTTTTATATTTGTAAATATGTTACTCTCACTTATGTAATGCACCCGTTGTTTTTGCCTTTGGATGTTTTTCTTTATTTTTCAGTAGGAGGTTTTTTACATAGTAGCACTAATTTATTTCCATTGCAGCTATGATTTGTCAGATTGTTTAGTCCAATTCACAGAAAATCCTTCCCACTAAAACAATAATACAATAAAATAATAAATAAAAAACATTATTATTATTATTACTATTATAAGGCAAAAACAATTCACAGAAAATAATTTCCTACTAAACTAAACTAAAAGGCTTTTGCCTTTTATTTTTGATTAGGGAAATTTTCCATAGCAGCTTTAATTTATTTTCCATAGCAGTTATTATTTGTCAAATCCTATTTTTATTCGGTTAAGTTGATACAATTTTAATATCACAAAGGCTGCAGTTTGGTTTTATCCACAGGCGGGATCTTGCTCAGAGTAAAACTGTCTATCCTGACAGAAACACCTTTCATTACAGGAAAGCCAGGTGCACGTAGAAAGGTATTAAAAAACCTTGTGACGCTGGCAGACAGCGTGACCCCTTAAGGGTGTGAGACAACCTTCATCACGTCAAATGATGAGGCTGTCGCATAAAAGTGCAGAGTCAGGGTAACACTGATGCATTATGGGGGTGTTGGTAGGCTGCACACGTATAGAGCGGGCATTAATATTGTATTGGGGTTGAAAGTGTCCCCTACCCCTAACTTCAGATGGAAATGTATTTGCCCATGCAGTATAAAATCATTGACGCTAGGTGAAGTATTTAACACTGTATTGTCACCTGAGATCTGCCTCACTGTTGTTAAACTATGAAAAAGTATGCAAAAGCACAATTTTACAAATTAATTATTACATTTTTTTACTGAATTCAGGTGATTGTGTGTTTGAATTAATTTTTTACTTTTTTCTTTTTTTTTGGACATTTATTTAATACATAAACACAAAACCTGATATTTTGACACCTGTAATCTATTTTATGGGTCTTCATAACATGGCGACCAGGTATTCACCAATGAGAACCCCAACAGGACAGACTCAACAGAAATTCAACCAGAGCAAGATGCAGGGTTGTCATATTGTCTATACATATTGTCTGCATGTGCAGGGCTCGTCATTTCTTGTGTCTAGCCTATTTTTTATATTGCTGCTGTAGAACTTCGACATTTTTTAAACTGTTTGCAAACGCTGCATTGTCACATCTAGCTTCCGCAACACCTGCACTGTTTTAATTGTCTTTCTTTTATTTCAATTTATTAAAAGACTATCGAAAGTAGCCGTTCTTTGCATTGAGAATACACGTAGCCTTAAAGTAAACATTGTGACATTGTGGATAAATTTGCTGAAAGCAATTAAATTAATTCCAACTAAAATGAGTGAGTAGCTTTCTTTCTTTCTGTCTTTCTGTCTTTCTTTCTTTCTTTCCGCTGTGGCAATATTTTTAGAATAAAGTCAAAATTACAGATTAGAGTGTTATAGGTCCCAAGGTTCATGCAAACCCCCTGGCCCATTCCCTCGAGATCCACTGCAAGGAACTACTTGTTTATTCCACCACAACAAAAGCTGGCATTCAGCTACCACAATCTTGGCTGTGTTACTCGCCTAAGCTTGATGCTGCATATTGTGAACCATGCTGGTTAGTTGCAGAACGCAGTCACAAAAGCTACAACGCAGCATGGACACAAGGAATAAGAACATGGCAGACTCTTTCAAATAAAATTATCAAGCATGAAGGTGCAGAGTGCCACGTCGCGGCTAGCAGTGTTTATGATCAGTGGCATCTGCATGGTACAATCGACAAGGCGTCAGAACAGCAAACCCGTGAACAGGTTAATTTTGAACTGGCATCAAACAACCTTGAATTTCGAGGACACTTTGAAAACAATGAATGTGTCAACAAAGGTGATTTTCTCTCCATCATTGACCTACTGGCCATGTATGATCTACTGCTGAAGGAGCTGCTCAGTCGCTCTGCTGGTTCTGTGAAATATCTCAGTCCAGAAATCCAAAAGAATTGATAGGTATACTCGCTGAGTCTGTCCAGAAAGAAATTATCAGTGAAATCAAGGCCACACCATTTTTCTCAGTGATCATTGATATGAATCAAGATGTATCTAAAGTGAATCAGAACTTTAGATACATCTTGTGAATCATCCAATCTTTCACTATGTAACCATAGAGAGAGATAGCAAGGGGGCTGCAGTGGCTGTGAAAATCAACAAGTCTTTTCTGGGATTCTTGCAAATACCCGCTGGCACAATAGCCAATGAAATTATACATTTGGTTGAGGAAAAAGGCCTTGATATTTCAAAATGCCATGGCCAAGGGTTTGACAGAGCCACGAACATGAGTGCCATTTACACGAGAGTTCAGGCAAAGTTTTACAACACCATGAAATAATTGTAATTGTACATGTTTTGTGTGCACAGTATAAAGAGATGGAATGTACAGATTGAGATGACTTAAAAATCCACTCCAGCTGTCACGCTGAAAAGACTATGTGCTACTAGATGGGCATCGTGTAATGATGCCATTTCTGCAATCAGATACAGATATGTTGACGTGTTAAAGGCCCTGACCAAAATTTCACTTACCAGTAAAAAGGCAGATGAGTGCAGTGAGGCCATGGCTGTGAAAAGGCAGGTGGAAAGATTTGACTTTGTTTTTATGATGGTCCTTCAGAGCGAAGTCTTGGAACACAACAATGTCATTTTAAAAAATGCTGCAGGCAAAGGATACTGATCTTCATAAAGCCACAGAATTACTTGACGCTGCCATCACTGAATTGACAAGATTCAGGGAAAATTTGAGGAGACAAAAGCAACAGCACAATTCATGGCTGAGAAATGGGGAGTGAAACAAACTTCTGAAAATGAACGAATAAGATGGACAAAGCTGTTAGAAGTTGGGACTTCAGTTTGGTATTTTTCTGTTTCATCTATCTGTTCCTGTTTACCCTTATTTGGCTTTGTTCCGGTTCTCATCATTAGTTCATTATTAGTTAATCATCGTTTAGACTTGTGTGTTCATCTCGTTTGCTAATTAGTTGGTATGTCTTTAAAAGCCTTCTGTTTCTTGAGTTTCATCATCCTGTCTACAACATTGTAACATTGATTTGGAATCATTCTCTGTCGTTGTGCTTCATCATTAAGTACTTTTGTTATATATCTATATAACTTCCTGTTTTTGATTTTCCCCTGGTCGAATTAATTAATCTTATTTTGGTTCTAAATGGATCGAATTATGAAGTTGAAGAAGTGAAGGAAGAATTCCAGTCTCGCTGCCCAGTCCCCTCTGAGACACGTCACGTCTCGCCAGCTCACCCCACGCCAGGAACCCCTACATTACCGTGCCAACAGTCCGAACCACCTGCCTAGCCCCAATCATCCCCAAATCCTTCTCAGCTCCACCATCATCCTCAGCCCAGAACCTTCTTCCGCAGCCAACGCAAGACAGTCTCCCATGGCCAACGCAAGCCCGCCACCATCCGCGGCCAACGCAAGTCAGCCACCTGTGGCCAACCCAAGCCCGCCGTCAGAGAATGTGGCAAGCCAGCTGTCAGAGAACGTTGCAAGCCCGCCGTCAGAGAATATGGCAAGCTCGCCGTCAGAGTGTATGGCCAGCCCTCTGTCTCCTGAGTTCCCCAATTTGGCCAACTATGTTCCTCGCAAGAGCCCTCCAGTGCCTGCTCCTCGCATGAACCCTCCTATGAATCCGCTGGTCCCGTCCAGCCCTCCTTCGTCTCTGCTGGTTCCGTCCAGCTCCGCGCCTCCAGAGCGACCCCTGGGAGTCCCCGCTTCCAGAGCACCCAACAGAGCCGCCTTCTCCTGAATTGCTCCCAGAGGGGAACATCCCCAAGAAAAAAATTTGGGGGGGGGCCATATAGTCACTGCCTGTGTGGCCGGGCCAAGGACCAAGGCCACGGAGTCTCCTGATCCGCCCTGCCCTCCCGAGTCTCCTGATCCACCATGCCCTCCCGAGTCTCCTGATCCGCCCTGGCCTCCTGAGTCTCCTGTTCCGCCATGGCTACCGGACTCCCCTGATCCGCCATGGCCGCTGGAGTCCCCTAACCCGCCTTGGCTACCAGACTCCCCTGATCCGCCACGGTCGCCGGGTTCCCCTGATCTGCCATGGCCGCCGGACTCCACTGACCCGCCCTGGAGGCCTCCCTTGTCCCAGTCCTGCAGTGGCATCCAGGGCGCCCGACCCCCCTCCCCGGTAGAACTGTTGCAGCGTGAGACGCGCCTTCTGGGAGGGGGGAGTAATGTTAGAAGTTGGGACTTCAGTTTGGTCTTTTTCTGTTTCATCTATCTGTTTTCCCTTATTTGGTTTTGTTCCGGTTCTCATCATTAGTTCATTATTAGTTAATCATCGTTTAGTCTTATCATCTGTGTTCATCTCGTTTGCTAATTAGTTGGTATGTCTTTAAAAGCCTTCTGTTTCTTGAGTTTCATCGTCCTGTCTACAACATTGTAACACTGATTTGGAATCGTTCTCTGTCATTGTGCTTCATCATTAAAAGTACTTTTGTTATATATCTGCTTCCTGAATTCCTTGAGGAGACGAAACATTACAAAAGCACCATTTCGATGAATTCTGTCAGGACGAGCATTTGGCTGATGCTGAAAGTTACTTCAAGATAAACGTATTTAACGCTTGCCTAGACATCATCATTTCTCAGCTTAGTCGGCGTCTTCAGCTTTGCGATCAGTTGCCATTTTGTTCAGAGTGGTCCAGCCACACATTCTTGCAACTGAGGACAAAAGCGTTATTTTCGAAGGGGCACAGAGGTTAGTGGAAAGATAACCTAAAGCGAAGACTTGTCGCCTGCCCTTCCATCATAATTGATGGCATTCCGTACAGCCTTTAAAAGACAAATCTCTGGGATGACAACAGTAGCCTACAAAATCTAGCCAGATTGTTGAAAACAACTGTATTGCATCCAGCTTCAGCGACGTCTGCACCGTGTTAATTCTGTTTTTTACCATCCCTGTTACTGTGGCTTCAGGAGAGCACTCCTTTTCGAAACTGAAGCTAATAAAAAATTATTTGCGGAGCAACATAGTGCAGAACAGACTGTGAGTGAGTGAGTACAGTTTTCTTTGTTTTACATTTTAGGCCGCCGTGCCAAGTTTGTTTTGCATAGTAGATTATTACTGACGTTGCGAAGTGTGGTTGATCTTTATTTTAGATTTTTTTTTTTATATTCGTTCTGGTAGTGAAAAGGTACTGGGTATATGCCACTCAAGGTGACATTATTTTAAGGAGCAGCAGCTGCACTCATTTTTTTATTATTATGTTTATATATTATTAGGTGACCATTGCTATTTACTTACACATGTGTTTTGTTGTGGATTGCCTCTTTTGCAGACATTATGTATTTATCAAAGTACTAGGTTGAATTGAGATATAGTAAATACCCTCCAGGAAGCATGTACTGCATTTAGTATGGTATTTTCTCGATTCGCTAAAGTGAACATATATAAATTGGGGGGTGGTAATTTTTTTTTGCATATTTTTTTTTTGCATACTTTATGCTACGCTACTGACCCAATGACCCCAAGATACATCACTGATGATGTGTCCCTGTGCATAATGCATAATGATGTTTCACCTATGAATGTTTTTTTTGTGATTTATATTGGAACAGAATATTATATGTGTTTTAAATGTTGTAAGTTTATTTATAAACTTAAATGTATTAATTATAGTACATTTATAACAAGAGAGTGGTTTAATATTATTTTTTATTTATTTTCAATTTTATTATTTTTTTAATGTAAATGATTATACCTAGGCTATAATAAGCTATTTAAATACGTTTAATTCCCATCGAGATAATTTACCACATGTAGGATGACAGTGTGCCCCATCAGCAGCTTGTCAATGGTCAAATGTAGAATCAGTGGAAAATTCAGTAGCTTGTTTGTAGCCAAGACTTTAAGGAATTGATGTATGCAGAAATGATCTTACAAAAGTAAACCTGTTATTCGGATATATATTAATATTCATAATCCTAGTTTTTATTATTATTATTATTATATTTTATTTTTACACTAGTTTTCACTACTTGTTTTGTCTTTGGTTGTTTTTTATTATTATTATTATTCATTAGGAAAAAAAAAATTCCATAACAGTTTGTTTGTCCATAACCGTTTCACAAAAAATAGGCTACTTTCCTACTAAATATATTCCTATTTAAAACAATAATAAATAAAATAAAACTAATAAATAAAAAATACAATGCTGCCCTCTGTTGTTCCAAAGACATAACTACAGTTCTGTAGTTCTGTACCTCCAGTACTGAAATCTGAAATCACAGCCTCCTAAAAATAGGGTGGCAGATGTGCCTAAAAGTAACTGTTTCCTGCTTTATAAGCCATTTATCAGCAGATTATTTATTTTCTTTCACCCTATTCCTCATTCATAATTTTGTAAGATGTTTTTTGTCAAGCCACCAGATGGCAACAAAGTCCTTCCAAATAACTTTTACTTATTGTAAATGTGCATCACATTATATACAAAACTCACATCTCACAATTCAGTGCAAGGTCAAAGTGCCACAAATACACCAAATGCACTCATATACACATAACTGAACACATTCACTACCGTATTATGTATAAATGCATTTAAAGTAAGGGTTTTTGGTGTAATATAATTTAGAAAATAGTCTCAGTTTGGCATTCCTTGTCTGAAAAAGAACCCTTTCAGAAACTCTTCTTCCATTACATAACAGGTTTTGGAAAATATTTGTAAAAAAAAAAAAAAAATGCTTGGGTGTGTGTTTCTCTTTTCAATGTCCAGTGGTAACACTAAACATACATACTATTTCTGCTAGATGGATAGCTGCTGTTTTGGATGATTGTCACTCTTGAGAATCCTTCTTACATACTTGTCCAATCACTGCTGACATTATCATTATGATTAATAATTTATAACAGCTTATTTATTAATCATCTTTTTTTTTTGTGCCTTGTAAAACAAATATGCTAATAGTAAAACTATATCTCCTCTAACAGGAACAAATCAATTCAACATCTCTTATTAACTCTAAACCCATCACAGACTGCATGTCTGTGGCAACATATCAAATTGCTGGGCAGGAAACCATGTTACTGAGATGTAATGAGGCAGTGGGGTCACAGAAAGGAGTGGATGAAGTGTGAAATGGGAGGAACGCGAGAGAGGGAGGACATGGGTAGTTAGGTAGCTCTTCCCTCCCTCATTTACTGTTCAGTAATTGACAGGAAGAGTAGAACAATGGCCTGTTATTGAAAGGTGGCTGACCGGTTCTCAACTTACTTGCCATGTACAAACACTGTCTAATATGAAAACACACAAAACCCCAAGTCAAAGTGTCATTTTTTTTTTCTTAGTATGAGAAACCAAACTGGTTCAGAGCTGGAAAAGGCAAAGGCATTCATCTTCATAATGGAAAAAGACAGGCAAGGGCAATACAGAAAGAAAGATTCATCTCTGGCAGACAGTGTGGTCATCATTATCTTTCTTTTTCAGGGTGTTATGTCTCTGTATTTCTGTCTATGAGCTTTTATTCTTTATCTTGAAGGGGAATTGTTTTTGTACTTTTTTGTACTTTTTCACAATTTCACATTTTAGTTTTGTTAATATTAATTAAAATAGTAAGATAATATTGACAATAATATTTAAGGATTACACTAATATAGACATGCCTACCATTTTTAGTAATGCCGATCTGTTTAAATAATAAGAAGAATAAAGAAGAGAAAGGGGAAAAAAATGTATCCCAATGTAAAAAATTTATTTGCAAGGTTTGAATTTTTTTTATGCATGATTGTTTTCTTTATTTTTTATATTTAAATTACCTTTGCCGACAGTTAACCTAATGTGACCTAATTCTCATTTAGAGCTGATTAACTGTAATCTGTAGCATGATTATCAGTTTTTCATATTGCACATTATAATGTTGTGAAGCCTGAATTTCGGGGGAAGGGGTTCTTTCTTTTTTAAGAAAAGTTATATTTCCAGCTTTTTATTGTCTCACAGAATTTTAATATCTGTGCAAATTTAGCTGGCAATTGAGAATTCTAATGAAGCAATATCTTGGTGGCATGTTAGTCAGGATGAGTTTGAACCAGCATTTTAGTCTTTTAAATTTAAATAATTACTTGGAATTGAGCTGGCAAAGACATGCTTCTGAATTAGTAATTCATGTTCCAGAATTGCTTTCAAAAGTTATATTCCAGAAACATAAGCATCATAGTACCTAATTACCATCAAAAACTAGAGTTAAAGAAATAGTTCACCCAGAAATAAAAAATTCTGTCGCTTACTCGCCCTCATGTCATTCCAAACATATTAGAATTTTTGTGTTCTGTAGCTATTTAAAAAAAGTGTTCTTCAAGATATATACTTTTTTTTCTTTTTATTCCACAGAAGAAAGTAAGTCATAGGTTTGGAATGACATGAGGGTGAGTAAATGATTAATTTTTGTGCTACTATCCCTTTTAAGACGATTTAATTTAGTTTAAAACGCTTGTATGGTCTTTTTTTCTCTCTTATTCTTCCTCTCTCTCCACCAGTCCTTTATCTGGTGTCCCTAATCATCATAATTGTTATCTAATGATTCTGTTATCTAACTGTCATCTCATTCTGTCATTCTCTCACCCAGTCCTTCTGTGCCTGATTGATTTCTATCGCTTGACCTCAAGACAATATAACAAATCCAATATACGGGCACCTCCTCGGACAGCCATATGCCACCCACTGGAGGTCAGAGGGGTTCTTGTGAGCCAGCACAGATTCTGTCAGTGTTCCCAGGCTCAGTGAGGGGCCTCACTGCAGCCCAGTGCTCAGGCTAGGACAATAACTGCTCCTGAGGGACATATCAAGGGCGGGAGTCTCCTGGCCCACCCAGCAAATCAGACCTTACTGTACAATATGGTGGGGAGGAACAGGAAATGTCTGCGAGGGTTTGCAGAGGTATGTGTTCACAAGAGGTGAACGAGGTGTCAAGGTATGTTGAAAGGGAAAGGAATGGCTGGGTTAAAGAATTAGTGAATCTGAAACTTAAAATAATAATTCTCACTGTTGTTCCAAACCCATATGACTTACTTTATTCTGTGGAACATAAAAGTTGTATTATTTATTTATTTATTTATTGTAGAATGTTCATTTAAGAAATTACATGAGGCTGACAGGATTTTCATTCTTTGGGTACTGCTTTTTTTAAGATGCAGGGTTAGTGAGGTGTGTTTTCCTTTAAGGTAAATCAAAAACGACTAGATCAGTTTGGAAGTAAAGGTTTGGCAGGTTAGATAGTAGGTGTTGTAACTACATACTGTAGGCAAATGCATCGTTCTCCTTTGATCATGTAAAAGAAGAAGATATTTTGAACAATGCAGAACTGAAACTGAGCAGCTATGAGAAGAGGTAAGAAAATTCAGTGGCATGGAGGAATATGCCTAATACCTTACAGAGCAGAAAAAAATGTATATGTGACATCAGGAGCAAGAGTTGCAGCAGCTGAGGAAAACAGAAAGAATGTGAATGTGCAACTAAGTGCAAGTGCATAAGGCTGGTTTCACACTGTGAAATACTGCAGTGGATCAGCAGATGTCTTTCTTCAGATTTGTCCCTGAAGAGGTTCCAGGCTCCCATCTTCTGTCTCACATGTACACACTCTCACGCACACACTTACAAATGCTCTCAGTATGCCTCATTGGAAATCACTGGCATTGATCCAGCCTGATCAATAGAGACACAGAGCTACTGCTGCTCAAAAGGTTTTACTAATACACTCCACGCCAGCCATGACCTACACACACACACACAAACAGACACAGTGTTAGTACACTCACCCGCTGCATTTATACTCATCAGGGGTGTTCTTGTCCCTGCAAGCTTGAAGTGAATTGCTTTTAATAAATAGCGTGTTAATATAAATTATAAGTATTGGTTGATAGTTGAGTGTAACTTTTTCCAGGCCAAGAAACTGTGCATAGAGAGAGAGCGGGTGCTATCGCTTAACATTACTATATTCTTGCTTAAAATTAACCCAAAATAGGTTGGAAATTAGCATGTATTAATATGTTCAATGAATGATTATTTATTCATAATTTGAATAAATAATAATTAAATAATAAAAAAAAATTAAATTGATTATTAATAAATGTTCACCTTTTGATTATTGCTGATGCCTCTAGTATTATGTTTCTGATTTTTAATTTACAACCTATTTTGGGTTCATTTTAAGCCAGCCATATTAATTTAATTAATAGTTGAGTTAAATAAAACTACCCAGAAGTTAAACATGGGTTTGTCCATATTTTACCCAGCACCTCGTTGTATTTTACCCAGCATTTTTGGAGTCTACATATTGCATGAAACTGTTGCATTTTATTGCAATATTATACACTACCTTTGTTTGTGGTATTTTATTTATTTATTTTTTGAAAGATATTTATACTTTTATTTAGCAAGAATGCATTAAATTATTCAAAATTACAGTTAAATTATTCTTAATGTTACAAAAATTACAAAATTATTTTGTTCTTTTGAACTTTCTACTCTAAAATTTTAACTAAATTGTTTTCAATAATAATTATTATTATTATGATTAAATGTAAATACATTTTTCTTAAACGCCAAATCAGCATATTAGAATGATCATTTGACACTAAAGACTGGAGTAATGGCTGCTGAAAATTCAGATTTGCCATCACAGGAATAAATTACATTTTTACATATACTGAAATAGAAACAGTTATTTTAAATTGTAATAATATTTCACAATATTGCTCTTTATGATGTATTTTTGATCAAATATGTACAGTACCGCTCCCAAACTTTTAAACTGTGTTCTTTATAATACTTGCATTTCAAAAACCATAACAATGGGGTATGAATTCATATTGAACTAAAATATGACAAGATGAATATGTTTCTTCCAAACTATTTTACTTCTACACTGTTATCAAATGTACTTTTAAAGTATGCTTTAACCAGTTTGACCAGCACTTAAAAATATGAAATGGACTTCTGCGGTGCCATCAGCCAATCAGATATCATGATGTAAATTTCCTACATTTACAGAATGATTAGTCACATGACATCTACAGCTCTGGTGATTGGCTACAGAAGTCATGTACTCTTCATGTGCCAACCGAACAATTGCCATTGCGATGTATGGGAATGTTAATGGATAATTTTCTCTAGGTATTAAAGACCTGCTCCTACTGCATCTACTATTCCTACTAACCCACAGTGTGGCAGCACTAATAAGAGTGTATGAGATCAGCTCCAGTTCAGTGTGTGTGTGTGTGATCCTCTGCTAGAGATTTACATCTCTAGTTCATCTGTTTGTATCTTCCATCAAAGAGCCTCATCATGTTGGCCTGCGGGAGAGAGAGATTACCAGCATGCAAGTGTGTAAGAGCGAGCAAGCGAGAGAGAGAAAATCACTAGCCTGTGGCTAAAAGCAAACCTCTTCAGTAATGACAATCCACAACTTCCATTTCTATTCTGAGTCATAATGTGTGTAAGTGAGCGTCTGTGTCCCAGTACATCTGTATGTCTGTGATATGGGTGTGTGTGTATGTGTGCGTGTGAGTGTGTGTGATGACGGCTGTAGCCAGGTGGGTGGGCAGTCGAGGCTCTCTGAGAACACACTCAGCCCAGCTGTTGATGTGATCCTGGCTCTTTTTGAAGTGCGGCTATCGCCCGCCCCTGCGCACACCCTCATACACACACACATACACACACTCACCAGAGAAACTTCCAGACCTCTCAATGCCAGTCAAAGCAGTAATAGCTGTTTTGACGTTATGTGGAGGTTTGCATGTGCATGCATGTGTGTTTCTGTGAATTTGTGAGTCATGTTTTTTGTGTAAAGGATAAATCATCTCAGGGGTTTTTAATATGTGGTCTGGGAACTAAATTAATATTGGCTAAAATACCAAAGTTTGCAGTCAAGTGAGATATTTTGGTATCTTTGTGCTGATACCGAATTATCTTACTTTGCTAACTTAATTTTCCTTGATTCTCTACGTTAATTTGATATCTCTATTCTTACTGTGCAATTACATACAAATGGGTGTTTGTGCATGAAAATATATATCTGCATTATATTTTAGCAAAGGGTTTGACAGAAATAAGAAATAAGTGCAACTTGATGAGAGAAGTTTGATTTCTTATTTTCACCTAGCAGATGTTAAAATGGGCCACATAGAAATCCCAAAAACTCATTTTGAATATTTGGGCTTGAATATTATTTGTGGAACTTTGGCCAATATGAAACCTTTTTCTTAATAAATAAATAAGTAAATAAATAAAGACCCATTTGCCAGATGTGCGTTATTACAAAGACAGCATGTTAGCTTTTATTTGTCATTGCACTCAAGTCAAATTAAATGTTTAAAAATATATTTGTTAAATGTTTTTATTTAGATTTATTTTATTTTTCTAACGGATTTTAGAAAAACATTTTTGATCCAATATTACAATTTTCCTAAATAGTCATATATCTAAATCAGCTTTACAGAAAATAGTGGCATACAACATCTAGAAAGCAAGAAAAATCCTTAGAAAATAAATTGAATAGTAAATTTTTTTAAATAGAAAAGTAAATAGTTTTGTACATATTCTACTGTTCAAAAGTTTGGGGTCGGAGTGTTTTTGTTTTTTTTAAGTATTACTGGAAGTAATTGACAGTAAAGACATTACTAATGTTACAAAATATTTTTTTTTCATATAAATGCTGTTTTGCAATTTTCATATAAGAATCCTAAAAATCATGCTTTCCACAAAAATTTTAAGATGCACAACTGTCTTCAGCATTGATGATAATAATAAAAGTTTCTTGAACACCAAATCGACAATCAGCTTTGCCATCAAATTAATAAGCCATACTTGAAAATGCATTATAATAAAACAGTTAAATAATATTTCACAATATTTCTGTATTTACTGTATTTTTTATTAAATCAATTAAATCAATGTCTTGGTGAGCATAAGAGACTTTTAAAAAAAAAAAACGTTTTACATGTACGATGAACGTTTAGACAAATATTTTTGAATTTAATAATCTGTTCAGAGATACACTGTGACTCCTGTCAGTGAGTAGATAAGATGTGTTCAGGTCAGCGGTGTGTGTGTAGTTTGTCCATTCATGTTGTTTTATGTATGCATGCATGTTTTTTGTGCGCATAATTGCGCTCCTAGTGTGTCCTTATTCCCATTTCCATCAACTGTATCTGCTGCTGAAATCTCTTCATGCCTTCCAAGCATTAGGGTCTTATCATGTTACCACGCACTTCCCAAAACTCTCTTATCTCCCCCTCTAATTCGCCACTAGCAAAGCATGCTAATGTAGCTTTAAAAAGCTCTTCTCTGAGCCGTCATGATACCTGGCCTTACCTGGGCCCCCTGGCTCCCACCTGCCAGTGGTTCCCAGCCTTCGTAACCCCGGTGAAGAGGCCTTTTGTTGGGTCGATAAACCCATCATTGTCTCCCATCCCTGTGATTTGTGAACCACCGGGGGTATCACCATTCAGTCGCCCCTCATCATCCACAACAACCAGGGTTCCCTTGTTGCCTCTACTTCTTTTTCACATTCACCTGTTCCCTCAAGAGTTCCTAGTCAGACAGTGAAAAATGTCTTTCACAGGCCTTACGATAAGTACCAATGGTGTACCATAGTATTCCAACTACCTCAACACCATGATTACTCAACAAACTGCACAATGAGAGGTATCATTCATTGCTATAACCAAAATATCCGAGTTATGCATCAGTGTTGAATACTTAGGGCTAAGGATTTTGACTGTAATTATGAGTAATATTTAGGATGGCAGTACATCCTCTTTTTTCCTGGAAAATGTCTTGGCCACGATTTCTAAATTGCCTAAAATCTCCGGATTTTGGCTTTTTTTGCCCTAATTGTTTTCATACTTGCTGAATAACTGAACAGTAGTATGACTAGTGCATACAAAATTGACCAATTGGTGGGATTTACAGAAGCAGTCAAAGCAATGCAAGTACACATAGATATAACATATTGGGACTGTAGAGAGCATGGAAATCATGTATTGTCACCCTAGCATGTAATAGTGTCTATATTCTGTGCATTGTAGCCAAAATAAGTAGTAGCTAATTGTTGATTGATGTAATTATGTTTAGGAACAAGTTAGAGCCAAACTTCTAGTGTTCTCTTAGTTTGCATTAGCTTGTTATTGGCTAGCTTTTACAATGCTGAGGAATTGTGGGAAGTCGTTGATATAATTATGTTAGGTTTTTATAGCATGCAGGTGGCACCAGGAACACTTCAAAAAGAATGCATTCTTCTCTCTAGACTTTGAATTACACATCGCAACAACTTGGGAAATGAGTTTTGTAAGGATGTGTGACCTTGGCTTGTCTATTGTCTTGCTACTGAAATAAAAGAACCCTTGAACAAATAACAGAACCCTTATATGGGCTTTAATTCACTTGTCCTAATTTTTTGTGGGTCGTGACACAGATTTGGGACACAGGTCTGTTTAGTAGAATACTAAAATGCAACTCGCTTTATAATCGCACATAGTTAGGATAAAATATTAAATAGACTTATAAATATTCAATATTAAATAAAAGCAGAAAATGCTTCCAAAATCTGTTTTTATATCCTGTGACAAACAATTCTCGGGCCAACATTCACCAGTATAGAAAATTATTTGCATATCATTCCAATTTTGTGACTTACAAAATGTTTCAATTTTATTTCCGTATAATAATATGCAAAATTAATAACATGGCTGTTATTTTCCTCTTTAGCCTGTGACATGTAAAACATTTTGTATATTGTTGAATAAACTTATTTTGGTGCAATGATTTTAGAGCATATTTTGGTGCAAATGCAGTTCATCTTACTATTATTATTTTTTGACATTTTTGTGTACTTTTTGTATGTTAAACTACTTAGTTAAAAATGTATTTCCATATGATTATTTAATAATATGAAAAATTATTAACCTGACATAGATTGTTATTTTCCATTTTAGCCTGTCATGTTAAACATTTTATATTGAACAAACTTAATGATAATTTGGTACAAAATCAGTTGGTGGTGAATTTAAACAATAATACATTTCCTTTTATGCCATTTGTGTTTGCTTTCATAAACTTTGTTGTGTTTGGTGACACTTTAAAAAAAAAAAAAACATTTAATGTCATAGCTGATTCTGTTTCAGTCTTTTAAGTTTTTGGTCATTCGTTCTTAAAATCAGTCTAATTCACTTTTAATTTACACGCTCCGTTTGACCTCAAAGGGCCCCGCTGATGTCCTTGCAAGGTCAAAATTCACAGTGCATCACAACCCCATCGAACTTTGTGATCCCAATACTTCAAAGTGAATAAATCCATACGCGTAACCAAGACTGATCGCTTTTGGCACATCACCCATATGCCTACTTCTGGAGGAGCCCCATTGGGCATAGACTGTCAGTAAGACAGATGTGTTTAACAATCTTTTCCTTTTGTGAGTGACTAGTTCACTAATGTTTGGAGGACATTTGACAATGTCTGAGGCTTGCTTACTCAGCATTATAGTTATTGGGCTAAAAAGGTTCTGCTCATTGGTATGAAGCATGCCGGACGTCTCTCAGGAGTGTGTCAGAATGGCGTTTATGCCCTTGGGTGACTGTTATTGATAGATGCCTTGTCCAAAGGAATTAAATATTAACGATTTCAAATTGGAACTGCATGCGTGTGTGTTTTTCTTGTTACCTACACAAAGCCATCCCCACCCTCCAGAAGCATCTACAAATTTCCATCAGCGTGGCGTGTGCTTTTGTATCCTTCCATTAGAGCGGCTCTGTATGTAGTACAAGATATACATATTCCGTTGTTCTGCTCATCCTCAGGCTTTGATTTATGTGTGTGTTTAAATTGAGATCTTTAAAAGCACTGTGTGTGTCATTACGGTTTGTTTTAAGATCTGCAGCTCTCCAGGGCACCAGGAATTTCCCTTTAGACACTAATGTACCTCCTTCTCCCTCCCTACAAGCCTTGCTATCTCTCTCTCTCTCTCTCTCTCTCTCTCTCTTTCTCTCTTCTTCTGAATGTGTATTGGCATAGCGGTTTGGCAGGCTGCTGTCTTCTTGTATCTGTTTGCGGTGTGATTTGTTGGTGTCTGCATGCGCAAGGGTGCATGCATGTGTATAAGATTCTCGCAACGTGCCGAGACCATGCCGAGGAATGTTATGCATTCGAGTCAATAATTCGTGGCCATGCACACAGAAAGCTGACATCATTGCTCATGTGAGACAAAAATGTGCGATTTGCTAGGTTGTTTGAGTGCTTGAACTTTGTTGTTTGAATGCTTGAACTTCTTGAGTGGTTCACTTAGTTTGACCTGCGGCAAAAAGTCTGGTCCTCAATGTAGCTTTTTTTTTTTACCATGCACCGCCTACTTAGACAGAAGAAGACCACTTGATTGACACGGAAACTGGCCAGTCACAGATTCTTTTGTTTTTAGGTGCCATATAGAGCCAGGGGTTATATGAAATACATATCACAATTAAAAAGGCGCAAAAATCATGGATTTTATATGAAATTTATATATAAAAAATTTAAAATATAAAAATATTATATGTTTTTTACAATTATATTTGTATAATTTAGACAGACAGACAGATAGATAGATGCATGAATGTTAAAGCACTACTGTTTAAAGCTATGGGGACAGTAAAAAAATATATATATATTATTAATGGTTATTATTTATTGATAAATTAGGTACTAATTATTGGTTATGACCGATAACCAATAAATGGCAGATGTTTTTAAAAAATTCTACACTATTTCGTCTATTAATTAAAAAACTGAATTTTGTTGTTTTAAATGAAATTTTACATCATGATAATATACAGCATGAAATTGGATGATCATTTTGAGATTTGCTAAAGATTACATTTAACAGTGTTACAAAATTGCTGATATTATTAAAGATATACATTAAGTAAACTTTAAATTATAGCAAAAGTAATTTAAATGTAACAATAGATTATGAGCATGCACAATTAAATATCCATTATCGACTAGATTCCATTATCGAATAGATTAAAAGTATTGAAAGTATCCAAATGTTCCTTTCAAATACTGTTAAAAATTGTGGAAAATTAATGTACGCATTGCAAATCTAGTGATTCGTTTTCCTGAAAAGAACTTAGCGTTACAAGCCAACAAATAAAAATGTGTGCCAGCCAATCAAAAAAGAACTGGTGATTTTAGCCAGCATTGGTGTTGGTTTTTTTTTGTTGTTGTTTTTTTTTTTGCATTTTGTCAGTGAACTGGCTGTGGGTGTGCCATGTGAGGCTGAGACCTCAGCGTACTCCACTTCAAAAACTGTCTGCGTATCTCTGCGGTCTCTCAATATCGCTGTCCTTTTTTCTCATCTCTATTTTGATCTTTCTTTTCTCAACCCCATCTTTTGGTCTTTGTCTCCCTAGAGTTCTGTATCTCTCTCTCACCCGCATCCTGTCACCTCTTCACTGCTTGTCTGTCTCGGCGGCCGCATCTCTCTTTGATATCCGAGACCAGCAAGTCTCCTGCACAAACAAAGGCCTTCTTTGTGTGTTTGTATGTGTGTATTTGCAGCTCTGTTCTTCTGGCTGTTTGTCTGCAAGTGCGGTCCAAACCCATGCTGAGACATAGCGGTCCAAAATCGCTGCGTAATCTCTAAGCTGCATGGGAGAGCTGCTACCGAGTGAGATTGGGATCTGGAAGCGTAGAGGAGTGTGAAGGAGGTCAGACCACACCACTGTGTGTGTGGGTTTGTGTGTGGCATAAAAAAAAGTATCTTGAATATGATACACTGACTGGCATTGGCATATTGTGAATCATAATTCATTACATTTGATACAGATAATGACATCAGACTCATTAAAAAAGAATGAAATTTAGCACTAACAGAGGATGTTTTGGGTTGCAGCTTAACAGCAAAATCAACCAACACACACACACATGTAGGAATGAAGATCACAAACAAGTTTTCCTTAAGGCCAGAAATATACTTGATACTACATGAGTATGCAAAAGCAGACACAAATGCTTGGCAAGTTCTTGCATTACAGTTGGTATAGAATTTCTGTCAAATATCTGTGTGATTAAACCATATATGTCACTATTATAGCTGTAAATAGTTAACTAGACTCTCTTCAAAACAATCATGCCTGTCGTTGACATGAACAAATACCATTAATGTCCACTATAGCATCCTTTGCTGCAACATATACTTGGATTGCATAATAATTGTGCTCATGTTACCTTTTGGGAAGGGAAAAAAAGAGGTCAAATTGAGCTTATATTTAAAATTGTTGTATTTCCCAATATTCGTGTTTATGCAGCTGTTCAATGCAGACAAATCCTGTTGCCAATCAAGTCCAAACCATTTCATGAGATGAAAGAGGTTAAATAATTGTAACACTAATGTTGTTTAGAAAATGAATCCCATATGCTGTATGTACTTCTAAAGCTGATACCTTAACAAAACATATCTGATAATAAGTATGAAAGACCTACATTTGAGCCATTTAATTTAGGTGCATACTATGCAAAACAACGGCAGAATAATCGATAGGTGTTCAGCCTCCCCTGTGTGTGAATAATGCTGAGAGAGAGGAGGAGGAAAACACATTGCTTTGATTGTCTTGTTTGATCTGAAGCAGTTTCACATGGGTTCACATAAGCACTCTCTCTCTCTCTTTCTCTCTTTCTCTCTTTCTCTCTTTCTTTCTCTCTTTCTCTCTCTCTCTCTCTCTCTGTCACACACACACACAAGCTCTCCTCCCCGGGGCTAAAGGTTGTGCAGGAGTGGTGATGCTCAGCTGTTTGCTTCCTCTCAGATAGACATGTTTGTTTTCACACAGCAGGGCTCAGAATGAAAAGACCTGTACTTGTCAGAGCAAATATAACGTTTATCCAGTCTGCCCTCGCACACACACACACACACACAAATGCACACAGGTACTCACGCATGCCAGCACACAAGCACAAACTCACACTTCATTTTCTCGCAGTAGTTTGAGTCCAGGGATGTGTACAGTGGCATCCAAAGGTCTGAGTGTGCATTGAAAATCTAGGATGCAAAATTTAATTTAGATCATCTGGACATAACAGAACATTTCAAACTATTTATAGGTCACTAATGTAAGTAAATTAGTATGTAAAATTCTTTGTATAGACCGTCAGATGTTCTTGCTTCTATTGAAGCACATGATGCTCTTTGGGTCATTCTCAGATCATGCTGGATATAATATGTTCATCAGGTTTTACACAAACTTGTTAAGTTCATGCAGCTCAAGTGCAGCATTTATTGCAGCAAAATAAGGAGAAACTAAATGCTAATTCAGAAATTTATGTTAATAAATGCATAACATACCTCAGTATGTCACAACTGACCAATCAGAAAGTATTCTGTGGAGGTGTGTAATAAACACTTTTCACATATTTTGAATAATGTATTTTTAATATATATTAATATGTATTAAATATATAAATATAAATGTAATCACATATTGGTATGTCAAATATATGTATAAAATAAAATATATAATAATAATATTCTCATTTTGATATGCTAATAATATGTATTTTCTGCTGTATCTTTCATACATATTTGTAACATTAAAAATAGATTATACAAAATAGATTAAAATTGTATATTTAAAAGTGCATTTTTAATATGTAAAATACATTTTAAAAAAATTATACAAAATATATGAATAAAATATTAACTGAGTTTAGAAATATTAATAATAAAATATAAAGATATATTAATAGGTGAAAATTTAATTTTTGTCTGTATATTTATATTTATTACACATACATTACATAGTTATATACAAATATTTATTTATATGCACACACGTGTGCATGTGTATGTGTGCAATTGTTTTTATGTGAATTCCTTTTCTTAATTACTTTGCAATTTAGTAATATTTTATAATAAAAAAAATTACATTTCCTGAAATAAATTGCATATACATTAGAAAAACACAAAACAAACATTTGCAGTGCTCTCAGAAACGGTTTGTTTACTTCATAAAGTATTTAAGTCAGTTTATGTGTGTGTTTAGGAGAACTATCCATAGTGCCACGTGCATCAAGAAAGACGGAGTGTGTGAGAGACGTTTCTCCACCTGGCTCTTTGCAATGCCTTTGGAATGAGATGACAACATCAAATAGGGATGGCCACTGCATAGCTGCCAGGGCAAGAGAATGGAAAGTGTGGCACTTACTCAGGTTTATGTGTGTTTGTGCAGGAAATACATTCGATGAGCTAATGTGGGTGTATGTCAGAACAAATGCATACAAAGGGTTTGCGATTCAGGAGATTTGCACACTTTTCTATCACACTCATCATCACTTATAGGGTTTGAGATATGTGACATGCAGAAACACAAGCGTGCACTCGCACACACTACACACACACACACACACAATCAGTGATATCTTTGTTGCTTATCACAAGATCTAATTGTGAGTGATCCTTGGTTTTCCCAACCAGGGAATTTCCTCTCCTTGCTGCGGCTTCTTTGAGCATGTGTGTATGTGTGTGTCTGTGTGTAAGTAAAAAGTGGCTGCACGCCGCACCACCACGCGCTTTTGAAGTGCACACACACACACACACACACACACACAAACCGCATAAAAGTCTGAACCAGATAATGTTTGCTCTCCGACAGGTTACAGCAGCACTTTACGGTACATGTTGTTTCCCTTTGCACTCGCTGACACATACACACACACCTTTTTAAAGAAGTGATGACACACCATGGCAGGAGAGGGGGAAAAAGAGAAGCTAGAGCACTTCTTTTTCATTATTTTCTTTCTTCAGAATGAGTTGTTTTCCCATGTCGGCCATCACTGTTACAGTACTTGCTGTGAGCAATGCCTGTCCACTCGAACCTTCCATTATTAATATATTTTAAGCACATTTTGCCCATCCCAGTAATGTTAGATAATAAGGGTTCTGTAGTTACCAGGACCAGATGTGGGCCACAATTATTGTTGTGTCGTATAAAGTGAGAAAGAAAGCCATGAACAGGAAGAGTTGCCTGTGTCAGATGTGTTTCTACAGGCTTGCTGAGACTCGCTCTCCACCCCTTCCCCTCCTCTTGCTTGCTCACGCGCTCTCTGATTGTCTGATTGATCTCAGCACTGTCTGCACATTCAAGCATTCAGTGCTGACTTTGGGGCCATCCACACAGGACAAAAACAGCTAGACGCAGCGCAGCAGAATAGAAGACTATTCAGGTGGCGGGAGATGTTTTTAAACCTTATTAAGCTTTAAGTTCCCTGTACAAAGAAAGTTGTTCCTTGCGGTTAAATTGTACTTGTTTAACAACCCTAGAATAAATTATTTTCACAGTTATTGCTTTTTGTTTATGTCATAGGTCAAAGAAATATCAAAGGCATTACTAAAATTCTCGTTGCGTCGGCTATTTGTATGCCTGATCAAACAGAATACTTTTTTTAAAGAAATTAATACTTTCATTCAGCAAGGGTGCATTAAATTGATCAAAAGTGAAAATAAAGGCAGTTATAATGCTACAAAAGTTTTCTATTTCAAATGATTGTTGTTCTTTTGAACTTTCTATTCACCAAAGAATCGCATTAAAAATGTATCACAGTTTCTACAAAAATAATAAACAGCACAACAAGTAAGAAATGTTTCTTGAGCACCAAATCATTATATTAGAATCATTTCGGAAGGACCATGTGACACTGAAGACTGGAGTAATGGCTGATGAAAATATATTAAAAATAAATATATTTTTAGAAATATGTTGAATATAAAAGAAATATGTTAAAAATAGAAAACAGATGTTTAAAACTATCATAAATTTTCACAATAGTACTGTTTTAACTAATAAGCAAAGACACCTTTCTTAAAAGCGTTTTTTTGTTTGTTTTTTGTTTTTTTAATCTTACCAGGTTACAAACATTTGTAGTGTATAAAAATGTATTACTGAACATTGGTGTAGGGTAGGGTTCTGGAGGGAGTAGTTCGTCATTTACTCATAATTGTCGTCATTTACTCATAATTGTCGTCATTTACTCACCCTCCAAACCTGTATGAGTTTGAACATAAAAGAGGATATTTTGAAAAATGCTGGTAATCAAACAGTTGATGGTCCCCATTGACTTCCATATTTCTTTCCCTACTATGGAAGTTAATGGGAACCAACAACTGTTTGGTTCTTCAAAATATCTTATTTTGTGTTCAACATAAGAAAGAAACTTATAGAGGTTTGGAACAACATGGGGGTGAGTAAATGATTACATAATTTTATTTTTTTGGGTTGAAGGACTATTCCTTTAAACCTTTTTCAGTTTGACACCCAATCTTAAATACATGATGCTCATTGTGTGAGTTGCTTAAAAAACAGCAATATGCAATGCAATGGGCACAGACCTCCATCTGTCTGTATTATGTCAACAGGCCCTTGCAGCTTTTGTCACATGCGTGTGCATGCGTGTTGTTGTTGCCTCTTCAGATTTGCTTCTTGATCTCACTGTGGTGATAAACTGCAGGCCAGGAGAAGTAGAACAATAAAGACAGAGAAAGTAGAAAATAGCAGAAAGGAAAAAAGAACAGCTTTTTTTTTGTTATTTAAAAAAGTCTCTATTTACTCTCCAATTAATCTCATTTGTGTCCCGAAGAAACCACTGAGATCTTAAAGCAATCCTATCTGTGATTTTTCTTTCCTGTGGGTACATGTAAAATTGATCCAAAAATCGTAAGGAGAGGAAAGAAAATATTCTCATTTAGTTAAAATCTTTACACAGAATCAAAGGCAGATAGTCACATAGCAGTTTGTCTATAGAACTGTGGGTCACAATTCAGTCTTTTGAAGGACGTACAGATGATATACTCATATACTTGTGAAAATTCTGAAATAACTGTTAAAGAGAAACTGTATGTAAATGTATGGACATGGGGAAACATATGCACAACTCATACAATCTCATGCACAGACACACATCCACATGTAGAGACACACTGCAGCAGCTTTGAGATAGTGCAGCAGTGAAAGTGTACTGTCTGCAATCAATATATCCTTACAAGCCATCACTCTGTGGGGAGCGTGTGTGTGTGTAAGAGTGGGAGAAAGACAGCGAGAGAGAGAGATGAGTTCAATATTCTTCAGTCCCCTTCCACTCTAACTAATTACTTTCACACTCTGTGTGTGTGTGTGTGTGTGTGTGTGTGTGTGTGTGCACGCACATCAGAAGCTGAGACAGGTGCCTCAGGACACTTCTTATGAGACTGTTTATTTTGCTTTGTGTGAGCTTCAATTTTTCAGGTTGTTTACTGTGATCAGAGAGGAGGAGTGAATAGGGGGACACTACAGAATATAAACACAGAACAGTCGTTGTGTAAAACCTCTTTTGTCCTCTACTCATCCACAATTCATTCCTAAACGAAACTACTTTCATTCTTCCAAAAGGAAACATTTAGCTAAATGTTTATGCTGCTTCATTGGTGTGAGGGAATATAGCTCCAAAGCTGACTAAATGATTCAATTACACAAGAACTGTTAATTTAGTATACTATTATAGTATTTATTACTATTTTGAATAACTGATTTTTTTTTTTTTTAGTTTTGGTAATTTTGGGAAATGCCCCTGGGCGTGCCGATTGTCTGAAGCCCTTATAGAATCACGCCAATTCATTGGCTGATGGCGCGGATGCCGTCATCGATGTTCTTACGTCGCCTCCTTATACTGGCGAACGCGCCATCTGCTCCTCAGATTTCTCTGCCTTCACGAAGTGCCCGTATTATCCCTTCTGTTGCGATTTTTCTGGCCCGATTTTGATCGTTTTCTCTTGGGATTTCTTCGTTTGCACTTCGGCGACTGCAGTAGTGTAACTTTGTTCTCCTTGCGGTGAATGTCATGGAGTATCGTCGCTGTCAGCCGCCACCCGCACAGTAAATGTGTTAAATGTATGGGTTTCTCGCACACGTGCTAGGTGGTTTACGTCATCTCGACGTGCAAATTCTGAGAAAAATTCCGTCTCAAAACCCTCCACACTAGGTACACGGTTTTTGAGAGGGAGTCATCCGCTTTTCCCCGTCGCGCTCCGGAGGCCACTGAGGCCCTCCGCGAATCCGCGACTTGGAGCTCGGATGTGGAGCTCGAGGCGATGGAGAAAGAGCAGACAGGCCTTGCCTTTTCTCTCCCTCTCTCACTTACTCAGAGCTCGTGGACGTGCTTTCGCGCGCCACTGAAAAGCTCTCTATTGATTGGCCCGACGAACCCCGCGAATCTCAGTCATCTAAACTCGACGAGCGGTTCCTTAGCGGCCCAAATTCAAAGCCTGAATGGGGGAAGTTACCGTTTTTCAGCGATCTGCATCACGAGATCTCCAGATCCTGGAAACAGCCTTTCTCCTCCCGCCTTACTAACGCGGCAGCCGCTGACTTCACCAGCCTAGTGGGTTCTGTGGAGCAGGGCTATACAGCCATTCGGGTGATCGAGGACACGCTAGCCTCTCACCTCTTGCCATCTTTGGCGCCTTCATGGAAGTCCCTCCTTCCAACCAAACCATGTTGGTTTCAAATGTTCAAATGTTTCTGCCCACCTCTAACACACTCTCCTCACTCAAATCTGTCACATCCGCCCAGCAGGTTTCGGTGTGCAGCAAACGGCCATCTTGTGTGGCAGTCGGGAGACGCATCAGGCTTTCTCCCCCTACTACCTGTTCCTTCATCGCCCGCGGCTCGCGTGATAGGAGACACGTTCGGTTCTCTCCCACAGCCTACAGGCCCTGTACCGGCCGCTTTTCAGTCCGGTACATCAGTCCCCGTGGACTCCCTCATTCTGAACGAAGACGCCAAAGGCTTTCCTTCTTGGTGGACAACTTCGCCCCCTCCAGACCTTCTCAACACCCCAACACAGATATGTCTTCAAGACTACAACACTCTGCTTCCTGTTTTGCATTTCTTTCACGAATGGGAGCATGTACCAGGGGTATCGCCTTGGGTTCTCCGCACAGTTCGGTGCTGCCACACACTTCAGTTTGGCCGCAATCCCCCCCGCTTCGACGGGGTTCACCTGGCGGTAGTAAACAGTGCCCCAAAGGCTTCTGTGCTACAGCAGGAACTGTCCTCCCTCCTCCTCAAGGGGGCAATAGAGGAAGTCCCTCAATCGGGCCTGGAACAAGGCTTTTTCAGTCGCTATTTTCTTGTGCCAAAGAGGGACGGCGGTCTACGACCAATTCTAGACCTGCGTCGTCTGAACCTCTCCCTTTACAAAGGGAAGTTCAAGATGTTGACATTGAAGACTATTATGTCTCACATTTGAGTGGGAGATTGGTTTGTCACTGTCGATCTAAAAGATGCCTATTTTCATATCCAGGTCGTTCGGCAGCACAGGAAGTTCCTTTGGTTCGCTTTTGGAGGGAAGGCTTACCAATACAAGGTTCTTCCCTTTGGCCTGACTTTGGCACCGAGGACGTTCACAAAGTGCATGGATGCTGCTTTGGCCGTTTTGAGGCTCCAGGGCATTCGTGTACTCAACTACCTGGACGATTGGCTCATTCTGGCCCACTCCAGAGAGTCAGTGAGTCATCACAGGGATGTCGTCCTCCACCACATTCGTGCCCTTGGCCTCAGAATGAACACTAAGAAGAGTGTTCTCTCCCCTTCTCAACAAACTGTGTTTTTGGGAGTTCACTTGGATTCCGTTCAAATGCAGACCCGTCTAGCTCCTGCCCGGATTTCCAGCCTCAATACATGTTTGGCCCGCTTCAAGCTAAACCATCATGTCTCTGTGAGCACTTGTCGCAGGCTCTTAGGTCTCATGGCCGCAGCCTCCCCTGTGCTTGCTCCACATGAAACCATTCCTTTGGTGGATGAAACTTTCATGGGTCCGCTCCACAGGACCAGCCATTCACCTTGTAAGGGTGTCGCGCATTTGCTTTCGCACCCTTTTAATATGGCAATCCTTTTTCTCCAGAGTGGAGTCAGAATGGGGGTGATTCACCATCGGCAGATGGTCACGACGGACTCATCCCTGACAGGCTGACATCCCACGACGGCCATGCCAGACGTGGTTCTCGGAGCTGATTCCTCTTCTGTATCGGTCCCCTTGGGAGATTCCGATCAGGCGGGACCTGCTCTCTCAGCTTCAGGGCAAGATCTGGCACCCTCAACCCGAGATCTGGAAGCTGTGGGTATGGCCCATCCAGGGCCACAGGTTTTGATTTCTGGTCTTCCTGCTGAGGTTCAGGAGACCATCGCTGGTGCCAGAGCCCCCTCCACTAGGAAACTGTACTCTTCCAAATGGAAGGTCTTTGAGTCTTGGTGTTTAGCCCACGCAGTGGACCCAGTTAGCTGCCCTATTGGTTCAGTGCTGGAGTTTCTGCAAGAGAAACTTGCGGCAGGGGCAGTTGCTACCACCTTAAGGGTTTATGCTGCAGCCATCGCTGCTCGGAGAGAGCTGGATGAGGTTGCCCTGGGGAGACATCGGATGGTCTCTGCATTTATGCGTGGTGTCCAGTGTCTGAGACCAGTGCATCCCATTGGAGTTCCTACTTATCTGTCATCCTTGAGGGTCTAATGGTATCCCCATTTGAGCCCTTAGAGTCAGTTCCAGAACGGATTCTGACTCTCAAGGTTACTCTTTTGTTGGCGCAAACGTCTTTAAAAAGAGTTGGGGATATACAAGCTCTCTCTGTCAGCGAGATGTGTATGGACTTCCCCCCCGGGTCTGGTCAAGTTTACCTTACGGCCTAGGCCTGGCTATATTCCCAAGGATTTATCTGCATTGTTTCGCTCTCAGGTGGTCACACTTCACTCTTTCCACCCTCCTCCCTTTGCTTCATGTGAGGATGAAAGGCTTCAGATGCTCTGTCTTGTCCGAGCTTTGAAGATCTATGTGGATCGCCCCAGTCATTGGAGGAAATCTCCCCAGTTGTTGATATGTTTTGGTGCTGGCCGCCGTGGGCTTGCCACATCGAAGCACAGAATTTCTCACTGGGTGAGGGACGCTATTTCGCTGGCTTATGAGGTGCGTGGTCTTTCTTCACCTCTCAGTGTTCGGGCACATTCTACTAGGAGTGTGGCTTCCTCTCAAGCTCTTTTTAGAGGGGTCCCCCTAGAGGATATTTGTATAGCAGCAGGATGGTCCTCTCCGCACACTTTTATCAGGTTTTATAACTTGGATCTTGACATGGCTCCGGGTTCCCAGATTTTATCTGCTTGAACCAGCTGTGTATGTCATAAACGGGTCACATAAGGCAGCATTTTTAGCTTGGCGTGTTTGGTATATCGTTCCCAAAGCGTCTTAGCTTACGCAGCGTTGAGTGAACCTATGAAAGAGAACGTCTCGGGTTACTCGCGAACGCGCCATCTGCTCCTCAGATTTCTCTGCCGAAAAGGCCCCTGTCGGCAGCGTGAGGAGCTTGGCAGTAAACGACAGGGGCCTTTTCGGCAGAGAAATCTGAGGAGCAGATGGCGCATTCGCCAGTATAAGGAGGCGACGTAAGAACGTCGAAGACGGCATCCGCGCCATCAGCCAATGAATTGGCGTGATGCTATAAGGGCTTCAGACAATCGGCACGCCCAGGGCCGTTTCCCAAAGCGTCTTAGCTTACGCAGCATTTATTTTTATTTATTTTTTATCTTTAATTTGTTTATTTCAGTCATTTTAGTAAGTCAACTTAAACTTATTTTATTTCCGTTACTTTATAATTTTAGTTTTTAAATTAATGAAAATTATCTTTATATGGGATCCTAAAATGATCTTTATATGGTATGCAAAATGTAAAAAAAACTAAAAAAAAAACAGATGAAAATGTAAGCTTGAACCCTCTGCATTGCAAGTAGCGAAATAACAGATGCAGGCCAACAAATTTCAATAACAAAAAATGTTTGCTATTCCAATTTCTGTGTTTACAAGTGGAAAAATAAACAACAGAACAACATTTCCCTCAAGCATCCACAGTCTGACACTTCTTCTCTCATTCCTCTCTCATTTTATTTCCTTTGGTTGCCAAGACAACATTTTTAATGTACTTTAAAGTTTTTTCAACTTTAGATTTTCAGTTAACAAAAATGATCTTTATGTGGTATCAAGGTACTTTTTGCTGTTCTTTTTTGCACACACTATCTATTTTAATGATAATATAAATGATAATATTTGATCAGATTTAAATCAAACAAATCAAATTTGTTTTAAATGCTTTGATTCAACATAATATAACAGTTAGATTTTATATTTCATAATTTTCGAAACCAAAAAAATACATATATATATATTTTGTTCACATCAAAACTGGTTTAATGCATGTTTTCATTGTTTGAATATATCATATATATTCAAACAATGTATCTATCTTGATATAAGAAGATATAATGAATATATTTTTCTTTGTTTTGTGGAAGAAAAAAGTCTTGAAACTAAAGGAAGGTGAGTAAATAACTGAATTTTCATTTATGGTTGAAATTTTCCATTAAATAGACAGCAGTAGAATGGTACACTTTACATTCTCCTTGGCTCTTCTTTTTCTGCTCCTCAGCTAAAGCATTTTATCCCATTAAGAATATGAGTGAACTGTATAGGCCAGATCTGCTGCATTGACACAAGGCATGTTCTCAATAAGTCATGCAAATTAGAGGATCGTCTTTTGGGAGCATGCTGTCAATCAAACTGAACCCCAAGGCAATACTCAATCTCTCTCTCCTCACAAAGCTTAAAGAGGAGTTCAGGATGGGGAGCACAGACTTAGTCTTTCTCATCCATCATGCTAAAGCTGGCACTGTCACAACCAACTTCCTGTCTTTGGATAAATGAAACTTCGTTATGTATGTCTCTAAACATTTTGGATTAAATTTGTCTCCAAGGCAAAATATTAAGCTGTGAATTCTTGATGAAAATTTTCAGTAGAAAATTAGTCAAAGCATTTTAAATAAATGCAGATTGATTTAAACACTGCATATTAGGAAGAGGTGTAATCATTAAAATAGAAGTGTGTGCAGAAAAGAACAGCAAAAAGTGCCATGGTATTACTGTGTTTTTTGGGGGTAAATCTGTATTAAACCCATGTTTTTGGGACAGGATATGGTAGTGTTTTTTTTTTTTAATTCTTATTATTATTTATTATTTATAACATTTTTTAGACACTATATTTCCAGCTTGACTTTGTGGACATTTAGCATGGCAATGACGTTTTAGTACCATGGTAATACCACATTACATGCTTACAAAGAAACAAGAAAATACTTATTTAATGAGACAAAGGGCATAGGGATTTAACATGTATCTTGTCTTTGCTTTGGCGTGTGTGTGTGTGTGTGTGTGTGTGTGTGCGCTAGACCATCTTGGAAGATATAAAGGCACAAACAGTGATTATGTTAACACTGAACATAACTACACTTATAATGAGCTTGTCAACCTCAAACAAACATCTACAAACACTGTGGCAGAAAGAGGAACTCACTCATTTGTTTAATTTTTTCACTTTCTCTCTGTAATCTGCTTTCTAAGAATACATTATTATAGCTCCGAAGTTGCTCTTTCAAAGCTCATGAGGCATATTGGAGATCTCAATTACATTGCAATTAACATGCCAACCTTTTAGATTTTTCACCTGAAATGTAGTAAATGTAAGACTGTGTGACTGCAGGCTTGCAGGTGTCTTTGCACCTTGTGACATTTTTCAGAAACACATATGAAATCTTTTTCTCAGGAGAGGAATTTGAGAAGCACAAGATTTAAAAAACTGAATTATGCTTAAGAAAGTGTCTTCAAATTCCCAAATGTTAAAACGGCTCTAAAAAAGCTTTATTCTTTCACATTGCATATGCGAGACGAAAATTTACAAACAAAAATGTTCAGTACTTCCTTTTCTGTGTTTAGAATTGGAAAAATGACCTAGCAGTATAACAATTCCCTCAAGCATCCACAATCTGACACTTCTCTCATTATCAGTGGTATGTGTGTGTGTGTGTGTGTGTGTGTGTGCGTGTGTGCGTGTGTGCATGTTTATGTGGTTTATGAGGACACAAATTTGTATAATGGCATGGGTATGACAGAGGTATTACAATATGAAGGTGGTTTATGAGGACACTGCCTATGTCCCCGTAATTCAAAAGGCTTAAAAAACATACTAAATGGTTTTTGCACAAAGTCTCCTGTGAGGGCTAAGTTTAGGTGTAGGGTTGGTGTAGGGCAATAGCACACACAGTTTGTTCAGTATAAAAACCATTACGCCTATTGGAGAGTCCCCATAAACCACAAAAACCAATATGTGTGTGTGTGTGTGTGTGTGTGTGTGTGTGTGTGTGTGTGTGTGTGTGTGTGTGTGTGTGTGTGTGTGTGTATGTGTGTGTACCTTTGACGTGCCGCATGAACACCTGTGCAGTTTTTACCTGAGCCACAAAGACATGCAGGTGAAAGATCACTCACTTCAACACCTGTCTTAGAACAACACATATGTTGTAACTGTAAAAACACACAAACATTCTCATAAACATAGATATGTGACTACAGTGTCTCTCTTTCTCTCTCTCTCTCTCTCTCTCTCTCTCTATCTCTCTCTCTCTCTCTCTCTCTCTGAGGTGAAAATAATGAAAAGTAGATCTGTCGATCTGGCCACATCAGCCTCACCACATCCTTTAGCTGTAGCAGTGTTTCTGCTTCGGGGAAAACCCATGTGTGTGTGTTGTAAGCTGGGGTGTGTGCAGGCAAACTGGCTCTCAGTTAGGAGAACCCCTGGCTCATCATCACAGAGATTTAGAGATCACACAACAGAGCTTGCTGATATGCCTGCGCACACAAATATAAGTATCATCCCACCCCCCAAAAAGGGGAAAAGACACACAGTTCAGACACTCCTACCCTACAAAATGTCAGTTATGTAAGCTGTACAGTTATGCTGTTGTGACCTTTTACACAGGACAAACTCTCTCCTTTTATTTCTCTGTCACATTGCTATTCAACTTTTTTTAAAAACAATGGTGGCACTCAACAATTCAGTGAACCATGGTAACGTCTAACTGATTCCTTAAAGGGATAGTTATATCATGAAATTCTGTCATGATTTGTTTTTAGTAAGAAATTTTTCATTTGATTTATTCAAGTTATTATAGAACCACAAAGATTATAGGCTACATTTGCCACAATTGTGAGAGTTAGCACTGTTGTGTTTTAGAGTTAGTGATGTCTGGCATAGAAAAGTGAACATCTTCACTCTTTATTCAAACATTTATTATTAGGGACTTTGTAAGCATGTTGCATGGTTGTGCTTGGACTGTAAAACTAATGTATGGACACAGTTGTTTCATTTGGAATAATAACACAATGAAGCATGGCCAATTGTTTCATCCAAAGAAATTACTCACAACACATGCAAAACTTCTGTTGTCAAAAGCAAGGAAGAACCAACAAAATATTAAAAACTGATTAATTGTTTTTGTATTTAATGTATATTTTTTTTCCTGTCAGCTTTGTTTTTCAATGCATTTTCATTACATTCCATGATAAGATGTAGTTTGTTTGTTTTTTTTGCCAAATCATTTTGACAGTTATACTGTATGCATATTTACATATTTAACCAAGTTAGTTTTTTAAAATATGTTTTGATCTGATATTTGATATTGTAGGATCATTAAAAGCAAAAAAAATATATTGAGAAATAGCCTCTCCAGATATCACCTTTGGCCACTACTGTCCTATACCAATAAAAAATTTGGGGTTGATTTTCATTTATTTATTTTATTTTATTTTATTTGGTGAAATTTGGTGCTCAAGAAACAATTATTTTTATTATTATTATTCATGTTAAAAACAGTTGTTGAGATTAATTTATGGAAACCATGATAAATTGAATAATTTTAGTGTTCCAGCTGACCACAGTAATCCACTTGTATTTGACACTTATTTACACTTATTTGGAGAGTGCCTTTTAATTTGTAGCATTTAAACAGGAAAAGATTATATCAAAGTGAGAGAGTTTGCAAACAAGTGTTACAATGCTCTCCGTCTCCCCTATTTCTCTGTAGTGTGTTTGAGAGCCCTCATACAAGTGTTATTTTGGAAACGCATGTGTGCCCCACAGCCACCTCTCCCCTTACACTACTTTAAAAAAGTATAATTTCCTTCCTTAAACACACACACAGTCACCTCACTCTCACAGACAGCCAGATTGACAGGCAGCCAGCTCATTGAGTGCCATCAAAGCCTATGAATCACAACCGTAAGGGGGGAAAGGAAGTGAAAAGCATCAAACAGAAAGAAATAAGAGATGGGAAAAACACAAAGCACTTGCCAGTCAGCGTAATTGTGGTGTTTCAGACCACACGTGACTCTGTCTGTCTTGAAATGACCTCATGCTTCCTAAGAAAACTTCCACCTGCACTGGCTAAGCAAACGTATATCCCAGAATCCTGCATTTTGCAACAGCTTTGAAAGCTCCTATAGTGCGTGGCTTTCAAAAGACACTTAGCAAAAGAAAAGGCCACTTTGTGAAGGGTTTCCCACAGGCCATAGTTACAGGCCAAGGTGTCACTTGAGAAGGTTGCCGTTGGAAGAAAACAGGAGGGGAAATCGTTTTTAGTTCATTGTGTTTTAATGTTAGCATTGTGCTGCCTTGTTAACAGCAGGGTAATAAGAGAGAGAGAGAGAGAGTGAAATGGAAAGATCCTGAAGCATGAAATTAACATTTTTAGCAAATTGTATTATCTTGCATTGTTTAGCATAACTGTTTAGGCTTTTAGGCGATTAAAAGCTCATTTGATTTCATTTCACCACCACAGGATCAATGAGAGTCAGACAGCTGTAGACACCTGCTGTCCCTGCTTACGTTTCCCTAAAAGTCTACCTTTTTCTGCAAATAGAAATTCAATAACCATTCACCTCTGACAGGTGACCTTATGTTTCTATTGAAAGGACAGACACAACAAAATGCGGACATTTGAACTGTTTAATTCCCCAGTGAATTCTGGAACATTCTCAGGCTCTTAAGGATCTAGTTTAATGACATGAGAGAGAAACAAAAAATGGGGGGACACCAAGGTGGATTGCATACATCCGGAAAATTAACAACTCATAAGAAAATACTTTCTTCAGTAGTTCTATCTCTAGAAGTCATGTCTCTATAGTGGTAGAAAATAAAGCTCTCATGACGTCCTGTTACATCTTGCATATATTCTTGTAAAAATATTCTTTTAAAATAAATAAATAAAATAAATATATTTAAAAAACATAAATTAAAGGGCCTAAAGAAAAATGTTTGGAGGAGTTTGTCTCCTGCTTGTCCATGCCAGTGTTTGGAAGAGTATGAAATCTCAAAAGCATTTCACAGAATTCCTTCAGAAGCCTTCTAGAATTTTCAGTAGTAGTAGTAGATGTCCATCATTCTCTGGCAAGAAGTCCACCAGTGCTCTCTTTTAATCCAAAATCCCTTGTGTCCTACATACAGCAGGTGTGAATGGATCCAAAACAGTGTTCTGTCCTTCAAGAACTATCCAGACCTTTGGTTCCTGCCACTCCAGTCAAGGCTTTCCATCTCCTGCTAATGCTCCAACCTTGGCCTGCAAAAGAGGGCCTTTCCCCCCCCCCGTCTGCACTGCTTTCTCCTGAGACAGGTTTGTCCGAGGGGGATAAAGAGCATGCAGGTGCTTTTTTGGGGTTTGGGTTTGAGGTTCAGCGGTTTCAGCTGTGACCTAGGATCTCCTTGTACAGCTCAGGAACCCGCTCTGGATCCACAGGCCGAGGCAAGAAATGTGTGAAGCGCTGGTGCCTCCGAGAGCGAGCTCCATCTCGAGACGTCCCGTCTTTATTGAGGGCTACGTAATAATGGGATCCTCGCTCGCCGTGCCGATAGAGGTTAGAAGAGTAAGTGTTGTACCAGTTCTCCTCAAACTGCTCCCTGAACACACACTCCGCTGTCAGCTTTTCCTAAGAGAAAAGGAGGCAAGGCAAGGGTTAACCACACTGCAAATGGAAGAATAAACTGTGTCCAAAGGCTATTGGAAATTACACCATAAATCACTCTCTCAGTTTAGCACGACCAGGCTATGAATGAAATTAATTGTTGCATTACGCAAAATAATATACAGCCAGAGCAGTACCAGTAAGAAGAAAATGTGCTATACTTACAGATCCATACAGTTCGCCCTTGTTGTTCATTCCCAGGTACAATCCGCTATCCACACCACGGATGCTCACCATCCCCACAGCGAGGCTAATGAATTCCAATATACCTGTGAGAAAAGCACAGCTGTTAGTTCCCAGTTGAGACAGCAGGACAAGCACCTGCAATAGTGGCATCAAACTGCCCTATACTTAATTCATGACGTCTTTCACACTTAATCACTGTATTTTGCTATATTATAATGTTATTCGAGCACAGTGTGACAGTTAGATTTATGAAAATAATAATAATCACTGTCCTCATGATAATATCACATTTTACATTACAGTGCAATTACATAATACCAATAGTCAGCAATTTCATTATTAAAATATTTATATAATATGTTTTTAATTTGATTTCAGAGTTTACCATTAAAATAAGTCATCAGTTCAATCTCTTTACATAAGTGAACTACATGTGCAATTGTGTTGTAGATATGCTTGTAAATGCATTGTGTTGTGTGGTTATTATTATTATAGTGTGTTATCATCATAGACTATATAAAAATAATGAAACAACGATTAATAATACTTACCAAATCTACTGTGGTCTTTCCTCGTGCCTTGCACCGAACCGTCCTGTAATATCTCGAGGTGGTAGCCGGTCCTGCAGTAGAGCTGCCGTCGGCGGAGGATCCCTTTCAGATGCGTCAGGTCCGGTGAAGTGCTGCGTGACAGGCGCTCGGCGGAGACGAGGTGCTCGTTCATCAGAGCACCGGAGTCCCCGGGGGGCGTGAGGACAAAATGAGACCCGTGCGCAAAGCTCTCCAAGCCGTGAGAGAAGCTGCCTACCAGCTCGCCGACTGCACCCATCATCGCCACTCGAAGAAAAGTTACCTTGAGGAGAACCCCTGTGGTTTCTCTTTCCCTAGTGTTTTGCGCAGTCACTGCTTGCGGCTTTGATAGTCAATGCGTGTTTATATCCGATTCTCTCTCTCTCTCTCTTCTGGTTTTAGCACATGCTCTCTCGACCTTCCAGGCTACTCCCCTTTGCTCCGGTCCCCTGTGTATCCAGTACTCTCTCTTACGCACTCCAGCACAGAAGCTTATGCGGCTTCTCTCCTCTTGTGCTCTCTGGATGTGACTGGCTCTGCTCTGAGACACCAGCCTAAATATGGCCCTTATGTAAATGCCCTCTTGACATATGCTAATTGAGTCCTTTATAGATTACTGTTTGAAACATAACTCCTTGATCGTTTGATCCTCTTCTTCGGTCTTCTTTGATGATCGGTTTCATCTGCATCCACGCGTTTAATCCATTCATGGATTATGATATAAGTGCAGAAAGCAACATTGTGGAGATCAGTGTACAAATCTTTGCAACGAGGAAAAGAAAAGTGCAGTTGGATGAAGAAAAGGGATGCGCACTGTGTACCGATCCGTTCCGTTCCCCGGGGTTTACGCGCTCTGGCGAATCTCTAGTGTGAAGCAGGTGGAAAGCAAGGAGGAAAAAAAGGAAAAGAAAGGGGGCGGTGCTCGATAGAGAACGAGAGAGAGAGGGAGAGAGAGAGAGAGACAAGACTTCAAGGTGTGTATATGTGTATGTTGTGCGTTGTTAGTAGTTTTTGCCAAAAAGAGTCTTCTTCTTGATTTGCGATTTGGTTTATACACTGAAAAAATTGTTTAGTAGAAACGATTTTCACTCAGAAATTGCCAGTGAATTTATTTAACAATTGATTACAAAGAAACGGTCAGTACTAGAATTATAAAATCTTAAGTTAAAGACAGAAATGGCTTTTTCTTGTGAAAAGCCTACTTTATTTACAACTTGCTGTCATAGATTTAAACTTTCGCTTGGCTGCCTTAGCCAGGTGTAAATTTATATGACCTAAAAAGCGTGCATGTAACTGGCTTTAAAAGAATAAAGGAAAAGTCAAAACAACCTGCACATCTGTGCAAACGCCACCACTCCACTGTCAACTCTGACTGATGTCAAAGTGCCTTTGAACAGTTCCAGCATAACATGAGTTGAGATGAAGTATCAAAGATATCAGAGATCAAAGATTCATTACGCACAAAAGAAGGGTCATTAACACAAAGGAAACGAACTGTTTGATGGCAAATCGTTGATACTGTGAGTGATTGATATAGAAATTTTCCAGCCCAACAGCTAAGAACATGCCTCAAAGTAGATATGGATTTGATGTTACCTTATTAATTTTAAAAAAGGATGCGCAATCGACCGCGCTATTATAATGTATACAATTCTCTGGAGACCATGTATTTTTTTGTTTACATTATAATGTTTATTTTTTTTTCATTAATCCATCCATCTATCAATCCATTCATTCATTCATGTATGTGTATTTATTTTTTTTATTTATGTTTATTATAACATATATAGTAATAATATAACACGATACAATCGGCCATAATACAATTTTATATGGTGCACTAAACAGTATAATCATCTAGAAACATTTAAGTGCCAAACCACTTCTTTGCTATCTCTCTGGAGGATAGATCACTTCCACGTAGGTGATTTATCAACGGTTCTCTCAAGGGACAAGTTCTCCCACGTCGTTCCCCTTAGCTCATTAGTATTTATGATCTCCAAAAATACCTTAAACCAAAATCAATGTGGTCAGCTAGAGCAGGATCAATCCACGGACGCAGCAGATCGATCACTTACAATAGATATGTCAGTTATGTGCCAGATTTCGTGGTGACATTGACAGTTTGCTGCATGGGTAAACTTCAAAGAAGTCATAGGAGTTTGGTGTTTTTCATAAAAGCACCACATAGGCTCTGATCAGACTTTGCGGTCCTATACTGTATACAGATGTGCGCATTTGACTTCAATGGCTGTACTTTTGCGTAATAACACTACAATAGGGATTGAACTATGTGTGAATATATGTTACAGTTGTCTGAATATGAGAAGGTTAAAAAGAATGTTCAAATATGTGATTGTATTTAGAAGTTTGCTTTGTACAGACAGTGTGTGAATTATTCATTCTACATTTTGCAGAACATTAACTTACATCTCAGATTGGTATTGCTCAACAAAAATTATAATTGTTATATGTAAATCTAAAATACATTTAAAATCACTTGTACTTGTGTCTTATCGACGCACCTTACGCTGACATAAAGAAAAACGCGCACGAGTGTTGATATATATATATAAAACCTAGGCTATAACTTCATTTAAACAGATACTTATATTGCTTTGACTTCTTTTGAGGGGTTTAAGTCTGGTTGTTTGACCCGCCCCCATAATTATAGACATCCATGTGCGTTGGTAACTGTTTTGATTCATTCAGAGTGAGCAAACGTCTACATTTTCCATGCAAGTTCACAGATGGCATACTTTATTGGACTTGCTGTTTCTCTGGTTTGGGTAATCCCGGTGAGGGAGTAGCACATCTCGCGATGAATGAATGAGAACTCGAGAATCTTGCACAAATTCTGTCATACCAACAACAATGGCCGCTGTGCGCAGACTAGGAGTCATATTTAGGAGTTTGTCGCTGTCGTCAGCTACACGGAATGCGCGTTTTCGTTCTCCGGTGAAGGAGAACCGATGCATACGCCGAGGAATAGCGGTTGCTGTGGGCATTGCGGCCGGAGGAGCTGTCTTGTATTATTATTATTCAGAAATGTGCGGATTCAGAGGGAGGAAAGCCCCGATAAATGGGTTAAGCTGTCGGGCTCTGCTGCCTTCACTACCCGCTGTAGCCGCCAAGGAGAAGGTATGACTGTTCCCACTGTTCTCAGTGCCACGTAACACTGCTTCCTATTAGTGCTTTTTTCCTGGCGTCAAATCTATGCAACTGCTAGTCGGACCGGGATTGTGCACTGTTATTAGGCTTTCATGCCTAATTGAATTGTTTTGCTTGCGCACACAAACAGTCTTAATGTTTGGATGACAATGCGCGTTTGTGAGATGCTGCAGCAGGAAGAAGGGCGCTTTCCTCAGTCATGGTGCTGAAATGACTGCGCGCGCGTTTCAGATCACATATCCGAGCGTCACGGTTGGTTAAAACAGCTATGTACCTATCTGTGCTGTATCATAGAGGCCTGTCAAACAGTAATCTGCACCCTATCAGCGTTGAGCTGTCTAAGTACAGAATTCTTTGGCACGTGCATATAAACATATTTTTGGGATTTTTGTTCCTTTGGCAGACAGTCAGGATTGGTTTCCATGGGCTGCCAGATGTTTTGGTCTGACTGTTCCACTTAGTAACTAAATGTTTTCCTGATTGGTGTGGAAACGTTGCAGTTCAAGTTTTATCATTCCCTGTGTGTGCATTACCACATTAAATAAAACTTTTATTTTACTTAATCGTATACATGGAGATAAAAGATTATGTTTCCCTATGTGTTTTACAAGTGTTATTTAATAGATTAAAATGTTAAGATCACTTTACACCTTAGAAAATAGCGTTATGCTGTGTATTCATGTCTTTGATGTACTGATATTTTTCAGAGCACATCAACAGTTTTTTTTCATATTTTTAATTAATACTGGCCATCAAAACTATAGAAAGCAAGTCTTTTTACCACATGATTCCATAGAGATTTTCATATTTTTTAATGTAAAACAAACAAAAAATGAATGTTACTACAAATTAAATTCAAAATATTTAAATACATACTTATTTTATGCTTGTATGTGTATAAAAAGTTATTTTAAAATTATTTCAAATTTTATTTGTAGTTATAAATACAATCTAAATATATTTTAGTATTTTAATATTCATATCTTAAATGAGATATTTTGATTCGGTTATCAATATGTGCCATACAGCAATAATGCACAAGCGTACCAGTAAAATCTTCAGTTTCATGAAACAAAAGGGCAATTGCATGTTGCCTTTTATTGACCTTTTGATGTCTGAACAAAGACAGTTTCACTACAATTAATAATTAGCCATTCAAACTTATAGTTTGTGATTCATGAATTTACAGAGATAACGACAATGGCTTTGAAAACCAGAAATATTAACAAATTGTATTGCTGGTCATTGGTTCTTACAGGCTCCACTGTTTGATTTTGATGAAAGTGACGTGTACATGTCGTCTCATGAGCATCGTTTCCGTCTCTTCAGCTCTGTGGAGTATGAGGGACAGCTGTACATGACTCCTCAGAACTTCATCGAGTCGGTCACCATGAGCGAACCCCGCGGTGAGTCACATGTTATTTTCTGATGTGAACGTGCTCCATCTAAACCCTAAAATTATTTTTCAAACAGCAGCAGACTGCAAAGCTGTAATAAAATCTGATTAGATGAACTTACCTCAAAATGACTAAACATGTTTGTTTGGGCTAATAATTGCATATCTTTCTTTATCGAAGTACTTGATGGTCTTCAAATCAACTAATGTGGTCCTCTCAAACCAATAAATCTAACGTGTTACAAATAGACTTACCTCAGATCGTTGTGTTTGTACATTTATTGTTTTCATTTAGAAGACACTTTTATCCAGCGACTTACACATGAGCAACAAAGAGATGTTTAGGTGTCCTTTTACTTATTTAGATAAGAAAAAAAAAATGACAAAGGGAAATGTGACAGGCTTCTTTCTCCGCAGTACTTCATAGTGCACAGAAAACAGCATCTTTATGGAGATGTAGTGTTTAATTAAATCATCATTGTGAATTAAATGGTTTGTTGTTGAGGCTTAATCTAATAAATGGATTGCCAGCATGCTAATGAATAAATATTAGAAACAAAAGTCATTAATGGGCCTTAATGGATCAGATCAAAGCGGTGCAAGAGAGCAACAGTAGTGCTTAGTGTTTACTTAGCTGGATTCAAACCAGGCTTTGAAGAGCATGTCTTGATAGACTAAATGTCATAATGTTCCACAGTAAACACAACAGGCATAGTGTCATGCAAAAAGAACGACATCCATTAATGCTACTGTATGCCTGCAAATCCCCATTGTTTGTACTCGCTCCATGTTTTGACAGATGTTGAGTATGAGTAGCAGGAGGCGAATATATTTCATTATTTTTATGTGTTTTAAAGATCATTTCATTAAATCCAAATAAGTTATACAGATCTCTAATAGAAAGGTTTCAAACAAAATATATTTGTTGTAGTTGTTCTGTGAGCCTAAATTGATTATTGCACATGCACCTGTGGAACAGTTCTTGAGACATTTATGGTTTACTGGTGTTTAAGATCTTGCAGCTGTCTTGGTGGAAGAGTGGAGCAAAAACACAGCAAAAACTGGCAAAACTGGTGCAGTCCATGAGGATGAGATGCACTGTAGTATTACAAAAATTAAATTTAAAAAATGTTTGCTCTCAACAATGCACAAAAACAGTTTTTGCATTATGTCTGAAGAAAAACTTGTAGGACAAGCAAAGCTCCATGGAGCTGGTTGCCATGAGAGAGCACAGGACTGTTTAGCCCAGCTCCTCTTCTGCCACTCTGAGAGTGAACTGTGTCTGTTAAAAAAAGAAAAAACAATGCTACTCCAAAAATCTTGTTTTGTCTGATTGTTAAATATTATGGGATGAAACCTCCATCCTGATCTTATCTCACTGGCCACCCTCTTTCTGTTTCTCTCTATCTGTTATCCTTAGTAAGGAAACCTTGGCGGTCCCTCACCAAACAGGTATGCTGTAAATCTATTCGTAATGCATGCTATGATAGCTCAGTTAAATTATTTATTATTTATAGATAATACTTAGGTTTGTGTTTCACTGTATTTACACTCCTGAGAGTGAATAATTTTTTCCATATAGTATGTTTTCTCATGATTTACAGGAGCTGGAGAAGATCTTGTCTGACACTCCACCAGTGTGGAAAGGAACATCTAAGCTGTTCCGGAACCTTCGGGAGCGAGGTGAGTTTTGCAATCCAGCTCATTATTTGAAACACTGTATTGGGTCATATCAAAGCAGTGAGTGTATATATGCAAAAATATGAAAGTAAAACAGCAATGGCTATCTTTCATAATATACACTACCATTTGGGGGTCGGTAAGATTGTTTTGAGGCTGCATTTATTTAATCAAAAACAGTAAAAACAGTAATGTTGTGAAATATTAATGCAATCTAAAATTACTGTTTTCTATTGTAAATATATTTTAAATAGTTATTTATTCCTGTGATAGTAAAGCTGAATATTCAGCAGTCATTACTTCAGTCTTCAGTGTCACACAATCCGTCAGAAATCATTCTAATATGCTGATTTGCTGCTAAAGAAACATTTCATATTATTATCACAATTAAAACAATATACGTGTGGCTTAATGTTTTTGTGGAAACTGTGATTTTATTTTTTTTAGGATTTGTTTTAAATAGAAAGTTCAAAAGAAATGCATTTAGAAATATTTTAAAAAATGATACTGTCACTTTTGATCAATTTAATGCAGCTTAAAATAAAAGTCTTGCTTTGAACAGTAGATATTATGTAAAAATTAAAAAGAAAAAGAAACCAGGTATAATTTTGTAAGTATTCTGTTCTTAAAAGTATAGCATAACCATGTCTTGTTTGTTTGTTTGTTTTTATTTACCATGATATCTTGTCCTTCTTTGAGTTATCTATTCCACGTAAAGACCATGTTATGTATATTCATTCACTATCAGTGTATTGTTGTATTGCCACCTGATACCATCAGTGTACTATGGTATCAAGTTATTTCTTTTTTTAAGAGCATGGGAAGACAGAAAAGGGGTAAAAATATTGTTTCTCAGTTTTGTGGAGGCTGTACAGAATCATATGAAGTATGATTCTTGAGTGGTGCTGAATTGTCCTCGCCATTCCTTTCTTGTTTTCTTTCTCTCTTGCTCTCTCTCAGTGGGTACCAGTCAAGCACCAGTTAAGCATGGGCCTGAGGCTTTCACTTCCTGTGAGCACTCCTAAAAATAGCTCAGTTGACTCTCTACGTCTCCCTCTCTCTCACTGTTTCCATTTCCTCTCATTCTCTCACTGGGACCAGTGCAACGTACATTCTCAAGGCAAAATACATACTTGCTGACCAGAACGGAGAATGAAACCTAAAAACAGAGTGTAAAATTGCATTAATACCTAAATAAATATTGTTGGAATAACTGCAAGATCGAGCAGTTCTTCAGCAGCAGAGCCAAAATTAAAGTATTTGCTCGTGGCGTACGTAGCAGTACTTGCTCACACCACCAGCTAATTCCCAGCGGTGATAATTATACACACACACACACTCCACCCTCTTACACTCCAGCAGGACTCTAAAAATAAACCCTCTGAATTCTGTTCTTCCTCATAGTAATTACAGTTTTTGAAATCATCACCTTAAATTGGCAGCGGAACATTTATCTTGTTGGTTTCACTGATGTGGAGCCATGCATCCAGCAGATGCTCGTGCACGAGAAGCTTCAGCTTGACACACCGTCTGAGCTCAAGCTGTGGTAATGATAGCATGCAGATGTTAACTGAGGAAGCTATGCTAACGAGATCCGTGAATGTGCTCTGGTCTCTAATGAGCAGTTTCTAAGAGGATGCAAACTCAAGTCTTAGTGAAGAGCTTGAAGGAGGCATGGGAAGTTAAAAATGTTGCGGTATGACTTTGAGCAAACCCTATATAGCAAGGAAATGAACACCAAGTAATGATTGTGTAATGATTTTGTTTTGTTTTGTTTTAGATGAGATGTATTTATTTATTAAAATAATACCCTGTCCTGCATTGTTTATTTTGTTTGAAATTATTTTGTAACTGCAAATATTAAAGTAGATTTATGAATTATGCATTATGCATTATAATAGCAACTATAAGGCTTCTCAGCTTTTTAAGAAACAATAAGAAAACTCCTTTTGTTCTTCATGTCAAGGGTCATTCTTCTCAGTTACTAGAAACTTACCAAGGGTTTCTAAATATCTTAAAAAGTCTTAATTCCCCCTTTCACAAATTAGGACCTTGAAAAGGTCTTAAATCAGAGCAGAAAGTCTTAAATTCATCAAACGTCACAGCATTAAATGTTGAATGCAGTTCAAAAATTGTTTTGTTTTCCAATACAAATTTCTAAACATTCTTAAATCAAGATACATTTGCTTGAGATGCACGATATGAAGTCTTGTTTCCTAAGAAATTAAACAAAATTGATTTATACTTGAAACTAAATATCAATGGGTATGAAAACGTGTTTTCTCTTTTCATGTTGCTGTATTATTTCCCTTAAATTTATTCCTTCAGTTTTCTTTACTTGGTCAAAAAAACATGCAGAAACCCTGACCAACCTGGACATTTTATGTGACATCTTCATCCTCATCTTCATCCTAAAGTTGAACTTGTGCAGTTTTGATTAATATCAGTTGAGAACAACTAATAATGTAAATGAATACCTTTTGGTGCTCTTTTGTGCTGTTTATTTATTTTATAACAAAAATTCTGCAAATATTTTCCATTACTGTTGTTATGCATCCAGATCAGGAACCAGACCTTTCGTCTCATGCCAGTTTTTTTTTTTTTTTTTTTTCGCATTATAAATTGAGAACGATTGGTATGTGAACCCTTAAAAGTATGAATCATCTCATACAAACACATCAGATTTGGCATTTAAACTCTAGGAGACAGACTTAGTATTGAGACCATATTGAAAAGGAATGAATGGAATGTAAAACTGCGCCTCTTCATTTAAGGGGGGCCCTGCTCAAAACAAAGATTTACTACATTTGTAAGCACCATGTAAACATTAACAACATGTCTGCAGATAAAAAGCCGTGTTTTACCAGTTTAAAGCAGCTTTTAGACATCTATTAATGTCTTCCAAATTTGTTTTAGATCGCCAGTGATAACCTTTGACCCCGAGTCTTCAACTCTTACGTCAAGCCACAGCATTCATAGTGGATTTTAAAGCAACAGTTGCCTAAAAATGAATATTTGCTCATCTTTACTGTATTATTTACCATGAAGCACAATAAGAGGTGTCAGAGTTTCAGATGATATTTGAGAGAGGAGCAGATTATCAGAAAATAACTCAATTATACCCAAATTTTCCAATCTGTTTGTCTGGAGCTGCCTTGCTCAGAGGACTTTGAATGCCTCTGTATTGCTTGAGTGAGTGTGTGAGACCGCGGGTGTTGGGTTGAATTTTCAGTGTCGGGTTTTCCTCCCGAAGGCACACAGGCAGTGTCCCGTAACACTCAGTCCACTCACCCTGAACTATCTCTATGCCTGCTACTGTCTCCATGTCCCCCTTCACACAGAAGCTGTGGAGAGGAACAATTCCAATGGAGGTGTAGGAAAACGTATCCCTTCTTCATGCCCTCCCCCAGTGCCTTTACATAACAGAACTTCCATCTTTCCATCAGCCCACCTCGCTTTGTCTCTTTTTGGCTTTTCTTTTGACTCTCACTCTCTCTTTCCTTCGTACTCCACTTTGCCGCTTTTCTCACGAGTCTAACAAAAGCAGGGACAGTTCCCTGTCTAAATGGGGCACATCTCCCAGTCCTGACGGATGCCTCTAGAACACCCTTATCCAAACAGAAGCCTTTGAACACAGCCTCCGTCTCCATGGCGGTCACTCACAGTGTCAAAGTCTTCAGCTTCGGTGTGTGGGCCAAACGAGGGGCAAATGTTGCCTAAATGTAGACGGACACTTTAGCCGAGAGGCACCTTTTTAGATGTTATCATCATGAAAGGGGGGATTACTTGTCCTTTTTTTGGAGCAGGACAAGAAGGGAAAAGGGTATGTGACTCCATCTATCTCTGGAGGCCCCTAGCTTTGAAAATCAGTAAACATTTTAATCCAATCTTCAGATGAGCCGCCTCCTGAGTTTTCAGTTTAGACAAAGAGTAAAAGAAAAAGGAGAGATTATAAAAAGGGAAGACGAGGCCATTTGTAGGTTGTTAGTGTGTTACTGTACATTAGCAGAATGGATGTGACCCTTTGATATCCTTTTTCAGGCATCATCGCTTACACGGAGTATCTCTTTCTGCTCTGCATTCTGACAAGTGAGTATGACCTCTGTCTCTCCATCTTTTCTCTCTCTGTCTCCTTCCTTAATCTTTCATTCTTAGCCCATGCTTTATTTTTCTGTGCCCCTCTCTTTTGAAATCAGAACACTATGCATGTATCCTATTTTAAACATGAATCAAAGATCGTTCTGGTCCATGGATGTTTTACATCTGTAGTGTGGCTCAGACCTCAGACAAGGCCCACCCAGACTCTCACCCTCACCCAAAAAAGTTGCTCTAAAACCACATTTTACTCACTGCACATTTAAAGTTTCAGATTTCAGGCCAAAGGAAGATTTTGCTGCTCAGAGGTTGCTCATTTAAATCTCAGGAGACTTTTTCCCTTACAGAAAAAGCACATGAACTTTACATGTGCAATCATAAATGGAAATATATGTGAAACACACGTAAACATGGGTTTCACACATTTATACCATGAAAATGTTCCAAAACGTTTCAAATGTTTTTCACATGTGATTGTAACATGTGATTGCACATGTGAAGTTCATGTGCTTTTTCTGTAATATCAAATAATTTCTCAGAAAATTATTTAGAATAAATATACAGTAAATACATATATTTGCATTATTTAAAGAGTATTCTTGAATTGACATAGAATTGAATTGACGTTTACAAGTTCACAAAATGGGCAAAGTATTTGCATTTTTGAAATAAATAGAAATCATTTAAAAGTAAATAAAGAAATGTCCTACAGGATCAAAAGTATACGTTTATCCTTATGCATATAGGCCTATATGAAGTTCCATGTACATTTGTAATCTAGACACAAATGAGACAAATGTTACATTGCACTAACTGTATAGAGAGATGAATGAATGTGGATAGCATAGCCCAGATAATTTAGTGATGGAAGAATTTGTGAGAAATATGAGTTCAATAAAATCAGACTTTGGAATCTTGGCAAATTTTGTGCCAAGAAGCACAGTTTGTTACATTGTTGAGATTTCTTCTGAAACATTCATGTGTGAGAACTTTATCTCAAGATAAAATGTCTGTGAAGTATAGGAGACTTCAGCAAAAGTCTTCCATTCACTATTTAGGAGGAATAACTGAGATTTTAAGTATTGTACAGGGTTGTCTATGGCCGTTTGACTAAGCTAGTGTCTTAAAGTAGCTGTAACACAGAAGCACGCTGCCTAAAATGTTCTCTCCTGCTGTTGCTTAGGCAACATAACAAAGTGAAGACATGTGGCTCTTGACGGGTTCAAAAACACATGAAGAGAGTGATGAAAGGAAAAGTGGTAAAAGCAAAAGTGTATTGCAAGTTCTTGGGGTGAGAACAGGTTCTTAGAAATGTGGGCCTCGCCTCTGATCTGATCATTGCTTTAGCCACCTAGTGGTTTAATTTGCAGTGCTTAATGAGCAAATACATTTCTACATTGTATTGTTTTATTGCATTTGTTCTACAACTTATAATACATTCTTTTCGCATCTATTCTTTAGAGCCTCATGCTGGCTTTAAGATTGCTTTTAATATGTTTGATGCTGACGGTAACCAGATGGTGGATAAACGGGAATTTCTTGTGGTGAGTTGATACATTTTTGATTCTAGCCCTTTGATTGTTTTTAAAAATAATTATTTGACTCACCATTATTTATTTCCTTCATTTTCTCTTCTCTGTTTCTTTTTATAGTTGCAAGAAATCTTCCGAAAGAAAAATGAGAAAAAAGGAAGAAAGGGAGATGCTGAAAAATCTGCTCAACTGGTAAGTTGAAATCAGAATCTTTGTTTATTACAATATTGTTTCTTACAAAGAATCTTTATTTATTACAATATTGTAATCTGTTTTTCAGTCCTAGTTCTCCCAAATTGTAAATTTTAAATTATAATCATGTATTTTACAAATTTGTACATTTAATAAAAAATGAAATCACGCAAATCAAAAACTATTTAGATGCATCCAAAATAATTTTCTCATAGAATATAAACCTCCTGAGTTTGATGGTCAACATTTCTGATGATTTTTCCTCCTGTCATTCAACCATTTATCAGGGGGAAAAAATTAGGGGTTCATACACTATTTTTTTAGGTGTGGACAGTATCTCACTGTTGCATATTAATTTTGTCACAAAGGTTATTTTTAAAGGTACAGTTACTGGATATGGCTTTATAAAGCTTATAGTTTGTTATGCCAAATCAGCAATGATCAATATTGTCCAAACAGTCAGTAAGTACTGGATAAGAGTTTGATCCAAAATCCAAAATGAGTTTTAGGGGTTGCTACTAGCTTCCATAAGCTGTTTCTTCAGAGCCAGGAAAATAATAGGATTTCATGAGATAAACAGGGTTCAGAAAGTTTATGGCATTAACTTGGAATACAGCCTCTATGGTTCTCCATTTACAACTTTCTCTGTCTTTTGTTCAATGTGATTGGAAATTCTTATTTAAAATGATCTCGATTTTGTTATTCTTCTGTGTAAATGGAAATGGATATTTTGTCATTACATGATAATGTTTGTTTATGTTTTCTCCCATGGCAACCAATATCAGGGCAAACATGACATGGGGCACAAGTGTTATTTTAAATGCTGCAAATGTACAATGATCCAGTTATTAAGGTCATATTAATCAAACCTAACAGTGGGATTAAGATGCTTGTTTGTCAGATGACTGTGGGATAAAAGTATTGCCATTTTGTGAAAACTTAATCAGAGGTATTTGTAAAGAGATCATATATACTTTGTGTAAATTTATTTCAACACATCATTACTAAATTATATCATGTTCTGCATAAGATATAGAAGAAGTGACATCCATTCACACTCACTGGATTCAGCTCTCTTTGAAATAACTTGGAGTGAGATAGTGGTAACATGTAATTAGTGATGTTTGCATAAGTATTTATTTTGCTCATACCTGGGGTTAGTGATATAACCCTAACCTAAGTATTAAACTTGGCTGTTGAAGAGGAGTTGTGTTATATCTAGGGATGCACTGATATAAAATTTAAAGTTTAGGGGTCAGTAAGTTTTTTAAGAAATGACTACTGTTACTCAACAAGGACATAATTTGATCAAATGTTACGATTTTTCGTAAATATTTTCAACATTGATAAGAAATGTTTCTTCAGCATATTAGAAGGATTTCTGAAGGATCATGCTAATAATACATTACATAATAATAAATTAAATAAAATATTAAATAAATACATAAAAATATATAAAAATAGAAAGCGGTTATTGCAATAAAATTTCACAATATTTATTTTTTAAATGCACTAATGTACTTTTGCTCAAATACAGCCTTGGTGACCATAAGACCTTCCAAAAAAATAATAAAAATACGTACTACCCCCAAACGTTTAAATTCTTTAATTTAATAGTGTGTGTGTGTGTGTGTGTGTGCATCCCTATTTATTACTTTTGATAAGAATTACAATTTTCTGCTTTAGCCAGATGACAAATTGGGTTATAAATCCCATTGATGGCCATTGACCAATGGACCTTAGCCATATTTTGACAACACCCTAGCGCTAGAACACCTTAACAACTGCAAAACCACGACAGCCTAGAATCATAACTGCGAATTTTGCACAGGCAAGCACCATTCACATTATCTTCAGAAAATGTACAAGAATATATATATGGGATACTCAAAATCCCCTATGTATATATATATATATATGTATATATATATATATATATATATATATATATATATCCTAAAAACATCTGAGTACATTTGGCCATCCACTGTAAACTCCCTGCAGACTTATATCTGTATTTGTTTTGCCTGTTCCGGATACATAACCCTTCTTATCTCATTCACGTGTCCAGTTTCTCAAGGGCTGTCTGAGAGGGAGCCAGTCGCGGCATCCCCTCTTGGAAGCTTGCGAAAGTGTGCCAACTGTCCTGTGGTTAATGCACTTTCTATTCTTTGCATGTTTAACCTGTCTTTGTCCATCTCTTCTTATGTCGTTCTCTCCTTCCTCTCCTCTTCCGCATGCTGTGACCTCTCCTCTCGTCTCTGTGTAGAGTATGCAGCTCTATGGATATCAGGTCGCCCCCGTAAACAGCGTATGTATCACCCCCGGCCCTCTGACCTGTGAACTATAACCTCTGTGTGAATCTTGAAATCATGGCAGGAATGATGGGAGAATGACAGAGATCTGCAGATGACTGAATGAAAATGTGAAGGGAGGTGGAATGGACCTCAGAGGTCAGAGAGCATGTGGGTGTTTTGCCACAATCAGTCTAATTTGATTCTTATTGATTTTAGTTTCTTTAACCACAACGTGTCAGTTACAAACTTCATCAGTGGGCTATAAAGAACAGGTCTGGGTAAGAGTAGGTGGAGTTTTTGGTGTAAAATGTGTTTTCTATTGAGCCAGCTCCAGAGTCTTTCACATTCACTTATTAAATCACTTACATTACATCTCTCAAATGAGATGTTGAGGGTGTTTCTTCTAGACTACAATGAAATTAAAGGGACATTTAAAAAGTCAGAGATTTCAGTATGAACCGCATTAATGGATTTATGCTATCATTATATACACTACCATTCAGTGTGAAGTCAATAAGATTTTTAAATAATTTATTAATATTTTATTCAGCATGTAAATTGATTAAATGTGCAAGTGAAGACATAACATTCATAATGTCCCAAAATAATTCTAATTCAAATAAATGCTGTTTTTTTTACTTTATATTCATCAAATAATCATGTAATAAGGTATCAAAAAAGCACAATCATGTGACACTGAAGACTAATAATAGAAGACTGTAGTAATGGACTAATAGCTGCTGAAAATTCAGTTTGCCATCACAGTAATATATATGATATTTAAAATAGAATAAAATAGAAAGCAGTTTTTTAATTGTAATAAATAAGATTTTACAATGTTACTGTTTTACTTTTGATTAAATAAATGCATTGGTTGATGACACTGCAAATAACAGAACATATAAATGAGGACATACTAAAAATGTATTTTATTTTTAAATAAAGTTCATTCTAATTACTATAGACTAACACACAAAACATTTTTACAATTTTACAAAATGTATTATCATTATTTTTTATTAATGATGGACAATTCTGTTCTCACAAAAACAAAAGCATCCACTTTCACATATTCAGATCAAGTACATACAAGAGTTTCCAAGAAAGCCCTCCTGAGCTGGTGATCGTTTTTTCCAGTTCTGTGATGTTTGGATAAAGACACTTTTGTATATCTGTGAATCCCAGAGAGTGACAGAGTGAAAGACAAGGGTCTTCATTGTCTATTAAAGTGGCTCCTTGCAGCACAGGACTGATGAGAGAAATATATTTCCTGTTTTCCTTAACTTGATGTGTCACTATTAGTGTCTCTCAGCCTCTGTATAAATAAAACTGATGATAAATCATTGAATTATTGAATGCACATGCTGTCATGATGTGAAATGCATATGCAGTCATTTGCAATTATGCAACAGTTCAGAATCAGTTATTATGCTTATGTCATGGTTACTCTGTGTGTTTATCACAAGAAAAAAATACTCTCCGCCAAAAAACCCTTTCTTGTGCCAGTATATTGCTTAAGCCTGGGCCACTGTTATTAGTTCAAAAGTGTCTGGAAAGAACATGGTGAAATGATATGGATCTAAAATAAACCTGAAATTATGACTGATCCAATCATAATCAAGATTTTGTGTTGTGGTATTAACTGAATACTGTGAGTGAATGATGACACTCATGAGCCATTTCACAAAAGATTCTGTAACTGATATATTGATATATATGTTGATAAAACCTTTCAATCTTGGGTAATCTCCCAGATTTTTTTCTTTTAATTATTGATCACTCACATCATAGCATTTGGCTAACATCAACAAGTCCCCTCTCCCAATCTTCATATAAATTTTTCATACAGTATATTTAATCGGTTTAGGTTGATAAATTTGCTATATATTTTTCATGATTGAGAAAAGGACTGAGAGACCACCTGACACATCCTCTTATTAACCATGTCTGTCGAAGCTAACATGATAACAGCTTTCCATCTCATGCTAACCCCTCTGCAGGTGCTAAAAAAAGAGAGTCAGGAGTTTGTGCCCAGGAGCTACTGGGACATGCTGAGACGTGGCGCGAGCCAAGCCCTGTTTTCTGACCTGGCAGAGGTACAGCCGTAGCCCTCTGTCCTCCAGTCTCATCCCATGTATTTATTTGTCCCTAGCCATCCTTAACACAGTGGAAAAGGTACATTGTAACTGTCATTCCCCCCTTCCTGTTTTAGCATCCCAACCGTATAACATCATTGTCATTTAATGACCATGAATGATGTATTTTATCAACTGTTGATATTCTAGTAAATCTGTTTTTGATGCTTCACTCCAAAAATCAATCAATCAACCATTCAGTGTTTTTGCCTTGTTTTTCAGTAAAAACACAGAAACATGCTAAACAAGATACGTTTGTTGTTATAAATTCACTTGATAAGAAAAAAAATGTCTGCCTTTCAGTGAATGTCTTATTTTTTTAATTATAAGAACAGAAGTGTATTTTCCAAAAACTCAGATTAAACAATATATACAGTATATATATATATATATATATATATATATATATATATGCATATCTTTTTTGAGTTTAAATATTAAAAACCTTCACAGTAGTAAGATATAAAGCCACAAATTGCTAAAAATATATGTATATTTATCAGTGTTATTTTAGTATTATTTATATACTTTTATCATTTTTATTTAGTTATTTTGAACAAACTATATGTTTGCATTTAATTTTCATTTTAGTTTAGTATTTATTTTATTATGGGCTCTTGTCATTTATATGTGTGTGTGTGTGTGTGTGTGCGCGCATTTTTGTGACAAATTTGTATAATGACACAGGTATGACACCGGTATTACAAGGTAAAGGTGACTTTTCAGGACATTGACCCATGTCCCCACTTTTCAAAACGCTTATAAATCATACAGAGTGAGGTTTTTTGGGAAAGTTGAAATGCACAGTCTCCTGTGAAGGCTAAGTTTAGGTGTAGGGCAATAGCACATACAGTTTGTACAGTATGAAAACCATTACGCCTATGGGATTTCCCCACTTTTCACAAAAACAAATGTGTGTGTGTGTGTGTAGGTTTCGGTTTCACGTTTAACATGCTTTTTTTTACAGGGAATTGCAAAATGGCTTTGTTAATGCTTAATCAACTGTTTTTGTAATTTCGTCATATCAATGTCTGTGTTTAGTTGTTTTTCTGATATTTTGCATGTACAGTCTTTGTGTTGAACCGACTGCGAATAATAACATAATGTCGTAAGTGCTCTCAGCAGGCAGGCAGGCACATTAAAGGCTTTTGTTTGTACACCGAATATGTCAGAATATGTCTGCTCATCCTGATGGTGTGTTTGTGTTCTAATGGCTAATAGAGGGCGTCTTTAGGAAGCAGTAGTTTAATGATTGTGGAGAGCTGTGTGCAGATGCCCTGTATTTACTTAGTCTGTTATTCACAATGAAAGGGTAATTTCAGCTTGGCTTCCTCAGATGACACAGCAGTTAGACAGGCCTGTTTGTCTGAGTTGACAACTGCAGGGTACCAGACATTGTGTGTTTGTGGGCTAAAGGGCGCATGCTAGCATGTGTGGAAGTGTGATTGGGGTTACTCATCTTAGAAGTCGACAGCAGTAATCACTGTTTTTACCGCTGTTTTTAGATCAAAGAGTAGAACGCTTCAGGCAGTGTCTAAGTCACACTGTGGGCCTTGCTGTGGTGTTACATAGAATGATGACCTCACATTAATGGTTTCCTGTAACCACAGTGTTGTGATGTCACTCTTCCAGCAGATTGATGATGAAATTGTGAAATGAGAAAAACAACTATAAATGTTTTAGATAAAAGAAAGATTTGTTTATTTATCCGTTTCTGTCACATGACTTTTCTGCTCATCTGCCATATTTATGACCATCAGCGGGTAAAGTAATGGGGGTCAATTAAAAAACACATAAACAAAGATACCAATAAAATAATACCCAGAAAACATTTTACAGATCTAAAGTTAAAATAGAACCTACCAAATTTAACATTTGCGGATATTTATTTAATCTACACTGAAAAAAAATGGTGTAGGATTTGAATCAATTATTAGTCTTTGCTAGTCATTTATTTTTTATTTCAGTTATGGTTTTAGTTCAGTTTTTCCAGTATTTTAGTATAATAAATAAATATATTTAGCATATATAATATTCTACCAAATCTGCAATATGTATATATTTGATCTACACTAAAAAAAATGAAAGGTGTAGAATTACTAACTATTTTCACTCAGGAATTGATAATAAATAATTGCACGAAAGAAGTTGAAATACTGAAATAGTATTTTCTTATAAAACAGTAATCACTGTTTTATATACAAATATATGAAATTATTTTTGTGTGCAATCCATCTTTGTATACTGTCGCTATGGATTTTCCCCATGATGGTAAAAAATATATGACATTTTTGACACGTCATTGGCAGCTACCTTTAAAGGCAGCATCCTAACCAGTATGGAACCTAATAAGTGATTAATTTAGAGCGTTCTTGCATAAGTAGCAAGTAACTGTTAAGGGTCACTTATACATGCATTACACTAATAATGCTCCTCACCTTACACTTACAGTTGTAGTCCAACAGAGTTGCAATGTTGTAAATGTGCATAAAAATAAATAGCATGAATAGGTGGAACTGCTTTTTTGTAGAATCTGCTAAATTTCCTTTCGACATTCGACTAGGAGAAGCTGCAGTGAATTGGAATGTATGATGCTTCCTTTGAATTTAGCTAAAACAACCTATTTTAGAAGACAGCATACTTGTATACTTTTAACTTCTGATTTTAACTTCTACAATGCTTTTGGAACAGTCTCTTGTATGGAAGGCTGTTAATGAATGAATAAAAAGGTATTTGCTTTATTTATCACAATTGTTTTATATCTCACAATTGGGATTTTTTTTATTTTAAACATTATTTCACAATTATGGTGATTCTATTCTGTTGTATTGTATTCTGTTCTATTCTGGAGACAGACTTCCATAATTTTGGGATCAGAGCTGAACATTTCCCCCCTGGTTTACAGTCACCTTTTACAACGTTGTGCTATTTTAATATTATGTTGATAAAACACCAAACCTCTATGACACTGAATCTATCTGGCTAGTGTAAAAGAATCATTGTTTTTCTCTTTATAACTACCCACTGGTTGTATCTCCATGGATAGGATTTTAAGCTAGAGGTACAGCATGGAATTGCATTCTGGCCCGCTTAATTGCACAGAGGCCCGTAACCATGAGAAGCGCTGTTTAGAGTTTATGCCTGGTTGTACCTGGTCTAAGCATGATAGGCTCTTCTTGCAGATGAGGGTGAAGCATGGGTAGAAAAGAAAAGAAAAACAACCTGGATTTGCACCTTTCCGCCACCATCTTCCAGGTTTTTGGATGCCGTGCCACTGGCAATTTGTTTGTTTTTGTTTTTTTTTACTGGTGAATGAACAACATGAGCTTTTCCTGAGCTCCACTTGATAAAAAGGATTCACGATACATTCGAGATAGCTCAAATTGATCTTGAACTTTAGCGTTAAGGTGTTTAAACAAACTGAAGATCGTCTCTAGAGAAGGAAAGGTGGAATTTGCTCATGTGTGCATTTCTTTCACAAATCTCTTGCAGATGCGCTGTGTGAAAGTTTTCTGCAGAAATGCATGTGATATGGATGCTTTGTTTTTGCTTTTGTTGTCATGTCTTGGTGTACTGTATTTTCACTGTTTACATCTGGTACTAATGTCCGATTTTTACAAGCGATTTTTGTGAACGGCTCTCTTAAACCACATTCAGTTGTAATTGAATATACCAGATGTATACAGGGGGTCTGTATGTACACAACTGGCATGTTTGTGTGCATTTCTCTGTATCATTGCTCTTTGTGTTTTTGTTTTAGTCTAATATACAATCTTTATGCCATTCTCACCCACTTATGGTATAAAGATCTGCACGTCTTCTCAGAACATGTCCTATGTAGGCTCAGGAGAGAAATTATAAATGGATGCATACTTTTAAGGGCTGGATGGCTGGTACTCTGAATGGCTCAGCAAGCCTATGATGGACTGATTTCTTATTCCAGAGACGGATTTTTGTCATAGTTTCTTCTTTCTTGTTTTGCTCTCTTTACTGCCACTCCTCACCAATCGCAGCGTGCCGACGAGAACATGATGATTGACACCACTCTGCTTGTGCACTTCTTTGGCAAGAAGGGAAAGGCAGAGCTAACGTTTGACGACTTCTACAGGTATGACAACTTGAGCTGAACTCTAAAAACATGCCACTAATTCATCTCCACTTGGCAAGGATGGATGCATGAGAACTAATGTCCATCAAGCAGGTAGAGGGAGATGTTAAAGTCAGTTAACAGCTTTTCCTTACAGGATGTGGCATGATAAAATGACAAAAGTTTTTAAAAACATCTCTTATGCTCACTAAGGCTGCAAACTGACTCTGACTCTTATTGCGGTCATTGCTCTTTCAGATTTATGGATAATCTGCAAACTGAGATGTTGGAGATTGAATTCCTGACCTATTCCAAAGGCATGACCACCATCAGTGAGGAGGACTTTGCACGAATCTTGCTGCGCTACACTAACGTAGAAGATATCCGCAGTTATCTGGAGAATGTGCGGCAGTGCATACCTGATGAGAAGGTAATGAGTAACGTCACCTGGCCTCTAACTTCATCTGAAATGAAGGTGTAGGACAACTGTGACGACCACCTCCCCCATGCTCACACTTTCACCCAACATGTTACTTCTCCTCCCAAAAGCATTACATGGTTCAACACTTGGAAATTGTATATTAAAAATACAACTACAAATAAATTTTTACTAACTTGCACATATATTTGTTCTATGCATGTATAAAGTTCTCTTATTCAGCCCAAAAATACACACATTTCCACACCTTGAGTGCTCATTCACACTTGAATGCTCAAGGGCCCCATAGTGAGTGTGGGACACTTGCATGTAAACTGCAGTTTAATCTTATAGTCTCTCTGTTCTCATCTCTCTACAACTTAGGTGACTAAACCTTTTGATCCTGCAGATGGCCATCTTTCTTACTATTACCATGTTTATTTAAGAAGCGAGTGTCAAACTCAAACATTGTAGTAAAGTGGAACTGGTCTTTTCTCAGGCCCAATAGTTTTAAAGGAATAGTTAACTCAAAATTAAAAATATGCTTAAAATTATTATTTTTACTATTTCTATAATGTAAAGAACTTTTTCTTTAATGTAAATGTTATATTATGTGTCTCTTTGTGGTCTATTTTTTATTTGTTCGGTGTACTGTACTGTGCCCCTATATTAATTCTTAAAAATAAAAAAAACAGGCTCTGTTCAAACTGTATATTAATCCAATCGTTAATGACTGTCAGAAGAAACCTGATCCCTTTTTTCCAGATATTATCATCAGTATCCAGTATATCTATATCCAGGGTGCGAACTATGGGGGAGCTAGGGGGAGCTCAGCTCCCCTTAATAAGACATGGGCTCCCCTGAAAACGTGATTTGTGAAATTTTGGGGGGTCTCAAAAAATATTGACAATATGTTATTTTGACGTGCAATTTCAGTTTTGTGTAATGTGATCATCGTGGATTATTATGTTTAAAATTGCAAAAATATCATTCATTCATGCATGACGGTGATTTAAACCTAATTCACTTGAATAAAGATAACTATACATGCTATTCTTGTCATGAGCATCAAGGTGTGGGGGCGCTGCAGTGCAAATTCATTCCACTCATGTTTAGTACGTTAACTCAAAGATTCGTAGAAAAATATAAATGTTGGATTCAGTCCTTGAAATCCATTCTGCAGTTAGCATCATATAGCAAAAAGAAAAACATATGGCAAAAAGAACACAAGGCAGTTGAATGGCATGACCGATTCACCTGCCCCCACCCCCGGTAATAAAAAAAAATAAAAAATGTGGGCTCCCCCAAAGTTCACAGTATAGTTCGAACACTGTCTATATCGATTGCTGTAATGATGCATTTGCTATATAGTAATGGTGTAATATAGTCAAAGAAGGTCTTACACACAAGATGCAGGGTTCCAGCTCTATTACAGTGTACAAAAACTTCCTGTATTCTCTCTGTTATCCCTGTTTATCACACACTGGAAGAAAGCAGAGGTTTGTCCCTGCCAGAATGATTCGTCGTCCCACAGTTCTTGATCAGATTGTGTTTTGTTTGGATTTGCCTTTTATTTTGTGTTTCAGTTGTTTTCCTTCTCTTTGATTTTTTGGCACATGTTCAAGAAAGTAAATTCCCTTTACTTTCAACCAACTAAGATTATCTTGTTGTGAGAGCTTTCAATATATTTCTTGAGTTTAAATTATATACAGTGGCCCCAAAAAGTATTTGGTTGCTTCATCCACACTTAAAATATCTATCTATCTATCTATCTATCTATCTATCTATCTATCTATCTATCTATCTATCTATCTATCTATCTATCTATCTATCTATCTATCTATCTATCTATCTGTCTGTCTGTCTATCTATCTGTCTATCTATCTATCTATCTATCTGTCTGTCTGTCTGTCTGTCTGTCTGTCTGTCTGTCTGTCTGTCTGTCTGTCTACTATCTATATACCTACTCTACCTATCTACCTTTGTACAAGACTATCTACCTGTTTACCAGGCTACCTATCTACCTGTCTACTATTTGTCTGTCTAGCTACATGTTGATGTATTTGACTACCTCCCTACCTGTCTACCTATTGTCTACCTGCCATTCTACCTAACTACCTCTCTAGAATGCTACCTACCTACTTGTCTATCTACCTATGTGTCGACTTACTTGTCTACCTCTTTACATGCCTACCCTACCAATATACCTGTCTACCTACTTACCTGTCTGTTTATCTTCCTGCCTGCCTGTCTACATACTTACCATACCTACCTGTCTACTTACCTACGTATGTACTTGCCTATCTACCACGCTGTCTACCTACCTACCCTTCTTACCTGTCAACCTACTTGTCTACCTCTCTACCTACCTACGTTCTTATCTGTCTACCTACCAACTTGTCTCTACCTACCTGTCTGTCTGTCTGCCTATCTATATATCTGTCTATAATTATATATAATGAAATTTCTTCATTATAAGTGAAGTGTCCAAATACTTTTTCGCCCACTGTATTTGTGTGGGTGTGGGGTGCGTTTGTGCTTGGGGCAAAGTTTGTGTTTGAATACAGATTGTCATGCTGTTCATCTATTGAGGGTCACCTGATGTAGGCTGCTCTCTTCTAGCTCTTTCCCAGTCCTATCTGAGGGATCTGTTTGTGTTGAGGGTATTAGGTTTTCGGGCCCCTTTGAGCAGTTTGTACATTTGGCTAGAATGACTTCACCCTCCTCTCAAATTCCCACGGAATAGACCCTAAACTCACTTTTATGGCATTTTATGGTTTTCCACCAGAGTGCCGAGTCCTGAACTCAATCCAACAAAATCCAGCTTTAAACATCAAATCTACTCAACAGTTAAGCCTAATGTGTAACTAGAACTATGTTAAATACTCACCAGAGAGGTTTATGTGGATTACCATAGCTGTGACAAGCCTTTCCTGTGTTTGTTTAAGGTATTTTCTACCTCATTACCCTTTATTTTTTTTCTAAAACCAAAAAACAGATCTGTGTTAATACACACTGACACCCTCAGGGGAAAGATTTAATCATAGATTTCATTTTGACAGGCAGGACAATATGCTGCAGTATTCTATGCATTCAATTCTAAAATTTTAATTCCTGTCATCTTTTACTCACCCTCATGACATACTTGTATCTTTTTCTTTCTTCTGTGGAACATGAAAGAAGATATTTTGGAAAATGTATTGGGTGCTTTTGTCCATGTTCTGTCAAATGTTATAAAGATATTAAGTTTCACAGAAGAAAGAAATGTAGGGTTTGAACAACATGAGGGTGAGTAAATGAAGACACAAATATAATGTTTGGGTGTACACTGTAAACTACTGTTCAAAATTTTGGGGTCAAGTTGTTGTTGTTTTTTTCTTTTATTCATTAAACTGATTAAACTGATTAAACAGTTCTTTCGTTTCAAATAATAAACATGTTTCCACAGCATCAAATCAGCATATTATGATTTCTGAAGGATCACGTGACCCTGAAAATTGGTGTAATGCCTGCAGGAAATTCAGCTTTGCCATCACATAAACAAATCAAATTTATTTTTAAAACGTATTCAAATAAATATAAAAATGGGTATTTTGAATTGTAATAATATTTCAAAATAATGCTATTTTTCACTAAATAAATTCAGCCTTGGTGAGTATAAGAGACTTCTTTTTAAATAAGATCCCAAACTTTTGAGCTGTTTTTAAGACATTCTTGGTGTTCTGTTGTCAGTCAAATTGCAAGTTATCTCTTTGATTCCAGTCTATGATGTCATGCTTGTTTTCGCTTCTCCACATTTAGACAGGCCGACAATTTTATGACATTGTGCTGTAAAATGACTCATGCCTTTCATCGTCGCATGTATCATTGTGAGCAGTGTGGCAGAGCACAAAGAGCAGAACACACATCAGCAAACAAGCATGAGTGGCACAGCGTCTGATTTCTTTTGCATATATCAAAATGTTGATTTCTTTTTGTCCATCATTGCATTCGTCTGTTCAGTACAGATTCGCTTGGATATGAAATGTGAATTGTGCTTGTGGATTTTGTGTGATGTCATGACGCTCACAGAAATGGAATATAATGTAATGTCAGTTTATGGCAGCTGTGTCTTTTTGCTCTTTTCTTTCATGATCAGGGCATCACCTTTGAAGAGTTCAGGTCTTTCTTCCAGTTCCTCAATAACCTCGAAGACTTTGCCATTGCCATGCAGATGTACAACTTTGCCTGTCGTTCCATTGGACAAGGTGAAATACTTTGGACCTGCCACTCTATACTCAAAGTACTATAGTACAGATTAAGAAAACCAAAAAATTTGCTGATCCTGTTACATTAAATTTGTGGCATCTGAATGCGTCTCTCTCTGTCTTCCAGATGAATTTGCTCGGGCAGTGTATGTTGCAACAAGCCTTAAGCTGACCCGTCACCTCGTTAACACCATCTTCAAGATATTTGATGTGGATCATGATGATCAGCTCAGTTACAAAGAGTTCATAGGTATCATGAAGGACCGGCTGCATCGTGGAGGCAGGGTAAGAGAGGGGTGTAGGGGAAAGAATGGTGCATCATCTTTAACATCACTGAGTTATTACAAGCGTTCCAATGTAATTGTAAGAGGTGCAACTATAGCGCCACCTAGTGTTAAGTGGTTATATCTGTACAATGAAACCTATAGCTTCCTGATTTTTATCATTATTGTTAGGACTACTTCTAATCGCAACATTTTCTTCTGATAATGTACTATCAGAGCAAATTTGTTTCTGTAGCATTAATTTAGTATTTTGTTTTTGTTTTTTCTTCATATTTTTTCCATGTAATTTAGCTAGTTGTTTGTTGATAGTATATAAGTTAATATTCTTTGATATAAATGTTGTCTCTTTCTGCAGGGCTATAAGGCTGTAGAGCGTTTTACTTCATTTAGATCATGTCTGAAGAAGGAATTGGCAGGCAGATAAGTATATACATACACACTACCATTGAAAAGTTTGAGTTGAACTTGAATTATTATTATTTTTTTATGTTTTTCATAAAAGTAAACTTATGTACACAAATAGTACAATAGTAACACTGTAAAATATTATATTATATTATATTACATTTAAAAAAACTTTTGATCAGTTTAATGCATCCTTGCTAAATAAAAGTATTAATTTCATACCCCATACTTTTGAACAGTATTGTATACAGTCTTACCATCTTTGTTATATATTTTGTACAGGAAAATATTTATTTAATGAGTGAATATTTGAAAAGAAAAGGTTTTAATAGTTCTCTTCCATTTTCCTTTGCACCAGGTGAATGACAATCAGAGACATGGCTTTTCTTTCTCAGAATGAAACAGATTTTTCTGCTCTGGAAATGTTTGAGAGAGAAGACATAGTGCTAGAGATTCCATCATGAAATCTACCTCCTCCTTTTCTGATTTTGAATCCTTGGGAAACTTGGGATAGTGTCTCTGCAATAAGCGCTCTGCACTGCATGTTCTAATATCTGTACAGGCCTGCATGATCAAACTTGATTCTATAATCAGCTATTAATCTATTAATAATTTGCATGTAACTTGGATGGCATATCTCTCTGCTGTGTATCTGAATTTCAGCTGGTACAATTTTTGTATGTTTTGAAGTTGCACATGGGTGTCTTGGCAAAGTAAATAGATCATTTTCATGCATTTTTAATAGAAATGTTTTAAGCAAGATTATTGCCTTTTATTCGTTATATTTATACTATATTATATTGCATCATACCGTAGATTTCATTATGCCAATTACAAACAAAGCTATCTTTTTCCATTTCCAGCATTGTTTAAAACTTACTGAATCAAAACAGTAATACTTTATGGCAATAGGCTACCAAAATCATAAATTGGGTTTGAAAGAGATTATGTAGCTCATGTAGCATTAAGCCCAATAAAGAACATTGCCTTAATCTAAAATTGTTATTTTCTCACTCAATATATTTTGGAACAGGTATGAGTGTACAAAGATTGTACAAGATTGACTGGCCATCTGAGGCAATCTAAGTACGCTTTTTAAGACTGTACTGTAATGCAAGCACTTAACAAATACAGACTTGATGTTCCATATTATGCAAGTCAATAAAGTGGTTTCAATATGCAAACTTCTCACTGTGTTTTCAAGGTTGTTGTGTCCAATGATTCTGAATGACACATAGTATACGTATAATCTTCATATAGTCCGTACAGACAGGTTCTTATATTATAATATTATTTCTCCATGGATGTATTCGATGCCTATTTAAAACATATGTATAGGAAAATTAATAATCTGCTCCTTCCGTGGAATTTTGAAACGTGCTACTGGCTGTATTTGGTTATTAAATTTATCTTAAGGACATATGTCTTCAGAATACCGCAAGTGCTGTTTTCTGGTTTATAACAAATGTTCAAAAATGACCTGAATGAATAGAAATCTGAAGAGTTTACGCTCTTGTCGGAATCTTTATAAAGAGTGGGCGGTTTCGCGTCGGACATTTGTTAGTGCTGTACCAATTCACGATAAAACCCTACAGACACATGTTAACTTAAATAAAATGTATATTCTTTATTTACTGTTATTTTTAATATGTATTTGTACATTATGCTTGTGTTTGAAAGTCTAAAATACGATGTTCTGTCTATTTTATTGAAGAATACGTATACTCTCTCTTGATTGGTTGCTTTGTCTCGCGTTGTTTGACTTGCATTATGGGTAACTGCATGTTTAACAATAATATAAGTATATTTATATTGTTACTACAGTAAGAACAAAGTATTTGACATTATTTATAGTATATATAAAACCGGAACAATAATAACAATGTTACAAATTCAGTTTGAATGTGATGGTTGTTTTTATCATCGATGATAATGGTGAGCACTACTGAATGTGGAAATATATCTCATTTTAACAGAGAAACCGTGTTCAACAGATATTTGTTGAGTCGATAATTGTTGTTTGTAGTTACAAATCTTTGAAGTGTTAGTGATTATGAAAATGCTAATCTTTTTCGATGTCACTTTACTAATCGCTGTTTGGTGTGGTGCGGTGAACCTGTGCACACCGTCTATGAGACACCTAGTGTCAGAATAGACCCGAGCTGGTTTTAGTCAGTACAGGTTAAGACTATACTTTCAGGGATCATTTCTATAGTTCTTAACTAGGAAATGTGTTTCGAAAGTGTTGCGTCTCCCAAACCACGATGAAGAGCCTTGATACTCTTTTCTGAGCGTTAATCGGGTGTAGAGTAATGATTCATTTCATAAGCTTTATATCATTGATGAACGTTTCTTATTGCTTTTTAGCAGTGAGGAGGAAAGGGGTATGATCAGAGTGGCTTTTATGAAGTTTAACAAAAGAATTGTGAAATAGTTATTAATAAATGTAGTTTATATTAGGTTTGAAACGTAAACTTCACGGGATTTTGCAAATGCTGTGATTACAGATGTTGATTTTCCCTTTTCTATTATGTTGTTAGCTGTCTGTGAGAATCAGGGGTGATAATTAATAGTGAATGAATTATACATGCAGAAAACATGTCTGCATGGAGGAAATGACTGTGATCAGTGCTTTTAATAGTAGATTTAATGAACTATAAGTGTTCTTAGTGGTTAATTTTACATATTTACCATCTTATAAAGAGGATTTACACCTGGAATTATTCAATCTGCAATTAGTTTTATTTATTTATTTATTTATTAGAGACACTAAAAACGCTATTGTTTCAGATGTAACTTTTCTCATCAGTTAGGTTGTGTCACCATCTTTAAGACTCAGAGTGTCAGAATAGACGCGAGCTGGTTTTAGTCAGTACAGGCTAAGACTATACTTTCAGGGATCATTTCTATAGTTCTTAACTAGGAAATGTGTTTCGAAAGTGTTGCGTCTCCCAAACCACGATGAAGAGCCTTGATATTCTTTTCTGAGCGTGAATCGGGTGTAGAGTAATGATTCATTTCATAAGCTTTATATCATTGATGAACGTTTCTTATTGCTTTTAAGCAGTGAGGAGGAAAGGGGTATGATCAGAGTGGCTTTGTGAACTATAAACAATAGTTAATTTGAAACAAAACAAATGTTGTTTTTGTTTTGTCACTTTTTTATTCCAGTGTTGTGTGAAATTTAAGTTTTATTTCATATTTTAATGTTGTGTGGAGAAAAGAAGCAGAAACAGTGTGGTTTGTGAATTATGAGTGTATGTATGTTGGTAAAACTGGTTAAGTAGCATGTTAATGTCATGCCTTATTTCATGTTATAATGATGTTATAACATTATATAATGTTATAACACATATAATGTTATAATTCAAGTCGTGGCCTAATGGTTAGAGAGACGGACTTGTAATCCAAAGGTTGCGGGTTCGAGTCTCCGGCCGGCAGGAATTGTAGGTGGGGGGAGTGAATGTCCAGCGCTCTCTCCACCCTCAATACCACGACTGAGGTGCCCTTGAGCAAGGCACCGAACCCCCAACTGCTCCCCGGGCGCCGCAGCATCAATGGCTGCCCACTGCTCCGGGTGTGTGTTCGCGGTGTGTGTGTGTTCACTGCTGTGTGTGTGCACGTTGGATGGGTTAAATGCAGAGCACGAATTCTGAGTATGGGTCACCATACTTGGCAGTATGTCACTTCACTTCACTTATAAGGAGTGAGTACTACAGTGCTCTAGGCTGTATGAGATTTCTTAAATCAATACATTTCAAAATCAAATTATAGCAATATTATATAGAAGCAGTTTCCGCCACAGTCGACTACAAATATGATTCCGTAAATCATAATAATGAGAAACTTATGAGTTAGTATCTCATTATTAAGAATTTTTTTTGTAATTAATTTCTCGCCAGAATAAGAAACTTTATTGTAATGACTTATTTTCTCGTGTTGAATGACACCTGTTCTCGGTGGTGGAGGTTGGGTTATGCCCAGGCGCATCCTGTCGAGAAGGCCGTTGCGGTTCACCTGTGTCCGTCCAGTGGCTGGAAGTCCACGTCTCTGCCTTCTAAGTAGGGCAACAGCCCACATCACTGAGAGAAGGTATATATCATGACCGGACATGCAGCATCTGCCCTTTATACAATGGCAATCCTGCAGCTTTTCCAGACTTTTAAATGATAATTTAGAATGTATGCAAAACTGGTTGAAAAAATGTCTATTAGACGGTTGCACACATCTTTCCAGGTGAAGCATTCTTTAACAGACTTGAATGTGTGTGTTGATTTAAAGTCTCTTCTGCTCATCAAGCCTGCATTTATTTGATCCAAAATAAATTTATTTGGCTATGGGGAAGATTTAGCAATATCTACCAGCGCCTCCTATTAATGCGCCTAGTAGGAGACTCCCATAAAGTTTGAGCAGATCTGATACAACAGCTGCTATGAAATTGTTCAAAAGTGTAATTTTTTCAGCTGATTCTTAATCACAGTCTCATAATTCTGTTATTAATCTTCTTAATACCCACTCTGATCATACCCCTTTCCTCCTCACTGCTAAAAAGCAATAAGAAACGTTCATCAATGATATAAAGCTTATGAAATGAATCATTACTCTACACCCGATTCACGCTCAGAAAGGAGTATCAAGGCTCTTCATCGTGGTTTGGGAGACGCAACACTTTCGAAACACATTTCCTAGTTAAGAACTATAGAAATGATCCCTGAAAGTATAGTCTTAACCTGTACTGACTAAAACCAGCTCGGGTCTATTCTAACACTCTGTGTCTCATAGATGGTAACTGGTCTCAAGCGATGAGAAATGTGACATCTGAAACAATAGCATTCGGATAATCTCTAATACTTCAACGACAACTAATAATCTTATTGACTAATGTCACGTGTATATAGTGGATCCAAATCCTCTAATCCAAAGAGTTATTTCTCGATGTGTTCGATGTAGCATGGTAACTTGTAAGCATGGTTTTCAGACTGTTTGGAGCATGTCGTTCTGCTGCCGTTCTCCTGTACTATGTCGAAATAAAAAAAAGTAAAGTATTGTGATTTTTTATTGTGTGACAAATTAATTCTCATCAACCCAAGTACACCCGGCTGCAGCCTGCAGATCGAGGCGGGGCTGCACCTGGGGCGGGGCTGCACGTGTCGCCCCGCCCACAATGCTTCTCATTGGTTAGTGGCAAAGTAATGACGTCGACGCCGCGGTAAACAGGAAATGCGGTTGAAACATAATTGGTAGCAATACATAATTATATAAAACAAACCTGTGAACCCGTTAATTACTTATACCTGGTAAATTTATATAGTATTAAACAATACATTGTAAATTTGTTAATCTTTGGAAAACATTTCATTTTATGTACATTTCCAAGCAAGAATCCAATTACTGCTTTTGACTTCATTGCAGTCGCAATGCCAACAAATATAGTTTATTTACAACTTAAGTTTAAGTTATTTCTATTCATGTGTATTGGTCATTTACCACTTACAAGTTATTTATGGTCGTTTTTTATTTTAATTTCAGTATATGCTTTACTGTTACATGTATTATTAACATTTAAATAAAAGTTAAATATTCTCAGCAAGTGTCATGCCTTAAGATGTTATTAAAATTAATGGTAACACTTTACAAAAAGGTTCATTAAACAGTAATGTATTAACTAACATGAACTACAACCATGAGCAATACAATTGTTATTGTATTTACTAATCTTTGTTTACATTAGTTATTGAAAATACTGTTGTTTATTGTTTGTTCATGTTAGTTAACTGTATAAGTGCAGTTCATTATTAGTTCATGTTAACTAATGAACCATATTGTTACCAAATTAATAATTTATGGATTTACTTGATAATGAAAATCTTATGGTAAAAATATCAGCATTGTTTGTATATGAATAACATGCCAAGACAATTATTTATTTAGGTATGAAACGGTTTAATTCTGATAAAGAAAGGTGAAATTTGTACATTTGTATATAACACATCTTTTTGTACATATAAATGTCTGGTTAAACATGAACATCCTTTACACACTTTCTTCCTTTATTACTTAATCTCCTTTAATCATTAAACCTTCCTTCTTTATACACTTTACTGGCACATGAAACAGCAGTCTGGGTCCTCTATGCTGTCGTAGCATCCTCTCAGGTAACCACGCTTCCCATTACCTTTAAAACCTGAGCAGGATTTGAACAAGGTTTTACAGGTGTTACACTCTTTATTTTCAAAAGGCACCCGCAATTCAGCCTTTGATGTTTCACTCCATTTTCCCCAGTTCACAACACCTGTATCCAAAAACACACACAAAACAGAACTCTTTCATATGCACATCTAAGATTATGTTAGCCATGCCAGTGCTTTAGAAAAAGCAAGAAGCAAGATTACTTAAAGTCAACCTTATACTCATGAGGCCTTATGGACCGAGGAAGACTGGGGCTGCGTCTGCTGGACCGAGGAAGACTGGGGCTGCGTCTGCTGGACCGAGGAAGACTGAGGCTGCGTCTGCGGCATCTGCTGGACCGAGGAGGACTGAGGCGGCCTCTGCTGGACCGAGGAGGACTGAGGCGGCCTCTGCTGGACCGAGGAGGACTGAGGCTGCGTCTGCGGCATCTGCTGGACCGAGGAGGACTGAGGCTGCGTCTGCTGGACCGAGGAGGACTGAGGCGGCGTCTGCTGGGCCGAGGAAGACCGAGGCTGGGTTGGTGGTGAAGCATGGGTGGCAATGTGCTTCAGCAAATTTGCCCGAGTTATTACAGTCGCTGAACAATAGCAGCAGTGAAAGTGGGACTTTGCCCGACATTTTAAAATGGTGAAATCTGAAAGGGCAAACAAAAGAAAATAAGTTTGTTGAAAATTGCCTAAATTTAACCTTCACTTGTTTGCATTTTGCTCTGGACAGTGGACAGTCGCAAGACAGAATTTTCATCAGCACCATCCATGTGCAAGCACATTTATTTGTGATTTCAGCAACAAAGACCCATGGTCAATGCGCGCAATGCAGAAAATTAAGTTTACCTGAACCTTAAAATTAAATATTCTTCTACAAATTCACAAGCAATTAAATCCGAAGCATGCACAGTGCATTGCTGGCTGGTTCAGCACCATATTATACTTTAAATAAAGTGAGATAAGCAAAAGACAGTTAAACTCACCATGATGTTGAACTGCCCACTGAAAGTGATTTTTGATGTGATAATACATCAGTTCTGGCATACTGGAGTAACTGCAGAATGGGCACTCACTAGTGCAGCTTTTTAAATACTGCTCACATTCCCCCTTGCTTAACACCGTTTTGTGCATTTTTGCAAGGGGTAATGGATCTTAAAAGAGCCTTTGGGTTATAAATTGAGGAACAACAAAAAAAGAGGAGAGATGGAGGGGTGGGGATGACAATGACAAGGATCTGCAAACAGAAGGAAATACAGAGAATCAGTATTAGATATTATTTAGATATTATTATAATAATATCTAAATAATTAACATTTAATCATTTTATTCACAGAAAAACAATAAATTTGTATAGCCATTGTTAATTTGAACTTGTCCTATATTACTTCTGCTGGTTCAGTTTTGCCACTGTATTTATTTTTAAGGGGCTTATTTTGGGAACACTATATCAAATTCATAATCCCACTAAAACCACACACTAACTTTCTAATGCTGCCTTCAAGTGCTCTCGTAAATATTGCACATGAACGCCCTCCCATTCCAAAACCTTAATGGGATGAGCTCGTAATTACAACTTCAATAGTGAGAATTATAAAATTTCCGATAGAACGTGAAGGCAGCATTATGCCATGCTTTTGGGAAACGCAGACCTGGTTATTTAAAAGCAGACCTTTATACCTTGCGTGACATGGCTGAGTGAGTAAAGTTATGCGATTTTATTTTGAAACTACTTTACATTTCCTTTTAACAACACACTAAACGGCACTTCAGAATTAAAAATTGTAATTAAACAAATTAGACAAGAGACGTAGCTCGCCTGTACTCACCATGCAGCCAAGAAGAACGTAAATGAAAAACCGCTAGAATCGACGTAATGACTTGACGCCACTAACCAATGAGAACCCTTGTAGGTGGGACGAGATGTGCAGCCCCGCCCCAGTTGCAGCTCCGCCTCGATCTACGTCATTACTTTGCCACTAACCAATGAGAAGCATTGTGGGCGGGGCGACACGTGCAGCCCCGCCCCAGGTGCAGCCCCGCCTCAATCTGCAGGCTGCAGCCGGGTGCTTCTCCATCAACCGGCCGTACCTGTTTTGGGGCTCGTGTCTCTTTAAACTCCTCCCTGCCGCGAGTGATGACAGCTGACGTCACGCTCACAGGTTTTGTTTTCTTGTCGCGAGCCCGAGTTTTTCAGACAACCGCTTAATCTCTCATAGTCTTATTAAAACTCAACATATCTTTGTTAATTAACATATCTTTGTTATTAAGGTTTATTGTTCAATCATTTAAACGGCTGTTAGGTCGCTACAACACTAAATAGGGTCGTTGCTAATGCTAATGGTGGCGTTGGCTTTCATTTCACCAGGCCTCTCCAAACTGACACCGCCGAGAGATTCCAGCGCTAATTTTCGTTTTGGCAGTCGAGAATGAACTGGATTTTCCCCCTGTCCAAGGGCTCTGGATCGATCCCTCCTCTGAACAGTTTACAGAAACAAAGACAGAGACAGATAGAGTCTCTCAAAGCTGCTCACTCCAAGTAAGTCTCACTGAATGGCTGTGTCCCAAACCTAAAGAGCTGAATACCTAGACAGCGTTTAGGTATTCGGGATAGAAACAGAGAGAACGCTAGGATATAGGACAGCCAAAATGAACAGTACATCAGGATTTCAGCATTGAGAGCACGTGCTCGGTGGTCTGATCAGTGAAATGAATAATCTGGAATACCCGATCTGTGTTGTTGTTGTTGTTTGTGCGTGTGTGCGTGCGCGCGCGTGTTCTGGATGTGCTGTCCATGTTTCAGATTAAAGTATTAGCTCTTCATAGTTTACTCCAGATCCCTTCTTACTCTACAGGACAGGTCTTAAATTAGTGGCATCATGATACACATGGTACCTTTAAAAAAAAAAGACTGATAGAGCCATTTTGTTCCAGAGCGGGTTTAACTTCCCTAATTCTGACTAAGTAACATTTACTAGTCATTCAGAGCACACGATTTAACCTATTTACGCAATGGTGAGTATATCAAAATCTAAAACACCTATATTTCAGTTTCTAATATGAAGCTGCCAAGATACCAAAATATAATGACAGTTTCCTGACATGTTTCCCAAAACACTCCATTGTGATTGGACTCAGATGTTTTTGTATTAAAAAAAAATGTTTAATTCATTATTCTCTGTGACTTAATTTTGTACATGATGTCTCTATAGCCTTGCAGAAATTCAGAAGGATGTAGAGTATAGACTTCCTTTTACTGTCAACAATTCAACTATTACTGTCAATATGTAAGTATAAAAATGTGTTATTTCTATGCATTTATATGAATACATCTGCATGGTTTTGAGTGTGATATAATATCATTTGACTTTTGCTGTCATTCACAGCTTGCTCCCACCACAGTTCCCTCAGGAGAAACCAGTGGTCAGTGTGTTTCCACCAGTAGGTCATCATTTAGTAGACAGTAACAATGGAACAATGGTTACCAGCTCTCTCATAACTAATGTAAGTTTTTCGTAATGTTATATCAATTTTGTGAAATCTGAAAGTGGTCTTTGAGTAACAATAATTTTGATATCATGTTGACTTTAATTTCATACACTTACTGTGCATGATTCATCAATTCACATAGTACAAAATAAAGATGTTTGTCTTCATAATCTTTGATCAAAGTGTAATAAGCCAGTGTTTACCTATGTAAGGTCAACTTAAAACATATGTGGTTTGAGTTCAAATATGGTTTGCATTTTTTTCATATACACTCACCTAAAGGATTATTAGGAACACCTGTTCAATTTCAAATTAATGCAATTATCTAATCAACCAATCACATGGCAGTTGCTTCAATGCATTTAGGGGTGTGGTCCTGGTCAAGACAATCTCCTGAACTCCAAACTGAATGTCAGAATAGGAAAGAAAGGTGATTTAAGCAATTTTGAGCGTGGCATGGTTGTTGGTGCCAGACGGGCCGGTCTGAGTATTTCACAATCTGCTCAGTTACTGGGATTTTCACGCACAACCATTTCTAGGGTTTACAAAGAATGGTGTGAAAAGGGAAAAACATCCTGTGGGCGAAAATGCCTTGTTGATGCTAGAGGTCAGAGGAGAATGGGCCGACTGATTCAAGCTGATAGAAGAGCAACTTTGACTGAAATAACCACTCGTTACAACCGAGGTATGCAGCAAAGCATTTGTGAAGCCACAACACGCACAACCTTGAGGCGGATGGGCTACAACAGCAGAAGACCCCACCGGGTACCACTCATCTCCACTACAAATAGGAAAAAGAGGCTACAATTTGCACAAGCTCACCAAAATTGGACGGTTGAAGACTGGAAAAATGTTGCTTGGTCTGATGAGTCTCGATTTCTGTTGAGACATTCAGATGGTAGAGTCAGAATTTGGCGTAAACAGAATGAGAACATGGATCCATCATGCCTTGTTACCACTGTGCAGGCTGGTGGTGGTGGTGTAATGGTGTGGGGGATGTTTTCTTGGCACACTTTAGGCCCCTTAGTGCCAATTGGGCATCGTTTAAATGCCACGGCCTACCTGAGCATTGTTTCTGACCATGTCCATCCCTTTATGACCACCATGTACCCATCCTCTGATGGCTACTTCCAGCAGGATAATGCACCATGTCACAAAGCTCGAATCATTTCAAATTGGTTTCTTGAACATGACAGTGAGTTCACTGTACTAAAATGGCCCCCACATTCACCAGATCTCAACCCAATAGAGCATCTTTGGGATGTGGTGGAACGGGAGCTTCGTGCCCTGGATGTGCATCCCACAAATCTCCATCAACTGCAAGATGCTATCCTATCAATATGGGCCAACATTTCTAAAGAATGCTTTCAGCACCTTGTTGAATCAATGCCACGTAGAATTAAGGCAGTTCTGAAGGCGAAAGGGGGTCAAACACAGTATTAGTATGGTGTTCCTAATAATCCTTTAGGTGAGTGTATAGTTTCTAATGCTCTGTCTAAAATGATCATCCGTGGATCAGAACCAGCTGATAATTATTTATTTTGATCATATATATGGCATCTCAACTTGCCGATCACACAAAAACTGATCACATTTTTATGACGCAAGACATGAACCTTCTCACACTGTGAATATCCTACAAATTTAAAAGACAGAAAATTGTATTTCTTATAAAATAATTCAATATAAAATATGCAGCTATTATTTTACATTTAATAAATGAAAAATAAAAACAACAATAATTAAACATTATATGTTTAATTTCATTGCACCTTGCCAAGTAAAGTAAAGACACTTTCATGATCCAATCAAGTCACATGCTGTTTTGCGTTGACCTTAAAATGCATAGCTATCTAACATGTATTACAGAACAATACAGGAAAAAAGTTCCATACGCTCAACCATTATACTTTTCTTTCTTTTTTCCTTTCCACTCCAGTTTGGAATGCATTCAGATTTAGGAAAAGTAATTCAGAGTTTGCTAGATGAGTTTTGGAAAAGTCCTCCTGCCTTGATGTCAGATCCCTCCTTTCCTTAGTGAGTATTTTTCACCACTTGAACAGTAGTTTTATAATGTCTAATAAGGAAAATGTCTAATTTGTTTTTGTTGTTATCTCCATCTTGTGACTCAGTATGTACAAACCATCAGGGATGCCTCCTTACCCAACTCAGAGCTTCCATTTTGTTCCTGCCTTCCCACCACAGGATGGTCAGCGGCCTGTCGGCCCTGCCCCTGTGCCTCATGCAGGGGTAGAGCCTCAACAAGCCCCTCCGCGACCAGCAGCACCAGCTTATGGACTCATCACAGACCTTCCTCTTCCTGTACCAACTGCTGACTCACAGGTACCTAACAGGCATTCAGTCCAAAATCAGTCAAATGGTTCATTAAGATTAGAGTTTCTGTATTTTTACACAGCTATAGACCATTTAGAGGGATGTAAACAATAACAATCTAATGCAACGTCCCTAACGCATTTACAGTATTACTTTTTTAATTTCCATAGCTTTTGAGAATCCAAAAAGGTCCGCATTTTGATACAAACTTAAGACAGCAGTGTCAATGTTATTTATGACTGTATCGCCTACTGGTACTGTTTTGAATAGTCCGACGACAAGCAGGAAATGTTAATGGGTAAATTACATCACCGCTTTGAAATGGTCTATATTTAGAGACACTAGCACATATTGTGTGTGATGCTGAGTACTTGTGTTCTGAACAGTGAAAACAAGATGTTTTACAACATACAACTTTGTTTTGGGTTGATTTGGTAGAAATCATACTCAGTTCATTTATGATAGTCAGACTACAAAAGTAGGATTTGAGATATTGTGAACAAAGTGAAAATAGTGGTGTTACATTTGCATGTGGCATTGTTTAGTTTAAATTTCCTGCAGCATTGCCGCCACCTGCTATAAATCCCAGTTCAATTAAAATCAAGGCCACACTATATGTTTTACAGTAATCCTAATGTTTGTTTGACACCACACACAATATTAAGCATTCAACACATATTAAGCAACATAGAGCTGTGTTTCTGAATCTGAGATAATGTATGGCATTCATTATGGAAGCCCATTTCCATCAAAATAAAAAAAATCTTTTTTATAAATCATGACATAAAAAGTCATAATTATGAGATTAAAAAAAACAACTGTGAATTTGTATCGTCGAGTTTATTTGACACAAAAAGTAGTAATTCACTGTTACAACCTTCTTGTCAAGGATAACACAACGTTAAAGTAACTTATTTCCATTGTGGTTCTTGTTTTAAAAAGAAAGAAAATCCTAGTCCTTATTGTTATTAATCCTTATTGTTGCCTTTGATTGTGTGGCCAGCCTAAGGCACACCTGTGCAATACTCATGCTGTCTAATCAGCATCTTGATATGCCACACCTGTGAGGTGGATGGATTATCTCGGCAAAGGAGAAGTGCTCATTAACACAGATTTAGACAGATTTGTGAACAATATTTGAGAGAAATAGGCATTTTGTATACATAGAAAGTTCAGCTCATGAAAAATGGGGGCAAAAACAAAAGTGTTGCGTTTATAATTTTGTTCAGTGTATATCCGAAAAAACTTACTTGCTCCTACTTTGTCCAATAATATTGAATGGTTCACCATATCTCACATGTATAAGTTTTATTTTAAAATTTAGAGGTACTAGTATGTACTCATTTTGATTGATATTTATGACTTTTATCTCGTATTTTGACTTTAGACTAAGAGGTTACACTATTCACACTGTTAGTAAAGGCAGTGTAGTAGGATTTCGCAAAACACTGTGTTGTTGATTAATAGGATACAGTGCATTTTCAATACGAAGTTCTTCTAATGCCTTGTGAAATGCTTGATTTCTGACCAATAAAATGAGAAAAAGTTGTAAAGAAAAAAAAGTAATTATGTGATAGAAAATGGAAAGTATATGATAAAAATTCATAGTTATGACAATAATAAAAAAAAACATATTTCAACTTTCAGCAATTTATGTAAATTTTGGCTCATCACATTATTATTACATACTAAGTTATCATAGCTATCAGTCAAACTTATGATATACAAATTTACTTTTTATGTCTCATAATATCAGCTTTTTATCTCCTAATTGTGACTTAATATGTTACAAACAAACTTTGTATCTTATAGTTTTTACAATTTATTCCATAATTATGATTGACCAAAGCATTATTTTCTTATGTGATGGAAATGGGCCCATAACGTATATAACACTGAATTTAGCATTGAAAATCTTATTAATCAACATAGTCTATTGCAATCTATGAAGCAGCATTCAATAATGGAGCACATTTCTCACCCATTAATAGATCCATATATCCAGTCTGATGCACACACAGCATGCAGTAACAGGGATAAACAATTTCTCTTCAGTAAATCTAAAGCATTGAGTAATGTGAAACAGGAACACCCATAATTCGAGTCACAATAACCTGTAAATGCTGTTCTTCTTATGCAGTCAGGTCTGAATGGACACGTATACAAGATGCCTGAAATCCCAGATACATTTACAGAACTGTCTGAGATTAGGTATGATGCTTCATTTCTTTTCTTTTTTTCTTGTATGTTTTAGGTATAGTACTAATACATCCCAATTACTTTTGTCTTTTATTTGAACATGTGAATTTAATATTTGTTGCATTCTCTCATCTTTCTGGTGGGTTTGTCTGTAATCTAGTAATTCTCAACTGAAGGACATGAGTGATCAAGATGACATGCTGTTGGAGTTCTTCATGTGTCTGCCTCAGCTCAATCAAGTAACCTCTGACAAAGAGGAACTGGTCAACAACATTGTGGAGATGGCCAGTGAGTTTTCTGAGATACACAGATTATTTGAATCATCAAGCTAGTGCTTAAAACTATAAACCCACTTGTCACATAATTCAATGTAGATGCAATTAATAGAAGTAATATGTCTTACTTGCAGAGAAGAACCTACAACTCGAGCCTCAACTGGAGAACAAGAGACAAGAGATGTTGTGTAAAGTAGGTACTTTCACAAATACTTGGGTCTAAGAGTCTGTGATTTAATTTTTAAATTGACCTTATTCCCTATGTTGCATAATAGAAGCAATTTCACAAGTTGTCTCAGAATTTTGGACCCCACTGTACATTACAATCTTGTCAATATCTTTCCTTTTGAGAATGTTAACAATTATATGGTGTTTTATTTTCTGTAGTATGAACAGTTAATCCAGATGAAGTCTGCATTTGAAACCAAAATGCAAAGGCAACATGAGCTGAGTGAGGTAAAATGCATGAAAAAAAATTATTATTTGCATCTGATTGTGACAAGAAGTCTGTTGGACAAGGAAATGGAAAATATAATATTCTAGTATTTATCTTGTCTAATATTCAAAATTTCAAATCTATTTTGCATACTTGTTTGTGTTTTTTCTGCTTCCATATTGAATGTTTTGCTTTTTTTTAAATCCAGTTACATTTGGCTTTGTTGAATGAACTGGACTAGACAATATATGATGGCATTTATATAATCAAAAAAACAGTAAAAGCTGTAATATTCTGAAATTTTACTACTGTTTTCTATTTTAATATATTTTAAGATTTAGTTTATTCTTATAATTGCAAAGTTAATTTTTCAGCAGCCATTACTCTAGTCTTTATCGGTGCTTAATTATTATCAATTATTACTTATTTATTGATTGATTGTTTTTTATAAACGCCTTTGCTGTACCCTTTGATAAATTAAATTGTGTCCTTACTGAAAAGAAGTATTTATTTCTTTCTCTATTTTTTTTTTTTTAAATCATACATGCCCCAAACTTTTGAATGCTAGTCTGTCACGATTTACGCAAAAATATAACTTGCACAACTGTTTTCAACATTGGTTAATTAATAATAAGAAATGTTCAGCATATTAATATAATTTCTAAAAGATCATGTGGCACAGACGACTGGAGTAATGGCTGCTTTTTTTTTTTTTTTTTTTTTTTAATGTTCGCTTTGGTTTTCCTCTACCAGAGCTGCAGTCTGAGTGCCCTGCAGGCCAGATTAAAGGTAGCTGCCCATCAGGCCGAAGAGGAGTCTGAGGAGACAGCAGAGAACTTCCTGGAAGGAAAGACAGAGATTGACGACTTCTTAGCCAGCTTCATGGAAAAGAGAACGGTATTAAAGCAATATTCCATATAAAACAATACACAGCGGTGCCATCCTTAGATTCATACATTTCGTAAGACTAGTGTGATGTCCATGAGACTTTTATGTTCTGCCAGCACTTCCTGTTACAACAAGTAGTTAACACAGGAGCACAGCTATGCTTGTCAAGCCATTCTTATCATATGGTCTGATATGAAAGATCACATGATAATGATTTAACCTTCTTTTTCAGCTTTGCCATTGCAGAAGAGCCAAAGAGGAAAAGCTCCAGCAATGCATGAACACACATGGACAGTTTCCTACCACACATTAGATTGAATGTCCCAGAAAGGTAATTTATATTTTCGTCAGACTGATTTACTAATGGTAAGAAAGTGTTTCTAACTCTCATGTTGATTAAAAACATTAAATAATATTTTTATCACAGGTTTGGGATCAATCTACCAGCAGATCGGTGGGCTTGAGACAAGCAGCACATCTTGTGACCTACAGCCTTGATTGGGCAAACCTAGATATTATATGAAAATGAGTTTTCGGCGTCATTCTTTACTGAAATCAAAGTGATTTTTGCACAGAATTTCCAAAAGTGTTACGCTCTCCCTGGTTGAGTAAGACCAGATGTGAGTACGTCTGGATGTGCCCAGTCTGGCTGTGACCCAAAGGCTGTAATCAGAGGAAATCAATCTGTTCTTAATAGTGTTCAGAAACAGGCTGAGTTCTAAGCTTATTAGTTCAGTTTGAGTTTATGTGACAAATGGGGTTGGGCCTTGTATGCACTTGAAGATGAATTTTGAAACATGAAAAATGTTAACGCTGCCGACAAAAACATACTGTATTTAATAATGTTGATAAAAGCCTTTATTATAATTAGACACTGTATTATATGTTTATTTAATTTGATAGGTTAATAAAACATTTAGAATAATCCCTGCTATGGTTTTAGTGTGGTTTTGTGTCTTCAATAACATTAATACCATTAGACACCAGAGGTATAAGCACAATATATCGGTACCATTTTTTAAATTTTTAAATTTTTATTTTTTGATGATGGTCAGTGCTGGTGCTGTATGTAGGATTTTGACTCTACTAAAGCATAAAAATACCATAATATGTTTGCAGATATTTAAGAAACATGCTTGCATACAAGTTTACATACTTGTTTATCTGAAAAACAATGCTACAGTCAGTTTTTCTCCTTTGAAAATGTGCATTCCGCCCGGAATGTCTGTGTTTGTTTTGGTTTGTGAAACCCACCCACTGCCAGTTTACCCAATTGGATTTCAGCACCCTGGGTTGCCAGTTGGCAGAAAACACGGCATATTTCATTTCATTCATTTTTCATTTCACAGCATATTTCGTTTAATTCATAAGACACTGTTAAATGTCCATTTTCTGAACACAAATTTAAGATATTTTTGATGAAATCCGAGCTTTCTGATCCTCCAAAGAGAGCAACATAACTACCATATTCAAGGCCCAAAAAGGTAGTAAGGACATCGTTAAAATAGTCTGTGACGAGTGGTTCAGCCATAATTTTATGATGCCACGAGAATAGTTTTTGTGCTTAAAGAAAACTAAACTATATATAAACTATAACTTTATTCAGAAATTTATTTTCGTCCATGTCGGTCTTCGATGCATTTTCATGAGAGTACCACAACGCATGTTATGCTGCTGACACAGTGAGGCCTATGACCAGTCAGTTCCAAAAAACAATAAAAAAAATATATATTTTACTATTATACTACAATATTTGGTCACTATATAACAATTTTTTGTAGGCTGGTCATTTCTGATCAGGAACATCACAAGTGTGACAAGGTGTGGGGAAAGAAAGAAAAAAAAAGTGCAAAGATTATCTTTTTTGGGGGAAGATTTTATGCCCTGTGTGAGCAAAGTCAGTTTTATGTTTTAGTCCAATTCAATACAATAACATTTTCAAAAAAAGGAAAATCCTCTTTGTGTCAAAATGACCAGGATACAACATGAGGATTAAAAAAGGAATTATTTTAGTGTTTTATTTTTAATATATTTTGACAAAATATAATTCCATTTTAAATTTAGGCATTCATCAGTTGTCAGCCATAAGATCAAACTAATTATTGGCTTACCAGTATCAGACAGAATTTTTTGAGTGCATCCACAAGGGCTCGGTTTTTGCTAAAACAGTTTCAAAGAGCACTGCAGGAAAGAGTTTGACTTGTTTGTCCAACAATACAAGGGGTAGACGCATTTAGGAAACCTGTTTGGAAAAAAATCGTTTTGCAGTTACATTTAAAACAGCTTCACATTTAAAAATTATGTTCACCAAAAATGGTAAAAACTGGCTCCAGATTTGCTGTAATTTTGTTTGCTGTTCGGCAAACACTTTATTGAGAGCATTTGCCTTAGAAATTAAGATATTCATAAGCTTCAGACAAATTGTTTAAAATCTACTGTTGTAGCTGAAATGGTAATCACATAGATGTCTATATGTCACAGTATGCCTACAGTTACAGAAATGGGAAGTAAGTACATGTAGTGTGGGTGCCGTACAGCTCTTGGTTCCATAACCTATGGTTCTAGTTTTCACATGTACAGCAAATTTTCATTATTTCCATTTAAGATTTTCTAAACAAACAGGTGGGAATCTGATGGTCATAATAGGCACAGTACAATTTCCATGAAGATATAGGCTATGATCAGAATGAAATTCTAGCATATGCTATGCTGCCTGCTGTTTTAACAAATAACGTGAAATGAGAACACAGTATGCAGTGCTGTACTGTCAGTTAAAACTGTTGCATTGCATTTCATTTCCCAGTGTGTATATTTAGTATGGAAGATTGTTTGCACTATGGGATTTAAAAAACAAAATAAAAAAAAATCAATTCAGACTTTTTTCTGAGTCTGTATCAGACTTTTTTCGTAATTGTGTCAGATATAAGTCAGAATTATGAGACAAGAACTTGCAATTGTGACAAAAAAAAATCTGAATTGTTAGCTAAAAACCATTGTGGAAACAAAAAAGTATTCGTGAGATGTAAACTTTTAAGCAAGAACGATAAAATTGTGAGATATAAACTATTGCGAGACAAAAAGTCTGAATTGTGAGTAAGAAGGTCGCAATTAACTTTTGTTTTTCTCCCATGGCTGAAACAAGCTTCCATAATTCTGGGTGCCTGATACATGTTCTGTGTATTAGTATGAGTAGTATGGTAATATGCTGCTCTGAACATAGCTATGGAAGATGTCAAAACAAAAAATTACTGACGGCATAAAGGATCAGACAGTGAAATACACAGTCGAACCAAAACCTAAAATACTATACAAGAAATAAGAATTTACTATAATGGAATAAGGTCTTATTGACAGACCATCTAGGATATGTGTGCTTGTTCACATACTTAAATATACATTTTAAAAAAATTAAAATAACATTAAAAAACACAGCAGTTCCCAGTTTGGTACCCGTTGCTGTGCTTTTGTCCCTCATTGTCACCAGTTCTGTTTAAATTCAGGCGTTTGCTTTGACCATATCGTCGGAATCGGGGTCCTTAGCGTCGTCTCCACCACTAGAGGAGTAGCTGCTGAGGTCAGCCACACCGGACTCGAAATCACTGCAGGTTGAAAGGTCATCAGGGTCACCGTTCTTGGGTGGGGCTGCTAACTGTAGCGGCAGTGTGAAGGAAGGAGTGTGTTTCTCGCTTCTTGTGGCGGTGAAGTAGTCTAGAGGGCTGCTGAGTTCACTCTCGGTTGGAATTGGACGGCGGGCGCGTTCAGACAACTTGTTGGGCTTCTTCCTCTCCCCTGAAGTTTTCCTTTCCTTCAGCTGGGCAAGTCTCTGTAAAAACATTTGAAGAGGACAAAGGTTAGTGAGTTTTACATTGGTGCAGCAAAAAGGAACAAATTCAATTCTATTGGGATAATTTATGAAATAAGGGAGTCCATATGTCCTCCATTTATAAATTGCCTAAAATATCCAGGTATTGGATTTGTTTTCCTATTGACAGTCTCTCTACAGTCCTCAAAATTTATATTTACATGTATTTGCATTGCTTTGACTTTTCTATGTAGATCCTTCTCTCAAGCCTCGATTGGTCAATTATGTATAATATCTGCACCCTATTAGTCAAACTACTTTTACCCAGACTTTTTAGGCAATTTAGAAATCCTGACAACCACATGTCCAGGAAAAAGAGGATGTATGGTCACCCTATTAAAATGGAACACTAGTATACTACATAGTAAACTTGAAATGTGTAATGTGGGAATGAATTGTGCACCCATCCTCTACTTGCGGATGCATTTTAAAATGCCTTATGAAACATGTGATATTTATGCATGCATGTGTATGCCTTGTCCAGCGTCCGCCTCCCGTGGTACCTCCTGGTGGGCGCTAAGCTCCTCCTCCAATTGTTGTGACTCCTCCCTCACCGCGTTCAGGCAATCGGCTGGAGATTGGTGTGAGGCCACACTTTTCTCTGCACGGCCGTACATCCCCTTCCAAAACCTACAACATAATTTTTAGTTGATTAATCCTCTGTTGCACAAAGTTACCCAACAACCTGTTTTTTTTTTTTTTACATCATTAGAAAATGTTTATGTTGTGGTGCACAATGTGATGTTTTATTGACTTAAGCTTATCATCATAAGCTTTTTGTATTCTCTTGATCTAGATTGCATGTGTTGGCATTTTATTTTAGTATTATTTACTATTATTACTATTAGTATAAGTAATAATAATACTAGTTCAATGGTACTATTTATTAATAATTTAAATGAGCTTTTATTTTTATATTATCAATTCACATTAAGTGTAAAAATATGTGCCAGTTGGGCAGGAAAATTAAATGGTGTTTTGTCTATTTTTCTTGCCAAATGGCACATATTTTGTCTTGCTTAAGTTTTGTCTTAGCAAAACTTACTAACAACATTTAGATACATTTTTCAGAAAACAAGAGTTAATATCTTAAGTCATTTTTCTTCTTTCGCAAGTAAATTCATCTTGATTAAAAAATGTTTAGATATTTTTTGGGCCAAGATTTTTTTTAACAGTGTATTCAAATCTGCCGTGTAGAAGTTTAGTCTCAAGTCTTTTTCACCAATGTTAAGTGTAATAAAATGGTTTAATAACATTTTTCAGTCATTGATTCACTGATCCATTGTCACACAGCCACCAGACGACATACCCAAAAAGGTCCACCTTTTAATTTGACTACTTTCCACCTAAAACTCTTCTGGAACACACTTGAGGGGGCTTTTTTGATCCAGGAACATGGAGGCTGAAGGTCAAGTTCACCCATCTAAACGTATCCCAAAGGTAATGCTTCTTTTTCATATCAACAGTTATTTGTTGAACTTTTTGAAGAATACAGGCATTGGATTAGCCTAATTTAAATCATTAAGGCCCGGTTTCATAGACAGGGTTTAGCCTAAACCAGGATTAGGCCATAGTTCAATTAGGATATTTAAGTAATTTTTATAAAAACGCCTTAGAAAAAAGCATTACTGGTGTGCATCTTAAGACAAAACAACATGTTTCAAGATGAGTCAGTGCAAGTTTCTTTCAGTTGAAACAGCTCAGATTTACATTTTAGTCTAGGACTAGGCTTAAGCCTTGTTTGTGAAACCGGGGTTAAACACTCTAGTGATCAAGTCAAACAACCGCTCTTATAAGGTACCAATCTTTCTCACAAGTCCACTAAAGTGCCTTGGTGGAAATTAACACTTGTGTTTATTCCTTGTTTAATCCTAAATTAAATAAATCAACACCTCGTTATGTTGCTACAGTGGCTTAAAACAAACATGCACAAAGGTGTCACTGCAAGCTATTTTGTGTCCATTAAACTTTCACTTCACTTTCTTATTCTTACAGTAAGGCGCTTTGTCATCTCTGAGCCAGTTTCGAAAGAAGCATGACTATTATACAACAGGAATGTGAAAGAAAGTATAATGATCGTATAGAGATAATTCAGTTCGGTTGACTTACTTGAAGCAGTAGGCAGTGGTGAGAGGTTTCAGAACACCCTGTGTCTGGCTGTGGTCTGTCCTGTATAGAGGGTTTGTGTATTCAGCCCTGTTCTCCCACAGATGTGGCCACAAAGAGCGTGTTCGCTCTTGTAACCTGCATAATTCACAAAGAGGGAGATTGAACAAGTAAACTAGCACACAAAGGTAATGAAACCAAGATGGTTCAACGGTTACAACAAGAAGTTACATTTCCATTTGTTACGAACTAGATTCTATACCACATCTATTTACAAAAAAAAAATTGAGATGAGAACAGTTTTTTTGAAGTAGGTAGGTATACTAATGACATGTTTATCTGGTGCACTTTGCAGGTTGGTCTGGTCAGAAAGCCAACTTGACAGGAAAAAAAACAAAACATCTAAAGCATTTGAAGGGATGAACCGAACCATATTTTTGGTTTTGTTTCGTTTTTATTAATGCTATTTCTCAGACACATACTAGTTCTTCTTTCCACACCAAGCCATTTATCATCCTGTTTTTCACACTGCTGGCATTAGCCAGACTTTAATCTGCACCTTTTTGGCTAATTGAGCATATTGAATTGGTGGCAGAGCCCACCGGTGTGAGAGATCACTCTGATTGGCTGTTCAGCTTAGAGAACCAATGTAGGAGAAGAAAAAGTGATGAAGCAAGCCAAAAAAAAATAAAGTTGAGCAACACTTTCCCTCCATCCGAATATACCTTCTTCCCTACAATATAGTAGGTTGAAAACAGTATGTGAGACTAGTAGTATGTCCAAATTGATAGTGTTTGTAAAACAATAGGCGAAAAGTATGTGGATGACCTACTTCTGATGAAATTCTGAAGTGTGCCTCTGATGAACATTACTAACCCATATGAGGCCACAGGAGTGGAGTTGTGAATACCAGTGAAGTGATGCGAGTCATGCGACTGATACTGGTAGATCACATGACAATGACAACATACAAAAACCTGCATTGCTTACGAGACGTTGTTGCTACAGCTGCTCGAGGAAGGAGAAAATTCCAGGCAGCGTACAACTGGCTAAGGGCAGAAATATGCTAATTTGAGACTGTCCGTCAGCGGTTGTGGGCGGGGCCTGAGCAATATGACCTCATACTGCTCCGAAAATCAAAACGGCTTGATAATTTAGACTTTTTAGGTTTTTTGGGCATAAAAGTGAATGCAGTTTCATCTTTGTAGGGTGGTTGTGTCCACACACTGGCCACATTTATAGCCGATGTCCGCTTTAATGGTTGTGAAGCAAGTATAGAGGGTATGCATTGACGTCACTTTCCTGCCGGAACATGCCCCCCCTCAGCTGGACTGAGTGGCAAAAGAGGTGCTGCATGAATGGAGTTAATAGGGGCAATGTGATTCAGTTTAAACTAAAGGTCGTTGGACTCGATATACTGTTCCTTACAACTTCCCAAAGATGCAGCCAGGAATTGCATTTCCTGACATTTATATGTGCCTGATTGCGACCACAGGGAAATACATAAAGCAAATTTGCCTGTGTACCGCTTCATTTAAATACACAATAGGTTGGTCTAAATCCGGGTGATCACTTACATCAATGTTATATTTATATTGTCATACCGTCCAGCCCAAAAACGTATATAGTTTTTGTCAGTTTATTTAAAAGCATCCAGTTATGCAGAATATAAGATGGTAAATATTTAATTGATGAGCTGTCAATACAAGATATAACAATACAATATATAGAGTACGATTTTACCGCAAAAAAACAACATTGACATAAAATGATAACTGCAAATCTGTGCTTCACTGCCTAAAGTCAGTCTGTTTCTGTGAACTGCAGCGAATCATTTGCTTCTCTCTTCGCTTTGGCAGTCTGTAAAAATATTCCTCAGATTTCTTCTCAAATCTATTTGTACAGTCAATCGCAAAGCTCTCTCTTGTTTTAGATGTGTTTTGTGTGTTCCTTCGTCACATTCATACTGAAACTCAGTGGGCGGAGTCACAGGCACTCCAGCTGACCGTCACATGCATACCCTCGATAGTAGGCTAAGGCCGTTTCTCAAACTGAAGGCTGCATCCTCCGGAGGTTGCATTTGCAGGCTGCATAGGTCATCAAGCCTGGTTTATTTCAGTTAACTGAGCATTATATTCGCGAGTCATAAGCATATTACAACAATTTACGCTTAATTAAGAATAATGGTCAAATTTATAATTGTTAATATTCTAAAATGAGATCTTCTTTATGACGTATGCAGCCTACAAATGCGACCTCCGGAGGATGCAGCCTTCAGTTTGAGAAACGGCCTAAATGTGATTTTAACACAGCTTTGTATTTTGGTGTATCCACAGTCTTAGTTCTTCCGTTTTTGAATGACAAATACAGACTACTGCCACCTGCTGGTATGGAGAGTTATTTCTTCTCAAGCAGACACAGAACCTACAAACTAGTTGGGTGTAGTGTTTGATGTGTGTTCAAGCGCAATTTTTGGTCGAGACACAAGTGACACCACAGTTGGTTTGGTGCTTTAGGAGCTCTCATAATATCAACGTAAAACATGATTTTGTTTCCTAGCTGAATCTTTTTTGTGGACAATATGCCAGTAAACAGACTGTGATCTATCTATACTAGTACATCTGAAACCATCTCAGTTCAAAAAGTAGTTGATTTCTGTCAAAATCAGAACCAAGTTATCCTACATGCTCTGGCATATTGAGCTGCAGCTGCACAAGCAGCTGGTGCGAGTAGAAGCTTGCCAAGTTTTGCTGATCCTGTTCCCCCTCTTCTCTTGCTGCAATCTCGATTCATAAAATTAGCAAAATGTTTTTTTGTTTGTTTTTTTTTTTGTTACCTCAAGTCTCTTCTCTCTTTCTGACAAATACCGATGAAGTTCCCAAACTGGCAGGAGTAGATATGTGTGTGTAGCTGTATGAGGAATCGCTCATTGAACTCAAATGCACAGGGGAACTGCTGCATCAACTGCCACACACACTCCAGGAACTGGTCCATGACTGGAGAAACCTCCTTAGGGTCACCATCAAGGTGAGCATACCTGTAGAAGATTTTATATAATAGATGAATTTGTAAATAGTAATGGTATAGTCCACCATCCAACCTTTCACCACCAATCTTTCTTTTCTCAGATTTCACTGGCACTTTTGGATATTCCAACTTAGTGTGTCATATTACAAAACAAACAAGAACCAGTGGTGTTTGCGGTCACTGATGTGCCAAGTTTGAATGTGCACATACGTTAATTACTTTTCATGAAATAATAAAAACATTAAAAACATATAAAAACAAATAAAAACATTACACAAAGTTATTGTTTGGCTTTAGAAGACTTTGAATATGTTATAGTCACTGTAAGCTTTTGCTATATGGGAAAAAGCAGCTTGAGCATTCTTGAAAATTTCTCCTTTTCTGTTCCATGTAAGAAAATGTTCATATTTGGGGAAGCGGACTATGTAACATTTCATGATTGGAGAGTAGAGACTCACCTAAAGCTTAAAGACACAGAGTCTAACATTGTATTCTGCATGACTGATGGTTTAGTCACAGTATTTGCTATGGATTCAGGAATGATACTTTTCTTAGTTCGCATGTTATCCATGCACAACATACACAGTAGAGGAGATTCACAGAAAGCTTCGATTCAATTATGCAATTCAACGAATTAAAATTAACTGCAAGTTGTACGTGGTGTGCAACATGTGAGGCCAGAAACATGCAAATTGAAAAGAAAAACAAACCTGTGGGAAAACTTGTGTCCAAATGATACCCAGTCCTTCTCAATCAGAACCTACAAGAAACAAGACTTGTGTTCAAAATAGAAAAAACATGTTACATATTTTGTCTTAGATGATGTTGGACTAGCGCCGTTTTAAAAATCAAAATGGATCAGACATCAGTGAAGTTATTATTACCATCAGTCCTTTGATAGTTCTGTAGTATGGATCCAGTAGCACACTAGCCACCGAACAGGCCTGAGCTGTTCTGTCCCACCCGTCTGAACAGTGCACCAAAACACTCACTCCATCCTCCGCCACTGCCTGACAACATAGATATGAATGGGTGAATACATGTGTGATCATATGATACTTATCACATTGTATTTGAAGAGTTCAGATGCAAAAGCCTCTAAGTGCCATCTGAAATTTTCTTCTAAAATTAGTTGTTGTTTTTTCTCAGGCTCCTATGTCTTTGTTCAGTTATTTCACTTTAATGGCAATGAAAAGAACCTATTCATTGCCATTAAAGTGGAATTATTGAACCTACACATAGGAGCTTGATAAAAAAAAAAAAACTTTTAAAAGAAAATTTCAAATGACAGAGGCTTTTGCATCTGAACTCTTCATTTTTACTTAGGATTTTTTACTCAGATGTTTTTGGACATGTTTCCAACATGAGATAATGCCATGTTTTATTAGATATGTAAATTCCATGATATTACATTGCCTTTTCTAATCACTTGTGATAACAGAGCATGGCCTTTCAAAAACCATATGTAAAAACTTTAAAAAAATATTGCCTTTGCAATGAAGACTCCAGCATCTAGTACAGCTTTGATGTGTTTTAGCCACCCAGAGTTCTCCAGACCCCACAGGAAATCACTCATGGAGGGAGCTGCGAGTTCACCAACTGCAAAACAGAAAAGGCTCATTTTCCAGCAAGTCAACACCAGACAAGTATCTGCTGGTATAAAAGTAATGTAGATTAATCTGTTTACCATCAATAAGCTTCTGTTGGCTGTTCCTCATGACATGGATGTTTTCTATGCCAATGAAGTGTAGTTTTATGTTAGTGTAATGGTCTTCATTCTCGTAGCCCTTCCCTGCAGCACGATTAGCCATGGCATTTAGCTAGAAATAGTTACAAACAGTGTTTCAACGTCACAAAACTGCTGGTATTTATGATTATTTTCAAAATATCAACATTGTAATACGACATTATGAGATGGGGGTGTGCTTCATGTAATGCAAAAAAAAAAAAAAAAAAACACTTTTCATTACCTTTAATTATATGCACAAAGCCAAAAATATTTATGGAGATATTATATGTATGCAGTAAATACGTGTGTGTGCATGTATGTATGTATGTATGTATGCATGTATGTATTATATATATATATATATGCTTAAATCGATCAAAAGTTTCAGTAACGACTTTTGCATTGCTACAAATAATGGTATTTCAAATAATTGCTGTTCTTTTGAACTTTCTATTCATCAAAAAAGTTGCACGGTTTCTATCAGACAACTTTCACATGACCCTGTCTAAAGCTCTACAGCTTGTCGAACCTGTCCTTCAATTTATTTGTTTTGTAATCTCTCACCTTTGGCCTTGTGTCCACCACATACATGTACTCGCTGACAGGGTTTGACTTCATAATGGCCTGCAGCATCTGCTCATCATCTGAGGAGCGTGCACTGAAACCAGAAAGAGGCTGACTGCTCCGACAGATCGATGCCTAGAAAACCAATTGTGTAAGAGTTAAAAAATAGAAAAGTGGGGAGGAGAAGACAATGAAAAGAATTATCTTAACATATTAAGCTTGATATAAAAAGTAAAAGTCTGCAACGAGTTGATCTTGAGTTCAAAGGAGTGTCGTTATTTTTGCACTTACGCCGGTGTCTCTGTGGAAGTAGGAGAGAACAGGAAGACGCCCTCGACTCCGGAACTTGGCACTGCCCACAATGACAGAAGGGGAGGCTGACTTTGGCACAAACAGCTCTGACGGGTAAGTGTCACACAACTGCCAATCAAAATATTTGGATTAGAACTATTGTTTTACATTCTTATGGTCAACAGTGGTCCTGTTTATTTAGTAACACACATTCTTAGGACTCATTCAGGACACATTCACACATGCTTTATGTGCAAGATTCATCGACAATTCATTCAAATCAGTGCTGTCAGATGATTAATCGCGATTAATCGCATCCAAAATAAAAGTTTCTGTTTACATAATACATGTATATATAAATACACACACACATACAGTATATATTTCAGAAAAATTGGTTATGTTTATATATTAAATATATTTATTTATACAATTAATTATATGAATATAAATATAGACGTAAATATTTTCAAAATATATACTGTATGTGTGTGTGTATTTATATAAACATAATAAATATACACAGAACACGCATATATTATGCAAACAAAAACCTTTATTTTGGATGCGATTAATCGCAATTAATCATTTGACAGCACTAATTAAAATATAATAATTTGCTCTGCCTCTGAACAACTTTTCTTTTCTGTTACTGTAAAAACATAAAATAGATATTTCTCAATTTATGTTCCATAAAAGAAAGAAAGCCGTATAGTTTGGGAACTACAGGAGCTCAAAAGTACATCTTAAAGTACTTAAAGCACAGTCTACTACCTTTGTTTTTCACAGTGTAATTTAAGGCGCAACTCAAACACTGATCTCTGAAATTTTGAGGAAAAGGAAATCATGGTTATTGACCCAGAGCATGAACAGGCATTTGATCAAAAACTTACTCTGTACTCATGATTGGCTGCTGTGACATGCCAGAGGTTGCTGGGTATTCCCATTCGACTGAATTCTGCCTTCAGGTCGATGAAGCCCCATGCCTTTTCCCTTAACTCCTTATCCAGGTTGGGGTTAAACGAGAAACAAAACAGCTCTCCATAGCGTTCTGCAAAAAATACATTTTTAAAAGTTAACGAGTGTGAAGCTCGTTATGGGTGAAATTCACAAAGCTGCACAGAATTGTGCTCTGACGTTGTTTGAATTTCACAGATGGTGTATTTTCAAGACCTTGGATTGTCTAAGCAAAAAAGGCACAGTGTTCACTTTTCACAGAAGAAAATGCAAATATATGGATCATTTTTCATGCTTCGCCAAATCATATGCGAGTAAATCTGTAATGCGTGTAACCCTTATGGTCCTTTGTCTAGACAAGCCACTTACAATTAACTCCGTTTCATCACGTGCCATTCTGTTTTAAAACGGATTTTGGTACTTCAAGTAGATTCTTATATTATCATTGTAGTTCTTTTTAAAAGGATATTGTTTTTCTGATCATGAAAAAAAATGTATAAATACTTTACACATTTTAATATTAAATTATAGTAAGATGAATGAGAGAAAGCATATATTTTGCATTTCACTTTTTAAGAACACTCTGAAAGCATCACGTTTAACATTCACAACTGTGTGATTTTTGCTCATTTTACTTTACCTGGGCGTGAAAGCCGAGTGAGGGAAGCCAGCACATCTAAACAGTCCTTCTCCTGCGGGATCAGCAGTCGGTAACCATGGAAGTTCTTACAGCGGATAATGAGAGGATTTCCTGATGAGTTTGTCGGAAGTCTTTCCACATTGTATACCAAACTGTGCAGAACCTGTGAAGCAAGAGAGATCCTTAGTGGCTGAGAAACTCTGGATTCATATGCATATTTTTAGAAACTTCTTGTTTAGACATAATGATACACAGAATACATAATGATGAGTGAGTTCTAAATGATTTTTTAGAACTCATATGTATTTTATATATATATATATATATATATATATATATATATATATATATATATATATATATATATATATATATATATATATATATATATATATATATATATATATATATTCATGTTAAGTGGTATATGGCTACCCAGCTCTTTACAATTGGATATATTTAACAAAAACGGCTTGATTGCTTGTATAATCACAAAATGTGAATAATGTCAATGATAAACAGACAAACAGACAGATAAATAGATTTTCTAGGTTTAATTTAAATTTAGCCAAAAAAAAAAAAGAAAGGAGGAGGAAGAAGCTTAATTGTCTGCATGAAAGGGTTTCAATTCCTACCCAGGTCTCTTTGCGGGCCTCTGAGTTCTCTACAAATATAGTGTGAGTAGAGGAAAGATATAATGTTCCCACCGTAGATTTCCTGGGGGTCAGTCTATCAATCATACGCACATTTTCCACCTGAAAGAAAGCAACATACAGTCTTTTTTTCTTCTTCTAAAAACCAACCTTGTGATGTACATTATATGTTATCAATTGTAACAGGATGTCAATTATTTAGCAATCCTAACACCAAGCTTCTCTTTTTCTCCAGCTTGACATTATTCTAAAACATTCATGCAATAAATATGACATGAAAGATAGCTAAGCACAGATCACGTATGTACTTGTCCTAATCTTGAATACATTAAAATCATAAAATATTATACCACAGAGTATGTTTTTAAAATGAAATGGTAAGATCTGCTGAGTCTCATGGTGCATCAGTAGTGCTGCTGAGGCTGAACCATTATTCAGATCTTGTTACAAGGCACTAGATGAAAGAAGATGGGGGCTGCATTGTGGCCTATCACTGGGCATATTCTGTCAAACCATTTATTTTCACAGAAAAATCATTCGGTAAACAAATATTACGTTTTAAAAGCATGTCATTCAAAACGACAGCGATCTAGAGGATGAACGCTGTATTGCGAGCGTTTATTAAATACCCGGACATAAAGGACATCAGCAGTACCTTTGGTGTTCTGATGTGCTCCATCCTAGAGACGCCTGTCCAAACGATGCGCAGGAAATTAATCCGGACCGACCGGGGAATCGGGTCTTATTCAGGTCAGAAGAACAGAGCGATTCGTCGCATGATGGTTAAAAGAACATCATTTGATAATGGGATGGCCCGCAGGTATGTAGCTCAAGCCATGGCTCTGGTCTAAGCGCGGGGACCGCTGTACGCTCAGACTGGTACACGGTGGACAACGCCGAGCGCGCACGCTACGAATCCTGCTATGGCGAAGGACTGGCTCATGAATATTAAATAAATTGTGTGACGTTTGTCCAATAGTTCTCTCTGATTGGTTGAAAGGCAGACAATGATGGGTGTGCTGTAGTCAGAGGGCGAATGAACGATTCTCACTTTGAGGAAGGTTTGGCTTATTAATTTTCATGAAGGTACGTGACTGGACGCTTTAGGAAGGTAACCAAGCTACGTCACAAAGAACTATTTAATATGCATGACCCAATCCCTCGTTGTAGTAGGATTTGTATTTCGCACTACCTTGCATTATTTCACAACAGCGCACGCGCAAGCATCTCGTCTGTATCCCCATATTGAAATATAGAAACTATCGCCCTTGAAATGAAAGACAAGGTGATAGATAATTGTTATATTTTAAAAGATACTATATATAAGGTTCTGAATAAAGATAACCTTTGCATATCTGTATTGGCTGATTTATATATATATATATATATATATATATATATATATATATATATATATATAATTGCCTGTTTCCAGTATTTCAATGATTTAAAATGATAATTGATTTCCAGTCACACGATTCAAAGAATCAATCACAGGGTTACAATGGCTGGTCACAGCTTTGTCTTCTATCATGTGATTCTCAGGCAAGCAGTATTTTGCTGATGCATTTATACATTTTGTAATATAATAGTTTTGTAATATAATTTAAAGCGGCCCTTTGTCATATGACTCTTTCAACATTCAATACTGCTTTCATTTTATGATTATCTTTTTCATAGAAAAATTTTGGTTTACGTGATTACGATAAATATTGTTGTTTCTTGTGTCGAGATTTGTCCAGAGGGTGGCGCTAAATTACCGCAGTGAACATTTGAGAAACTGTGGCTCGAGTTGCCCCATTGTTTACACATATTCCCTTTACATGTGGTAACGTTTTACTTTACATTTACTAAATGTAACTATTTTACAAACACTATGATCAACATCCAGTCGTTCACATTCAATAATGTTTATATATATATATATATATATATATATATATATATATATATATATATATATATATATATACACACACACTACTTAAACTAAGTTTAACATTAGTTAAAAATGACTAATGATCTGTATTGGTGAGGCTATGTAATCTGTCTAGTCCCATTTACTTTGATCAGTGTCTGAGGAAATGCTGGTCTTTTATAATCAAAGCTGAATTGTTTTGGTTGAGTTTAAATATTTTCTGTTTTTAATGACTGTGCAGATTAACTCTTGCTAGACACATTTCTCCCACTCAATTCCCTTACTTAACCCTTTATTATAATGGGACAGGAACTCGTAATAAAACAGCTTCACTCAACACTGGAAAACTGGGACATCATATATAGGTTTATGTAACTGACCTCCAGTCTGGTATGTCCTTCTTTGTTACATATGTCGATTATGATAGATTGTTTTAAATGTTTACGTGTGTGTACTTTGTTGAGTCTTTTTTGTTTTGTTTTCTTTTCTTTTCTTTTTTTGAGTTTCAAGATTGTTTTGGACGTCTGGTAAATAGGAGACATAAAAGAAAAGACAGAAATTAAAATTAAAAGAATATGACAACATAAGATTAAAATAATTAAAATAATACGACAACATAACTTCATAAAGAAACTTCATAACTTCATAAAGATTTTTTTTTTTAATTCTTTGACATATACAATAAAGGGCGCACACTTAAAATAGTAGATTGTTCACATTTACGGAAGACCAAGCATAAGGCAAATAGCTTAATGTGTTAGGGTCAACCAAACATGTATGTATGTATGCACTGTGTGTAAGTAAATAAATAAATAAATAAAAATGTACAAAAAAATTTTTGAATTTGAATAAAATGAAAACTAAAAGACTTTCAAATCACATGAGCCAATATTTTATTCACAATAGAACACAGAGAACATAGCAAATGTTTAAAAGGAGACATTTTACACTTTTATCCACTAAATGAGCTCATTTCAAATTTGATGCCTGCTACAGGTCTCAAAAAAGTTGGCACGGGGGCAACAAAGGGCTGAAAAAGCAAGAAATTTTGAAAAGATTCAGCTGGGAGAACATCTAGCAACTGATTAAGTTAATTGACATCAGGTCTGTAACATGATTAGCTATAAAAGTGATGTCTTAGAGAGGCAGAGTCCCTCAGAAGTAAAGATGGGCAGAGGCTCTCCAATCTGTGAAAGAGTGCGTAAAAAAATTGTGGAATACTTTAAAAACAACGTTCCTCAACGTCAAATTGCAAAGGCTTTGCAAATCTCATAATTTAAAATGCATAACATCATCAAAAGATTCAGAGAAACTGGAGAAATCTCAGTGCATAAAGGGACAAGGCCGAAGACCTTTTTTGGATGCCCGTGGTCTTCAAGCCCTCACGCGACACTGCATTACTCATTGGCATGATTCTGTCATTGACATTACTAAATGAGCCCAGGAATACTTCCAGAAACCACTGTCGGTAAACACAATCCGCCGTGCCATCTGCAGATGCCAACTAAAGCTCTATCATGCAAAAAGGAAGCCATATGTGAACATGGTCCATGTCTGCCGTCATGTCCTGTGGGCCAAGGCTCATTTAAAATGGACTGTTTCAAAGTGAAAAAGTGTTCTATGGTCAGACGAATCCAAATTTGACATTTTTGTTGGAAATCTCGGACACCATGTCCTTCGTGCTAAAGAGGAGGGAGACCTTCCAGCATGTCATCAGCATTCAGTTCAAAAGCCAGCATCTCTGATGGTATGGGGGTGCATAAGTGCATATGGTATGGGCAGCTTGCATGTTTTGGATGGAACTATGAATGCTGAAAGGTATATAAAGGTTTAAGAGCAATATATGCTCCCCTCCAGATGATGTCTATTTCAGGGAAGGCCTTGTGTATTTCAGCAGGACAATGCAAAACCACATACTGCAGCTATTATAACAGCATGGCTTCATAGTAGAAGACTCAGGGTGCTGAATTGGCCTGTCTGCAGTCCAGATCTTTCACCTATAGAGAAAATTTGTCGTATCATTAAACGAAAAATACTCTTCAGCAGCTGGAATCCTATATCAGGCAAGAATGGGACGAAATTCCAACACCAAAACTCCAGAAACTCATAACCTCGATGCCCAGACGTCTTCAAACTGTTTTGAAAAGAAGAGGAGATGCTACACCATGGTAAACATGCCCCAGTGCCCTGTCCCAACTATTTTGAGACCTGTAGCAGGCATCAAATTACCAAATTGGAAATGGGCTAATTTTGTGCATAAAATTTAAAAATTTCTCTGTTTAAACATTTGTTATGTTATCTATGTTCTATTGTGAATAAAATATTGGCTCATGTGATTGGAAATTCTTTTAGTTTTCATTTTATTATGAAATTAAAAACGTCCCAACATTTCCGAAATTCGGGTTGTAAGAGATTTGTTTTAAATTGAATACAGTGCATCGAAATAATTTTGGCCATTCGTGTAAAACAAAGACTTTAAGCCCAAGCAGATGCCTCTGCAAGTTGATTACCATAGACATAATAATAATTTATTATGTCTATGTTGTTTGCTACAGCAGTAGGCAGGACTAACATGCAAGCGATAATGTCATTGGCTAGTGCTCACCACCTGTCAACTGTCTGCGGATTGATTTCAGCAAATCGCAATGCCGAAATCAAACGCAACGCGATTAATATTCATGAGCCCAATATGAAATATGAAATGGAAATGGCATGGCCCAATATGAAATCTAATGTAGGTGAGAAGGTAAGACAAGAGCAAAAACAATGTTAAGAAGAAAAAAAGTTGTAAATTGAGGTTGGTAAATAGGTTACTTTTATAGTTTTCTTAATCTCTGAACTAAGCAATTCTCTAAATTATGTTTAATTTGGAAAAATATATATTTTCAGACCTGCCTCAAACTCACGCCATTACTGAACGTTTCTGTGTCAAACTGGTTGATAAAGCCACAGTGTTTACACTTTTCAGGGTAATCATCCTACAGATGGTTTACTTGGTTGTCTCTGCAGATTAAGCTGAGAAAGTGTCTGTGGTCGTAGTTTTAAGAAAATACTCCAGCTGAGGCTCCAGTCAGAGCTGCCTGTAGGCCATGATGGACAGCTTGCTGTGACAGTATCTTTTCTCTGTCACTCTGCTTTAACAAGAGCAGACAAGTAACAGAATGTAGTTGCTTATAGTCTTCTTTTCTTGGTCTTCCTTTCTCAGTGATGTGGAAAGCTAAAAGGTTTTGTACACAAGAGTATGTACACAAAGAAAATGTATAAAAAATGTGAATATACCTGTATATATATATATAAAATGCATTTACATAAAAAAAGTACTTGGTAAGATTTTTTTTTCTTATGCTCACCATTTATTTTAGTAAAAATACGGCAAAACATCAAAATTGTGAAAAGAAATATTAAAATTTGAAATAACTATTTTCTTTATTATTATGTTATGAAATGTAATTTATTCCTGTGACGGCAAAGCTGAATTTTCAGCAGCATTTTATTTGATGTCATCATATTTATTAACAGAATCAGACTCATTATACTTATTGACCTTAATCAGGAGATGCCATATTGAATTTAACACTGATGAAAAGGAGGCTGTGAAGGATAGACTTGCAGTCTTTACTCAAAATGGAGTTGTGAAACTTATGTAATTCCTATGCATTCTTATGGAGTTTTTGTCAGCTTATTTTTTTCCAGAAAGATGTTTCAGCTGCACAATTGGTATGTTGTTGAATTGCTATTGAATTGCAAGGTTGAATGCCTATGTTCACGGGCCCCTGAGAGTGCTGGTGTTTCTATATTTTTAGGGGGAAGTCGTGGCCTAATGGTTAGAGAGTCGGACTTGTAATCCGAAGGTTGCAGGTTCGAGTCTCCGGCCGGCAGGGATTGTAGGTGGGGGGAGTGAATGTCCAGCGCTCTCTCCACCCTCAATACCACGACTGAGGTGCCCTTGAGCAAGGCACCGAACCCCCAACTGCTCCCCGGGCGCTGCAGCATAAAATGGCTGCCCACTGCTCCGGGTGTATGTTCACGGTGTGTGTGTGTTCACTGCTGTGTGTGTGCACGGTGTGTGTGTGTTCACTGCTGTGTGTGGGCACTTTGGATGGGTTAAATGCAGAGCACGAATTCCGAGTATGGGTCACCATACTTGGCTGAATGTCACTTCACATATAGGTTCTTAGTTTACTAGAGGGAACCTGGGAAACATATGACCTGCAGACTGCTGGAACATGTGCATGGGTGGTCAGGATTGTATCTGAGTTTCCATTCTACGTTTTAAGTGAAGATGGATGCTGCTATTTATTTCCTGAATGCAGCAACCAAATACATTTTAAAAAAATTGAGATTGGAGCTAAAGGACTATTGTTCATGTATGAATATAGATATAAAGTTATATCCCTTCATAACAGAATAGCTATTGGATGTGTGTGAGTGTGTTGGGTGAGAGTGTTAAAATGCTTTGGACAGATAAAGAGTGAAATTAAAGCCCTGCTATCTACAATGTTGGCTCAGTGTACCACACACACACACACACACACACACACACATAACAAGTGTGTCCAGGCTTGAAGTCCTGTCCTGACTGTGAAAACAAATTCTCAGACATAGTTGCACAAACCCACTTAAATGTTTGTTTTTATCTCCTCTGACATTTTAAATATTAGGTTAGGAATTATGAATCTGCACTTCTTATAAATAAAAAATGAATCAACACAACACATTTACGGTCCTACGGACCTCAGCAACTTTATAACATTTTCTATCATTGAGTTATTGTGCTATATTGTAAATATATTGGCATGTATATACTGCCACCCTGAATTCATATATTTTTATATATAATACATATATTAATAGTTAATAATAGTATTTGATAAGCCAAAGTTCACATGCATTGAGGTAAAGCATTTTTGTAGGTCCAAGTGAAACCTTTGTCTTCTATCACTGCTTGAGTATTTGCTCACTTCTGTATTGTCCACTTGACTAAGAATGCTGATTTGTTTTCCCAAGTGATTCTGATGTTGGTTCACTGGAACACTGCAAATATCAAATTTATCTTTAACCTGATAACATAAGGTCAAGCATTAATTGCACAACCATGACTCCTGTGTCTGAGCTTGTGTTAAAATATATGCAAATGTGGTGTTGTTAGTGTGGCCTGAGCTTAAAAAAGACCCAGAGGCAAACTAACTGTTCTAAACAGAATTCTTTGAAACAATATGATGTTCTCCTTACAATCTCCTTACAAGTGGTCTGCTTGTCATCTCTCAAAACGGTGCTGGAGACATTGAAGGCAAACAAAAATATGGACTTCATTCTAACTGTCTATTTAAGGGCAGTTAAACACAGTTACACAGCGCTCTGATATCATGTACCTCAATGTCAGTGGTTACAGCTGTGGTTATGGTTGCTGGCTGGGGTTTGTGTGTGTCGTTGAAGTTATGTGTTTTTCGACATGATGTGTTATGCATTATCATTATTTTTCCATGCTGAATGACGTTGGGAGCAAGATTGTACATTTACAAGTTAATAACTAGTTGACTGTGATATGAAGTGGACAGGGCAATATCTTTCCACAACTTAACTTTGACACTTTTTTTGGTTTGTTTGTGTTCATGTTTTGTCTCCGTGCTTGTCAGCAGTGCTTTCCTGGCGTCTAATATGAGTTTATCTGGACAAACAGCTGTGAGACTGAAGATACCGTAGTCTATTATTGACCACTTGACCACAGTTCAATGATAAGTCAGCTGACAAAACCACTATTTAGTTCATAGCGAGCCAGAATATCATACTTGTTGGTGTGCTATTTTGACTTGCGCCAGCAATCAATCACCCAGAACACCCCAGCAACCATATAGCATTGTGCCAAAACGATTGAGAACACTTAAACACTCACACAGCAATGGAAAAGTTTAGATTCTTATATCGTCCTTGATGTTTATATATTTTTGACTGCATAAGGCAGTCTTCAGAAGTGAAATTTATTATAGCTTTGTTTTATTAAATAAATAAGTAGATTTTGTTCTACCAATTCAAGTAGACAGTAGTGTTACAAATATGACACAGAGTGAACTGATTAGGATTAAACAGACTTTTGTAAAGGTTTTTTTTTTCTATTTCTTTGTAAATGTCAGAAAGAATACTTCAATATTAGTAGTTTTAAGCATAAAAATGCTGGAGACTCTCTGTATATTGATGAATTTGGTGAAACCAAATGGTTTTGTCTAAATAGGCCTGTCACAATAATCAATACATCAGTATATTCCAATATTGCAATATATTGTCAGATCACCCAGGCTCATCTCTCACCCAATCACAGCGCACCTCGTCACCTGAGTATTAACTGTTTGAAATCATCACACTCATCAGCACTCCTTTATAAGCACACACCTCACTCCACTCAGTGTCCGGTCTTGTTTATATGAAGAGGACTCATTCTACTCATACGCAAGCATTGTTGAGATATACTTACCCTGTGTATCTCCGTCAGTGTGTGTCTCTGCTCCACGTCTCCATCGTCTTCTCCAGGTGCATCCGCTTGTGGATTCCATTACTGCCATCGTTAGAGGTGTGTGCTTGATCCAGTCTCCTTCCCACGATCTCCTGTGAAACAAGATTCAAGGTTACCATCCCACTCGATCAAAGAACTGTTCTATTGCCCTCGATACTCACCTGCCATTTCCATCTGCATCTGTTGCTGTTAATAAACATCTGTATATTTTTCTAATCCTCTGTCCGAATCTCATTTCGTAACATATATGTACATGACCTCAATAACTTTTGGTGCCACAATATATCGCCCATTATATTTACTTAAAAATTAATGTCACCGTGTTTTGTACATTCCACTTGCGCCTGTGTCTTTCGCAGCTTCTCGTACATAATGTGGTGTAGTCATGAGTTGCTAGTTCAAATTTAAAAAATGCTTCTACAAAAAAAGTTTTATCTGCAGATATGGTCTTGTTTAGGGAGCTGTGCCTTTGTGCATACGGACATCTGACTGCTAAGTAGTGTTTGTTTTTCAGCAATAGTGTGCACCCTTAATTTACAGAAAAAAGAAGGTCAGGGAAAAATCTCCATACAAGTTCTTTGTGCATTTTTCTTTTTTTCTACTTTGCACTTTTTGTTAGAAAATGTTTTACTATTTATTCAAGTTTTTTTAAGGTATCTAATATTTTGATACTTAATTTCCGTGATATAAATATTCTTAAAAATTAAAAGTTTGTTGTCATTTGGAAGTGTGTAGGCCTTCTTGCATTATTATGCTGCTACATTATGATTCAGTGGCATAAAATGGTCTTTAAAATGACAATAATATCAGATATCTGGGGCAATATATCGCACAACAAAAAACTGTTATCGTGACAGGCCTATGTCTAAATGGATTTGACCATGCTGAATATCACTATATTCAATATACTGTTCAAGGCTGCATTTAACGGTAATATTATTAAATGTTGATTTTTTTTTTATTCTAATATATTTAATATAATGTATTCATGTGATGGTAAAGCTGCATTTTCAGCAGTCATTTATCCAGTCTTTAGTGTCACATGATCCTTTGGAAAGGATAATTTCTTATCAATGAAAACAGTTGTGCTGCCGAATATTTTTTTTTTCTTCTGGAAATCGTGATACATTTCCAGGATTCTTTGATGAATACAAAGTTCAAAAGAACAGCATGCAATAGAAATCTTTTGTAACATTATAAATGTTTTTACTGTCAAAACTGTATCAATTTAATGGAATAAAATCATTTATTTAATAAAAAATTAAAAATGAATGAGACGATGACTTGTTTTAGTTCATAAAGTGTATCACACACTCTCCAGAAGAACTGTGAATTTAACAAACATGCATTTGGCTGGATTATCACTGTTAATCTGAATAGATTTGTGTGGGTTTTTAATCTCCCATTTTGAGTTAAGACCAACTTTAGTAAAACTGGTCCATTTTACAATGTCTTTTGTTGTTCATATCACTCTCTCTCATCCACCAGGTTTAAAACTGAGCAGACAGACTCTTCCATTTCTTTAAAAAATAGAGTTTTGGCTGCTTAGCAACCATGCATTCTGATACTCACAGGAGGGCCCCTTATTTCTACTACAGAAGTTGTAGCCAGGAGGAGGTAATCTGCCCACCCACCCACACACACACAGACATTCTTAGTCAGCAGTGAACTTTGAGCTCTCTGACTCATGATTTGACGTGAAAACCCCAGCAGCCTTTAAAAGTGTTTAATAGAATTATGTTCTGTGGTTTTATTGTGTTTTTATGTGATGCTCGTGTGTGTGTGTCGCAGAGCAGGGAGGATTGTCCTTGCTATTGCCTAGGCAGGCACGGAGGGTTCTGGGTAAAGGGAGGAAAATGCATTCCAGGGCTACCTCGGAAAAGTCACTCGCTCCCTGATACACACACACACACACACGCACACACACGCACACACTGGTTGGTTACTGCGGCACGGTTTGGCTGCAGCTGAAGATAGAGGGGAGGGGGTCTCTCGCTGAGTCTCCGCTCTGACTGAAACTGCTCTCTTGCAGTGCTTTTGCTGGCAGGATCGAATGAAACAGCACATTCTGTCCGGGACAAGCTTACCTGTGGAAAATGTGTGTTTTGATAAAATGAAATACACTCTAGGATTGATTCAAAACACTTGAAAAGCAGGTACGTCTTTGGTGTCATATTTAAGTCATGTACTGCGTAGTTGCATGAGACAGCCTAACTTTTCTTCAGCTGTATGTATGTGAGGGATGTTTTTATGTTTTTCAAGTCAGCTGGGGCTTTTTTCAATAACAGTCCCAGTCTAATAACTTATATTAGGATTAGAATGCACATTATTGGAGCTTTGAATTTGTTGATATTGCGATTTGTTATATCTTGCATCCCCCAATTTATGTATTTGTAGGCACGATAATTACATGTAGAGTTATATAATGTAATGTTGATTTGTTTGCGCATGTGATGCTGGTATTGATAAGTGTGCTCTTGGAACCCGAATCACAGCTGTATATATTAATGATGAAGTTATTAGAGTACATCCTCTTTTTGTGACATAACCAGGATGATATATTGACCTGTTTACATGTTACCTTGCACCAGCGGTACATGTACCAGCGCCAAAGTCGAAATGCACCACACACCATCACTGCTTTAGAGGGACGTGACTCTGTGTGTGTTGTAAGATTATTTGCTCTAGTGATTATATGCACCTGCCTGTGTAACGTTATACCTTAACCTACCTAGCCTAATGAGATTCATAACCACATTTTTGCACTTAATTGACCCACTTAATTGGCAGCTCTTTTACTGGAGTACTATAAAAAATAATGTTTGGAGTCAGTAAGAATAGGAGTGATCTGTAGAGGCTTGTGGGTATTTTGTTGTCTGCCAGTGACAAAGTAGACTGCTCATCTCTCTGGCATCTGTTTGGTTCTGACAGTGTTTGGGAACCGAGAGAAATCCAGAGAAGTTGACCTGCCTGAGAGGATTTTGAGTGAAACGGATCTACAGTATATCACTGTGTTAATACAGATGGCTTCAAATAGTGTTTTTCTGGGAAATTGTCTTAATATTAAGATTAAAGCCATAATGAGACTCAAAATGTTATCAGAAGCAATAACGGCAGATGAGCACAATCAAACTTTTATCGTTGTCAGTACATGGCAATTAAATAGTAAGTATGCATTTTGATTTTGCATGTTATTTCTCATTTCCCATTTATTTTCTGTGCTAAAATGAATTGAAGTATATATTGAATGTGATACAAATCTGATTGTCTCAAAAATCCCATTAGATTGAGTCAAAAAACGTTAATTTGTAGACTCAGATTAAATGATCAAAATAATTAGGTAAGGTTAGAATGACTAATTTCATCAGTATAATTGAGCTGACATAACTTAAGAACTGTGTGTGTAATAACATATAAGCCTATCAGAATCAATTTTGTGCAAACACATAGATTAAAATGCTTTTTTCATCACTGTTCCCATGTATTGAAAGTGGTTCATCTTCCTTATTAAGATGTCATCATCATAGCCATGAGCATTATATGCGGTTGCATGTTTTTTCTAAGCAGCATAATTACGGCTCACAAACTACTCTGCATATCTGATCATTTGTATGCAAATAAACAAGTACATTCCTGTTTTAGAGTATGCATGGTATTGTATTGGTTACAGTATTTTACTTTGTACTGGTATAAACCAACATACTGTATATAGATTCAATGAGATACAAATAATTAAATGATTAATCTTTTGAAAACAATATGAAAACAAATAAGATCTGTATTAGGGATAACATTATTACGCTTGCCAGAAAAACGGACTTAAATCAATATCTACTAAACCACAGTCCTTTGACTTTTAGTTCAGTGATGATTGCCTAAGAATTCAAGCACTAGTCGATCTGTAGCTCTTTCTCAATGTGTTTAACATTTCTTCTAGTCAATTTAGGGCCTATGTAGAGCTGTGCAAATCTGGACTTGACACTCGGGCATTAGAATAAGCTTATGAGATCAGTTTTGGCACCAGTGCTACTATGGGGAATAAACACCTTTTCAACCGCTGTAGCACCAGCCAAGCAAACGGCCTTCTAATGCTCAACTATGCAGTATAATTACACTGTATGGAGAGAGAGATAGAGACACAAAGAGAAGTTACAAAAGAGTATTTTATGGAGAGAGTATTTTATTCTATAATTCACAGAGGAATTTTAATTTTCACTGTTCAAAATCAATCCTTGTTCAAAAATCTTTATAATATTGCTTGTGCAATGCAAACAGACTGTTATCAGAATGTATACACCAAGTTATCACATATGCCATGTGCAAAGTCCTTGTACTCTTGAGTTTGTGTTGTTTGGAACAGGTTTTAATGGAACAGCTTTAGTCCACAGGCTACGTCTACATTTACCTGACCAGGGTGTCTGCACTGTGATAGAGAGAGAGAGACCTCACTTCTGTCTCCTGGGCCTGAGCCTATTTTTAGCTCTTAAATGAGAGACGGGAAGAGGAATAAAACTTTAAAGAATTACCAAGTTTATGAATTAACATATGCATTTCTGAATGAAATATTTGATTTTGTTTGGGGTTTGTTTTATGCAAGAGTGATTGTTGATATAGAAAGTAGAGTACCAGCATGAAAACTGAGACACTGTTGCATAATCTCTCCCAGCGTCTCGGAAAAAATGACATTTATATAGAGGTGTAACTGCCCACCTTAATATATTATGTTATTTATTCAAGTCGTCATCTAGCTGTGGACGTTCTGCTCAGCCTTTAAGTCATATAAGGACAATAGTGGTTGCAAACATAAGGACAATGTTAACAATGCTAAAAGTGGCCAAAAATAATTTCAATGCTAAGAGCTATGTCAATTCATGCGTAGGTGGTTTAAGAGGACATAGCAGCCTTTTGTCATCACATGCTGAAATATTTTCATTCTAGGTCATCAGTGTAATTCCTTGTTAATGGAAATACTCACCTAATTACACAAAACCGTGTTACAGAAAGGCTGCAGTTCCCAAATGATGCATATCAACCTAGGGAATTATGCAGGTGCTAAATGTGAAATGATGCTAAAGATGCTGTGCAGAAATTTGATCAGATGTTCTGTAAGGTTATAGAGGTGTTGTCATTTTAGTTATGGGAAAAGCAAATGTATTGTGTATCACATTGACAAAGAAACACTGACACTTTTGAAGGTCATACTGAAACTTAAGTCCACGGTTTTCTGATACAGCTCAGTAATGTTGATTATGTAAGTTCATGGGGCATCTTCTGTTGTTGCTGGGGCCCTATAGGCACTGTGGAGTGTTCTACAGATCCACTCAGTTTAGTCCTAGAACATCACATTCATTCTCTGGATCATTTTGTCAGGGAAAGAAGCATTAGCCACCCTTCGCTTCACTGCTTATTTCACCCAGAGGGCCAGTGGGCAGACTAGTGAAAGAAAACTGGGTTGATGTCAGTCATTCGCTGGTGTGACGATGCCATAAAACACCATTCTGATTTAAATGCATGTGCCACTGCAGATTTTTGAGCCAGGTGGATTTTGAATATGTTTGATTATTAAGTGTAAGCACAGTTATTGTAGGGAGAAATTGTGTTTTTCTTTAACACTGTGGGAAAAATCACTCATTTAATGTTGAAATATGTTGTCAAATTAAATTTCATCTTCCACAGATCATTTGTTTTAAACTGAAATTGACTTTTTGCTGCTCTACTCCATCCATTCAAGGCGCCTGTTGTTGATCTCATTGTATTTATTTGTACATTTGTTTATTTTTTTGTGAATCTCTATACATTTGTGGATCATAAATCTATTAATTTGGAATAATGGAACAAAAATAACCCCATACTTTTACTCTATAACATAGTCTTACTTTTTGCATATTTTATGTTTGTTCATTTATTTAGACAAGATTTTTTTATTTTTTTTATTTCTAGTAATACAAGTCAGTTCTTTAAGATTTGTAGCTGTGTATCTCTAGGCTTGAAATTTGTGAACTTTCTGTCCCAGCGTGATGCTCGCTCAGAGTTATTTCAGTTGACAGGCATGCAGTGCTGCACAACAGGGCTCACTTTTCTCATCATCAATTGCGTTGTGTATAGCACACGTAAATGTGTAGAGGACTCTGCGAATCTGCTGGGTTTATGGAGACCATGACAGTGAGTGTAGAGAAATGTGATATGTCTTGTAATCTCACATTTGTCCAGTTGATACCTCACTCTCATTCTCTTCACACCCCGGGGGTAAGTAGGACTGACCCTAACACAGCATGAAATCATTGCTGCAGTATGCCTCTCTCTCTCTCACTCTCTCTCCCGTTCTCTGTGTCTCATCTCTCTGATAATCTGGGTAGAAAGACGTTAAACCAAGTGTAATATCAATCTCAGAAGATTATGGTGGCCTTGGACAACCCATGTTACACAGACCGAGAGAGCTATGCAGGCCAGGGTCATGCACTTCATGTTCAGTATCCCACTGCTATCTGAGCTGTGAACAGTGGGAAACAAGAAAGTGTTGCATAATATCGTGATCACTGAATGTACATCTATAAACAGGGCTATTGATCGTTACGAGTACTTTTAAGATTTAGCCATTTTTTAAATTTTCTAAGACATCATAGTTCAGTACTGAAGGGTTTAGTTGAAAATATGTAAACCAAATAATTTGTTGATTTTAGTTCCTGTTTTTACAAGAAAAGGAAAAATTGTGAATATTGTGAAATATTGAATATATTTTAAAATGTAGTTTATTTGTGTGATGGCAAATCTAATATGTTGATTTGGTGCTCAAGATTCATTTCATATGATCAATATTGAAAACAGTTTGTGCTGTGTATTTTTTTTCTTAAATTTGATCAATAGAACGTTCAAACGAATGGCAATTATTTGAAACAAAGTTTTTGTAAGATTATAAACGTCTTTACTGTAACTTTTAATCAATTTAATGTGTTCTAATTCTGAATAAATGATTAATTTCTTTAATAAAAATCTTACTGACTCCAAACTTTTGAATGGTAGTGTATTCAACTTTTTGCCCAATAAAATGGTTCCTTTAATCAGCATTTCTCTTCCCATTAATGCAACTTTCCAATTGGCACTTACTAACAATAGCAAATAGCAAATCATGTTTTTTTTTGTGATGTTAAATAAAGGCTATTAGTTATTTTAAGTCTCTTGATTGAAAATATGTACTCACAGGAAAGAAAATTACTTTCATCAAATACTTTGGGTTTTTTCTATATCAGTTCAACAATCATTGATTCATTGTGTACATGATATGTTGAGAGGTCTAGTTCAAGGAGTGATCAGATTTTGGTCTCTGCTTTGCATCGTAAAGATTGTTCATCTCATTCTGCTCATCTCAGTGATATGGTATATGCGTTTGTGCTGTCAGCAGCACTCTAATCAACAGTAGCCATATTTGTGACATAAGCATATCTCCAGAAGGTCAGCAGAGGAGAATTTTGCCTGATACTGATTTATTGGCATGTCACTTAGAGTGCAATTTATTGTATCATCATTTTTTTTAACTATAATGTTAGCTACCTGTATTACGGTTGATATCTGCAGTTCCACTCAATACATAGTAAATAACTTCATAAGTGATGCTTGTACTTTTGCATGAGTGCCATGAGATCATGCACCAGCTCTTAGAAAGGGCACAGACACATTTTGCCACCCACACGTTCTCCCAATCCGGCTTGATATCAGCATGTTCTTTGTATTAAAAGATGACTTTTGGTGTATTCAATGAAAGGTTTTTGGGAGCAGAACAATCAGACTCTTGGTCGTGGACCATTCAGCATTTGTCTGAAAACACAAGGCCACCATTGTTGCTGTAACTGTCACCATTGCCTTGTGTGTGTGAGAGAGAATGCCCTGAATATCAAAATAAAAGCCTGCTCCTTTTATTAGCTTTTATCTGCCCTACATTGTCACCCACATTCGATTGAAAATTGTGACTCTGACATAACGCAGACTTGATTGTGCATGTGCATGCCTAAATTATGCAAAGAGTGACTAATTTAAAGCTAACATATTATATACATATTATATTATATTGTATATTATTTATATAATGTTATATATTATTATATTGTATATTATTTATTTTTTATTATTTATACTTTTGTCTTGCTAATTAACAACTATATATACAACACCTTTAATGATACTATTTGTATACACACACACACACACACACACACACACCTACATATATAACTAAACTGAGACATTAGCGTATATGCAATGGTAAGCTTAATATATTATATAAGTTTAACAATAATTTATTGCGGAAGCTATATAAAAGAGTTTGTTGAGTTTTGTACTACATTTTCTTCATTTCTCTTTCCTTTGACTCTCATTATAGAAGAACAGAGAGCAACACATGAACAGTTGCCAGCAGGGAGCAGTAGTGCTGTTCATTAAACCTCTCAACAAAACAGTACAAGACATTTTCTTTATCTTATAAAATATTATACTATGGCTTATTGTAATCTCATCTAGATTTCATTACTAGATTTGACTAGAAGTTGAGTCACAATCCTATTTTTGTATTATTTATTTATTTTTCAAATTCAATACTATTCTTGGGTTTGCTTTTCATATTATTGGGTTTTGCTTCATATATGACTATGGTTTCCCTGTGTTTATCTCGGTCTCTATAATCATTAAATCTCTAACACAGTACAGGTCAGGACTAGATGAAATGCAACTGACATGCTGTTGTCTTTTCTTGTTCCTTAGAGTCATTAAAAGGGTGTCAGCAAAACCACGGACATCATCTTCTGAATGTTCAAAGGAATAGATTTTCTATGATGAGAAACACATTAATCCCTTCTTCTACAAAGTAGAGTATTTCCTGTCCATCAGTGCTGGATTGGATCCAGCTATGGAGGATGTGGCTGTATGATCGTTTCTCCATCCACATGTTTCATGGAATCACCAACAAACAAATCTGAGCTTCCATCACCTGCACTTCCCAAGAGGACTTCTCAGGGATCTCAGCATGGGATGTGTCTGGCATTACACAGTCGTGAACAGAGTAATAGTGCTTTCACATCTGAGTCCCCATTGTCATTGTCGTCGACCTTGCTCCTGTACGATAGAGGTGAGACATCACCGGACTCGGTGCGTAGTTTGAGTAGCCTGAGCAGTGCCAGAACAGATAGTCCTTTGGATGTGGACATGCCAGAGATGGAGATGGGAAAAGCAACGGCCAGCAGTGATGATTCTGGCATACAGAGCCCAGACTGCAGACCAGACTACAGTGAGGACAAGGACAACGACAACTCCGTGTCTGTCTATCTGGATGCTAATGAAGACTGTTGGAGTGACAATGACAACAATAATGTTACTTTGGTGGTAACACAGAAGGTTGGCCAAACTGATGGTGATGATACATCCTGGTGCTCTTCAGAAAACGGTGATGATGATGATGACACTAAAGGGGAGGAGGAAGAAGACTCTTTTCTTTCTTTAGCCTCGGTAGAATTAATAATAAAGAGCCAAGTTGGCATCTCTGATCTGGAAGTCTCTACCAGCTCTGAAGAGGTAATACCAGTCAGTGTTTCACCAGAAGGCCAACAAGCAGAAGTGCCTAACATGGCTGTGGTGAATGAAAGCCAAAGGGAAGTTGTCTATGAAAAAGAGGAAGTTGTGTTGTCTTCAGCCATTCAAGAAACTGACGTCATGAATGAGACAGTGGTGTCCCTTGAAAATACTCCTATAACAGAGACCAGAAACACAACTTCTCACTCATTCAACTCAAAAGAGGAAAGCCAGTCAAAGTCTACAGAAAAAAAGACCAATGATCTGGAAGGACGTGTTTATGCCAAGCCTCCTACAAGGGCTGCTCTGACCAAAGCCACAAAACCTGAGGCGAAGAGGTTCCCCAGGCCAGACCTGAGGAACGTGAAGGCCAAGATCATCTCCAGGGCTGCCTCTGCGCCAAGATCAGCCAATCCCGCAAAAACAAACACTAAAGTTAACCAGTCAGCTTCAGGAAGTGTGAAGGTTCATGCTAGTAGGAAGGTGGAAAATAAAGCTGTTGGAAAAAGAAGTAGATCATCATCAAACCATACAAGAGGGAAAGAAACAAAGACGGTGGTCAGTGGTGGTCAAGAGAAAGATGTAGGAGAAAGACAAGGAGAAGAAACAATGAAGTCAGAATATCCTCCTTCAATTGATTTTAAAGATGAAGAAGAGCCTCAACTTGAGAAAGAAGCAGGGGAAGAAACCTCTAAGAGCACCAGCAAGGTTAGTGACTGAATTTTCCCCTTATTCGCTCATGCAGTTGCTGTTTTCTGTTGTAGCCATTGTTTGTCATGCAATAATAATATTGAAACAAACATTAAAAATTAATTTGCATCTAGGATATATGAAGGACATATTCCTCTGGAGGAATTAGCATTTTATGTAATTCATTTAGTTTGTACATTTAGAAATGTTTTTACATTTTATTTAAACCATAGGCTACATTTTACAGTTTGTGTATTTATATTTTACTATTATTAAACCATTTAGTACATTTAGAAAAAGCTTTTATTGTTGTTGTTGTTGTTATTACAACTTTTATTAAGATTTATTCATTCAGATTTTAGGAATACTAAGCCTTTTGTTAGTTTTTTATTAAGCACTTTACACATTTTTACAATTAGAAAAACGTTTACATTTTAGTATTATGTGTATTTATTAAAATTGTTACTATTATTAAAACGTATTAATTTTTATTCAATGCATTTATCTTTTCTCTATATTTACTATAAATAAAATCTTTATTACTGATTACATTTAGTTTAATTTTGTAACATTTTTACATTTAGTATCAGACATCATCTGGCATTCTAATGAAGCATCTTTTGTCTAGTCAAGTAAGTTAATTACCAATGGAAGGAAGTATTATAGGATTAGGAAGCACTCTAGATTTACGCCCAGGCCTCTCAGGCTGTTTGTGCTATTTATGCACATGCATCCAACTTTTGGTATACTCAAACTGAAACATTCATTTAAACCGACATATGAATAGCAGCTGTCTGATTCCTTGTCAATCTTCTCCTCATGAGGAGAACTGCTCCAACAAGTCCAGCTCCATACGTGTTATCACATGATTGTGCTATGCTGTTATTCAGGCTTAAATGTGTTATTAGGTTGGGTCTAACCAAATGTAAATGCAGACCTCAAAAAGGTTTTCGAATGTAAACACTGTGATTAGAGACAAACACAAATATTCATTTGTGCATCAACACCTTGTTTTCTCTATATGTTCACTGTCCAGTCTTACAGCATGTCAGAGCGCTTACGCAATTCTACGTAAGTGCTTTTGCATGTTTCTGCTTTACTATTTTGTTAAGAAACATCTACAAGCTTAAAAGTCCAGTTCCCTCTCTTACTTTCCTGCCTTTTTCAACTTGGTTAGAGAACATGAGTGAGATATTTTTGCCAATAAAACAACTGTCTTGGAATAGAATGAGGAGGGAAACATTCCTAAGAGGAGCCTGACTGATATGAACACTGATTCAGACAACAGAATCTTTCCACAAACTCACTCCATGTGTGTGTCGAGCCTTCAGAAACGAGGGGGGAGAAAAGGAAAAGGTCTGGGTTGGTCCTGGCATCAGAAGCCCTGAGGGAATAACACAATAGAAACGTTTTCCCTTTGCTTTTTGCTTTTTTTCTTCTTCTGCTTTTTGGCGCTTACGAGTCTTATTTCCCCTCCCTCCTTTCCGCTCCTCCTCCCTCTCCTTCTTGCTTTTCTCTCTCTGTTACCGCTGCACATTTTCTGTCTGTTCTGTGGAATGGCTAACACTATGGTTAGCCTACGGCGCCCAGAATTGGGCTCTCTTGCTTGGGATGCTGTTGCTAATCAACAACTCTTTCTCCAGACGGTGTCTTCCAAGTTGGGACCATCTCTAGGGACTAACAATACCTCCACCTCTGGACCCCCAGAAACCAGACTGAAGCCCTCTAACCGAGAAGCCCGACCCACAGGTAGTCTGGGTCCACCGGGAGGCCGAGCGGTTCAGCCGGCTGGTGAGTTTTGCCTGTTTAACACTCCACATGCACAGAACAAAATCTTAAAGGCATTGTTTAAGGAAGTTGACAGAGTGAACACTACAGTGGAGGAGCTTCTAGATTTGTTTTCTTCAGTGTAATGTTTCTTGTAAGCTTATACTCATATTGTAAGTGTGATTATTTTACCAGCATCACTGTCATAGTTCATGTAACTGTGCTGCAGTCAAGAAACTAAAATGTATTGTCTGCCTGATGCACATTTGCAAAATAATCTGACATAGCATAGTTGTGGTTATTAAATCAATGTGTGTTTTTATATAGAGCTGATTATAATTTTTATAAACTACTAATTTCTTTCTTCATTCAAAAGTTTGGGGTGGGTTAGTAAGATAAATATATGAATTATTTATTCAAAAAGGACACATTAAATTGATTAAAAGTGACAAAAGTGACAGTGAAGACATTGATTAAGAGTTATTTTGAACTTTGTATTCAACCAAGAATCCTGAGAAAAAAATATTCAACCATTCATAAAGAGAAATGTTTCTTAAGCATCAATTCAGCATATTACAATGATTTCTGAAGAATCCAAAGAAATAAAAGAAATAAAATTCAGCTTTGCCATAAATTACAATTTTAAATATTAAAATAAAAAGCAGCTACATTAAATTATAAAAATATTTCACAATACAGATGTACTTTCTGATAAAATAAATGCAGCCTTGATAAGCATAATGATCTTACCCACCCTGAAGCTTTTGAACAATAGTGTATATTTTATTATTTAGAATTATTATTAGTATTTATTTATTCAAATAATAAACTAAATATATAATAGACAAAATAAATGATACCATAAGGAAATAATAAAACATATAAGTAATTACCTAACCACAAAATGTATTTATTGCATTGTTTTAGTTTTTTGTTAAAATAAATAAATAAATATAATTACTTCATTTATGACTCACTTTTGAAGACGTCCCCAAAAAGGAGGTTTTGTCAGATTTGACTTCTTTATTTTTTGTTCCCTAAAACATGTTAAAAAACTACTTTTAAAGTGGTCCTCACTATTTTTGCTTTAAATCAGCTGTGTGAGAATTAGGTTAGGGGTTTAGCAAATAGAATCACCTCCTTATAAAAACCATTAGGTCTGTGATATTTCCTTACTAGTGAATTCAACATGTGTCTGTTATCGAGTGAGCAGGAAGCTGCAGCTGGAGTTAAAAATCCTATAGAACTCAACACTTCAGTATCCAAACATTGCGCAGTAACGCTCCTCTCTGTCTGTGGCCACATGTTCATCATTTAAAGCCATAACACACACTTGAGTTTAACACTTCACACTTAACTTCAGTTTCCTGTCTCATTTTGTCCATTCATCTCTACAGCTCTTTGCCGTTCTCTCTCTTTCCCTCCTCCCATCCTGTCATGTGTATGTGTGTCCATTTCTTGTGTGTGTAGCCTAAGGCAGTTTTCCTGTTCTGGTCAGAAAAAGACGTCTTATTGTGCTCAGTTTGTGTATGTGTCTATATGTGTACACTTTTGAAAAGTTTGGGGCTGTCCCGTAACCTAACCTTCCTCTGTGTCATGCCCTTTTCTTTCTCTGTCTCTTTTGCGTGTTTCCTCTTTCTTTAATTACAAGGGGATATGTTTGGGTGCATGTGGTTTCAGGGGCCATATTCTATATGTTTGTGTGTGTCATGTTTCAGTGTCAATGAAAAGTAGAATTGAATCAAGCAGAGAAGGTCACATTCCTCCTAGACAATCGTCGTCTTGTTTCTCCACAGAGACCACAGGCCCACACTGTGATTTTCACTCCACAATCTAATAGCTGCCAATCAGGGGAAAGTTTTTTGTTGAAGGATATCTGTTACTGTGGAGTCAGATTCACAAACCACTGCCATTTTTATGCCACCAGGACTACTACCTATATAATTAACAGCATACAGAAGTTTCATTACTTGCATTATTTGATAGATTAACTCTTTTTAATTCCTTATGCAGATGACATTTTAATATTAAACATTGATTTCATGGAAATAAGTGAGTGATATGCATTTGAAAAGTTACTCTTATAATCTTTATCAGTATTTTATTATGTTTGCACGTATTAGCTTCATCAAGGTGAACCCTGTTAAAGGGAGAAAACTATTTTGATGCTTTTTTAAATTTTTTAAATAATTTTTTATAAATAATTATACTTTATATGAAGCACAAGATTATAGATTTATTATGATTTCATTGAAAAATGTTTTTAATCAACTTTTAAAAAAGTGATCTTATTTTGAATTCATAAAAGTGTAATATACACTATATACTTTTACTCATTGATTGAACAAGAGTGACAGTGTAAAGACATTTATAATGTTACAAAAGATTTACTATTTCATATAAATGCTGCTCTTTTGAGCTGTCTATCTGGGAGAGGATCTTATCACGATTTCAAAAATAACAGCTCATATTAGAATGATTTCTGAAGGATAATGTGACACTGAAGACTGGAGTAATGGATGCTGAATATTCAGCTTTGCCATCAGAGGAATAAATGACATTTTAAACTATATTAAAACAGAAAACGGTTTATTTTAGTTGTAATTATATTTCACAATCTTACTTTATTTTACTGTATTTTATCATATAATTTTAACCCCTTAACTGTCACCCCCCTTTTTGAAAACAGACTTGAAAGTGCACTATTTAAAGTTAAATTGTTATCATTCATGAATGCTTTTGACGTAAGGTTGGTCTCATTTAAAAGAAGACAATCAGCAGATCAAGGTACAAGTGGCACTGTTTTGTGTGATTAACCTAATGATTTCTTCATTTAGCTACACAAGTTTAGCTGCACCACTGCACATTTTTTTCTGTGTTGTTGTTTCCTTTCCTAATTGTAGATGGCCATGAGTGATCAGATAAATCCACTTGTAGAATAAAAACCCAAAGTCAGACTTTGCCTGGAGGTGAACAAATAAAATGTAGTACCATGTGTTCTCCAACAGGTGGCATATATCGCACTTATTGGCCTTACTGCTGTTGAATTTAGTGCCGTTTAAACACTTATTTCAAAAACATAGGAAAGAGCAGGGGGTTCAGAGAGTGGCTTCTGGACCAGACTCTGGAGAAAGTGAGGAATCTCACTGTACCAGACCAGCAGATTCAAACATACTGTGTGTTTGTGCTGGTTGGTTTCCATAGCAGTGCCCCCAGAAGACCTTACGTTATGTACAGGATGTGTTTGGGGGAGGTGTTCAACCCACTGGAGTCAAACAAGTGTTCTTGCACATAGGAAATTATCTGTAGTGAAAAAAGATAAACAGGATGCAGGAGACACGCAAAGATTTCCCAGCACACTATTGCACGTTTCACAAAGAAAAAGAGACAAACAAAACACAAACTTCCCAGAAATTTGGTGGTGGTACTTATTTAGTATAGTATTAGTATTTAGACTTTTAGTATTAGTATTTAGACTTTTTCCACACCTTGTTTAAACTGTGAAAACTGCAAAAAAAAAAACCATCAATAAATAACTGTAAATCAGTCAGGATAATCTTTAATCATATCACTTTGTATACAGGAAAATATCTCATTAGTAAGTTTTTTTTCTTTGGAACAGAATCATTATGATGGGTATGGAAGTGCTCAAGATCAGCAAGGCTGAATGTACATCTGTATGCTATATAAATAACTGCAGTCTGTTCAATAATTTAGTACACTGTGAGTGCATCTGCTATGAAAACACATCCAGTTTAGCTGGGATATGCCTTAGTATCACTGAAGATGGCAAGTAGAATTGATTTGTTACTATTGTGTTCTTTTGCATTCAGGTATTCCAAGGATGCGCAGCACAGACAAGTCCACAGTACCCTGCAGCCCCACTTCTGTTTCCAGCCCTTCTTGTAAAGGTCCTCATAAAGCTGCCTCTTCCAAACTGCCTGTCAAAGGCCTACCCACAAGCCCCAGCTCCTCATCACTGGGAAGTACAATCAGTGAAAGCAACTTTATTGCTGTAAGCAAAGGTGCGTGTCTGTACGAGATCAAGTCGCCATCTCAATCCTAAGGTTTTTAAGTGCATACTTGAAAACCTCTTAGTGCTAAAATACATCTATTCCATTTTCTCACACTGAATATATTTCTTACTCAGTATTTTGAAGAAACGAGACATTTACTTAAGATGCAGATGAAACATGAACATACACTAAAGTACTATGGTATTAACATTTGAGAGACGTAACTTTCTCTCAGGGCTTTAATAAAATCTTCAGAACTTAGACTGCCCTCATTCCTTTGCTCAGGTCAAAGGTCACATCTGCTCTGAGTTTAGCAGTGACTGTGAGCAACAGTCATATACAATACAATCTCTGCTATTCCAAAGCTGTAGACATTAATCACAACATTCTCTGCATGACACCCTCTCAGAATCATGATTAATTCATTCCCACACACTCCTGCTGTCTTACACTCTGAACTTATATTCAAGAATAACCAAGTTGTCATGGTAACTTGGTGAAATTAATCTAGTTTCAGTAGGAATACGTGTGAATGTGTTTGGCTAATGAATAAAGGTTTTCAAGGTAAAATCATTACAAAACAGAAAAAAGCCCATTAATATTGACAAAAAAAGCCTTTTATTTAAATGATTAATAGATACAGTGATCATGTTGTTGTGCTGTGTGACTAATTGTCTTTTACTAATGCCATTTTTATTAACATATTTATTTGTTTGATGAAATAAGAAATTGGGTCCTAATTTGAGTTTGTTAATGTGTGGCATATTTTTGCACATACACACTTTTTATTTTATTTTATTTTATTTTCTTATTATAAGATTTGTTTACCTGAGAAGAAAATGCTTATGTACACATAATCAGAATTTGATATATATATATGTTTATAATATTTATAAATATTATTTATTTTAAATTGTAAAAATGTAAAAAAAAATTAAAATGTCAACATTTATTTATATGTTTTGTTTACCTGCTTTAGGTATTAATACATGTTTTCAGTGATATATAGACATTCAAACATAAATTTCAAAACAAAAATCATTACATTTAAAAGTTTAAAAGTAAATTTGAAAGTGAAATCTAAGTGAAAAGATTTGAAAATGTCACGGAACAAGACATAGTACATTTATATTCAAGATATATTCTCTGAAAATAAATCTTAATGTCTCATGCAATTGTGCTTCTTTGGTATATGTATAATTTTGTGGATGTGTTAATTTAAAACATGATAAAGTACTAATTAAGAATAATGTTTTATTGCATTGTACACAATATTGTTTTATGTGATGTGATGATTTCTCTTTAACCAGTTCCTGCTGAGGGGATAAAGAGTGAGGAGAAGTCTATCAAACTATCACTGGCATCCCAGGTTCAAGGAAAGTGTCTAGTTAGCAAACCTGTATCAGGTCACCGCAGCAGAGCGAGCTCCACACCGTCTAAACCAGTGGCAGGTGGGAGAAACATACATGCATGTCTCATCTGTCCCTCATCATTTATTATTTACTCATCAAAACAGCTTCAACATTAATCAGTTGGAGAGCTATGATTGTCTTAAGCTAATGACACTGCAATTAGCACTCCTTTGAAGCCATTTTACCGCAATAGGATTACTTCCATATACCCCTCTTGATAGGTTAATTACCCTAATTTGTTATTGTAGTTTGTGTACAGTTCCACACTATTGTTATGCCAACAGCTTTTGATATGAATAGATCAGATTATGTTTTTTCATATGGAAATGAATGCAAATCATGCAGAAAACTTTGTTTAAAAATATTAATTGTTGTCATTTAAACAAGTTAAAATTTACCCTATATGCAAAATTACCATAAAATATTTTTGAGAGAATGTATCTTGGATATATTACTGTATATAATGTGGCACCAGTAAAAAAAAAACCTATATATTTAAGGTTTTACTTTTTCTTTTTTTTTTTAAACACAAGTGCAAAAAATTATCTGAAAACAATTAAGGAATAGTCATACAAATCCTAAATATACATTACCAATGAAAGTATGTTTGCAATATATGATGTCCTTTTCAGCTTTATAATAGAACCCTGAAAAATGTATCACGGCTTCCACAAAAATATTAAGCAGCACAACTATTGATAATAATATAAAATCATATAATAAAAAAAGATAATAATAAAAAAAATGTTCTTCAGTACCAAATCAGCATATTAGAATGATTTCTGAAAGGTCATGTGACACTGAAGACTGAAAATACATTTAAAATATATTAGAAAACAGTTATTTTAAATTGTAATAATATTTCACAGTATTACTGCTTTCAGCCTGGGGAGCATAAGAGACTTCTTTCAAAAACATTAAGAAATCTTATGAACCCCAAACTTCTAAATGTAGTGTATTATGCACAAAACAAGACAAGATATTCCTTAAAGATATGTTAATACTGATTATAGTTAATACTGATTGCTTTGCTAATTACTTTAAATAACGAACGATGATTAAGGTTTTAGCAGTTCTCTCTGCCCCACCCATTGCCGTAAATGCACTCATGCACCTACAACCTCTACAGTACATCTGACTCATTCACTGAAACCTGCCACTTCGCAGTCTGAACATGAAGTTTGATTTCATCTTCACTATTTCATTAGGGCTGAAGGCCCCAGCTGTGACCAGCCACATGACACTTAAGACCAACCAGAATGCTTTGCAACACAGTGGATCTGCACGACTCATTCGCTCATCAGCAGTAGCAGGTAAGGAGAGAATGAATTTGATAGTGTGTGTCCATATCCATATAAGCTCTACCACTGCTGCACTGTCAAAAGTAGTTTAGCTTAAACCGTTTGTATCTTTGCTATCAATTTTAGCCAAAACCATTTAACTTCCAAATTTTGTGGTGTGTATGTGGAAGTTTTTTGTGAAGTAGGTTAAATTGTGGGTTTAATTCATGCACTGTGCTACATTTTGGAAATAGTCAGTTTGGTGGTTAAAACATAAATATGGTCATAGGATATAAAAGTTGAAATGATTGATTGAACAGTGGATTCTTCTATATCTGTGCTCATGCATTTCTCTCACACAGATGTGATACAGTGGCAAAAAAGTATGTAAACCCATTGGGATTAGTTGGTTTTCTGCATTAGTTGGTCATAAAATGTTTTAAAAATCCCATTACACATTCACTGTAGAAAAAGTAAGTGAACTTTATATTGTTGATGTTGATGATCTAAATGATCCACAACTGTTTTTTTTGTGATGAGTTTCATGAGTTGTTCATGACTCACTTGTTTGTTCTGAGCAGTTAACTGCCTACTTGAGAAAAATCTTCCAGGTCCTGTACATATTCTTCATAGTTGAACCCTTTACAACAGTGACTATGATTCTGAGATCCATCTTTTCACACTTAGGACATCTAATGGAGTTATACACAGCTATTACAAAGGGTGAAAACATTCACTGAAGAAAACATAGAAATGTTTTTATATTCATATTAATGTATGTGATTGGAATCATTTATTGTTTGCTAAAGGAAGGCAGCTTTAAGAGTGAGAGTTACTTACAAAAAAAAAAAAGCATCATAGAGTGCTAGATAACCCTATTGCCTTTTTTAACCTTGTATCACTATGTGTAACTTTCTCTGCAGTGTGTCTTTGCAGAAATGCCACAGACATCCTCAAGCCAAAATTCCAGTCACATTCACAACAAGTTTACCCAACCAGTGCACGTTTCTTGGTATTTCTGGCCTTTCCGTCTTGTTTTACTTACAAACAACTTGACTTTAACAGATTTTTAGCCACAAGTGCCACCTCCACCCCTTGAAAAAAATAAAAATAAATGACTGTTGCTAATTTATGTTGCTCTGGCCATGCAGCTGCTGGCCTTTAGTGGTGAATAGGGAAGCACAATAGTATCAGAACACAGCCGTTCATGTGCTGTTTGACGTCTCTCTATTTAACAATGTCACTCATCAGTATTCCGAGGCACTTGTTTTGCTCACTCTCTCTCTCTCTCTCTCTCTCTTTCTTTTTCTTTATCCAACAAAGGCATCCATTCAGGAAGCCTGCTGCTTGGAAGATACATAAATGTTAAATAGATGTCTCAGAGAAGGCACCTGAAAAAGAGAGAAAGAAGAAGAATAAAAAGGAAGATGATGACATTAGGCAAGATTAGTGACTAATAAGAACTTGATACCTATGAAATAAGAATAATGTCAAAAAAGACGAAAAAAAATAGAGAATGAGAATGTTGGATTTCAGTGTTCAAATGTTTACTAAAATGAAAATTCTGTTGGCATTTTCTAACCCACATGTCATTTCAAATCTGTATGACTTTATTACTTCTATGGTACACAAGAAAATTATAAAATAAATAAATATTATATATTTATATAAATATTATATAATTATTATTATTGCCTGTATAATAAAAGTTATAAAATAAATAAATATTATATATTATTGTTATTGTTATTATTATTACCTATATAATGAAAGTCAGTGGAAAACAACATTGGACTCCATTAGCTTTCATTATTTGATTAAATTCTGTCATCTAAGCATCCTTATTTTTTATTTATTTTATTTTAAAATTTTTTGTATCTTGTATCTTAAATCTGTCTTGAATTAAAGGTGGGGTATGTCATTTTTCAAAAACGCTTTAGAAACGCTTTAGTCGGGGCCGAGTACCAAAACAAACTTGTAGCCAATCAGCAGTAAGGGGCGTGTCTACTCATGAAATGAAGGAGAGAGCGTTCAGTGAACAGCCGAGCCGAGTGACAGAAAGATAGAGATGGCGGATAAAAAAACAAAAGAGGAAAACGTCTGCGGAACGATAAGGCAAGAAGTAGGTATCAGCTTTCCAGCGCTGGAGAGAACTCAAGGAGCAGTAGGCCTGCGATCGGATGCCGAGGTTGCTGTGGTTCTTCTCGATAGGTTAGTAACACCATGTCTACACCGGACGCGGCGCGCTGCAACAGCTAAAGTCTGCCTACACTGGATGTGATAAAGCGACCGTTGAAAATCATTTGAAATTTGTGTCAGTATGCCATAAATAGAACGCGGCAGCAGTTTTCTGTCGGGGATTTGTCGTGTCGAACCACGCAGCATCCAGTGTACACAGCATCACTGATTATAACGACTTCTATAGGGTGTTACATTGGTTTTGCTTTGTTTCACAGTTTCACAGACTAATCGTTGCCTGGGTTTCTCAGGCTACGTATGTGTGGGGTGGAGCTATCAAAATAGGGGCGAGACCTATGGGCGAGACCTTTTGGAGTAGGGGTGTGTTTGTTTTGGTGATTTCAAATATCAACATTGGCTTCCAGAAATCGCTTACCCCACCTTTAAGCAAAAACCTCACCAAATTGTGTTGCATTCAAAACCACTAAAAGAGAGAGTGAAAATAAATACACAATTTTGCTTCTCAAATAAATGCATGTTGTTTCAAGGAAGTTTAGATGTTTTATAATGAAAATACTGATTAAGAACAATTTTTGCATTGTAAATGTAAATCATAGCTATAATCTTCAAATGCAGCATCTTTCATCCTCACACCATAATCATACCCATACATCATACCCGTAGCCAAGAGAGAGGAAGTGAGAGAACGACGTTACTCATAAACCGCCTACTCCCCGCTCTGTGCAAACTCCCTCCCCTTCCCTCTTACACTGCCTCTCTCCCTCCATCCCCCCCTTGAGTGCACGAGTGTGTGTGTCAAGCTACAGAGAGCTTGGCTTCGTGTGTGTGTGTGTGCATGTGCAACACACATGAAGAATTAGCGTGTGCACATTTGCAAGAGAGAAAGAGAGAGAGAGAGGGGGAGAATATATGAGACATTGGCTGGTTCAGCATCCAAGAGGATACCGCTGAACAGAGCGGCCGTCCCCACAAGAGCTTCGCATCATTCAAACTCCAGTCTTCATCGTCAATTTGGTGTTTTTGTAGCAGTATCATTTTTTTTTTTTTGAATTTTTTTAAAGATTTGGAGACTATAGCAAAATTGATTTTTATCTTTTTCGCAGTTTTTTTCTCCACCTCTTATTTGGACTTCCCCTCTTACCTTAAGAGGACTTTAGCATTGGAATGTGACAGAGACCAGAGGATTTTTATGTAGTGAATGTAGTGGATTTTATTTTAATATTTATTTAATTTTTATGTACATTTTTTTTTCAATTTTCAGATTTTTTTTTCCCCATATATTTTTTGGAGGATTTACTCTCCTCCATTTGAACGTTGAAGGTCATGTTATGGTCTCCGAGACTTTCCCTATCAAACTTCCACGTGAAGCTCACGGCTAAAGGACTATTCCGCAATCTCCAGCTACTGCCGGGATGCAAGAAGACTACGGTGGTCTTCCATGCAGGTTGGGGAACCTCTCCTTTCCCTTCCTCCATCTCTAAATCTCTCCCTTCATCTCTCCCTCACCATACGCCCCTTCCCCCCTCCCATATTTCTCCTTTTGACACCCGTCTCTCCATAGTTACCGTTGTTCCATCCATGCTTTGAGGAGCATGTGGCAGTCTTCACTATTGTTTCTTTTATCTGAAGATGCTTACAAAGAATCGTGTGTCTTTGTGGGTCTGTGTGTGTGTGTGTGTGTAATGTAGTGAAAGGCCCTTTAGTGAGTGATGCCCGTGCCAGAGGGCACCATGTGCAGTGGCATAAACAGAAACTGCTTGCTGTGTTTTTAATATGTTTATCTGTGCTGTGCCTGCATTCTTGTATTCATATGTAAACAGCATATTTACATAAACATGGGGAAGGGTATATATTGATTTTTGTGCTGGGAGTAAATAAAGCACAGATTGATGTGATACTGTGTGTGTGTGTGTGTACGAAGATGGTAAGGGCTCAGCTGATTGCTAGGATGTGTTTCTGTGTTTTCAGATGCACATTTTAGGGTTTAATTCTCCACCACCCTCCTTCTTTCTGTGTCAGTTGAGAATTTAGGTTAGGGTTCATGTAAGGGTACTCTTTCCCTATCTGTTTGGCCATCTTTCTCCCTATCTCTCTCTTTCTGTGAATCTGTTGGAGGATTTCAGTCATGGGGATTAATGGGAATTTCTCAAAAAATGTAGTTCCTAGTTTTCTTGCTGAGGTCTGCCTTCTCTTACTGTTAATAAATAATTAGAATCTTAATAAATCAAGTGTTGAATATCTCTATAGGTTATGATAGGATAGGTTTATAGTAACTGTTGCTTCGTCAGCTCAAGTATGTCAGTATATTACTTAAGTGTTCTTACAATTTTGAAAAAGTGTGGTTAAGTCAAGGACATGTCTGGGTCATATTCACCTCAAAATATACTGATATATATAAATATATTTATATATATATATATATATATATATATATATATGGACTTTTGGAAATGTGTATATATATATGTGTGTTTGTGAGTGTGTGTATTATGTATTTAATTAATATGGTTAATAAAAGTATTAACTATCAATATAAAAAAGTGTCATTCAAATAATTATACAATAAAAAAAGCAAAAAATTCACGTACACACATATATGTATATTCATGGGTGAAATGTGACCTGGATATGTTCACAAATATTATCTCTCTTCCACACCAGTGGTATAGGTATGGCAGTCTTCATCCTCATCTAACGGAAGACACAGTGGAAAATTCCAGAATATTCTTGAACACATACATTCAGAGTGCAGCATCTCCTCATAGTTGTCTCCATAGAAACTAGCATGCTGGATCATGTGGTGCTGTTATCTACAGACCTGATATATGTGACCTGAACAGCCGGTGTGAGAGAGTGAGTGTGTGAGTCTGTGAGAGCATCAGCAGAGAGAACAGTTTGTACATTCCAAACGCTCCTGCACACACTGCACGAGACACTCGTTCAAATTAATCTTCATCTGAGAACACAGCCTCTCTAATCAGACCAAATGCACTGATTTTAGAGATGTAATGTTGCGTGAGCATGTACATATATATATGTGCCAAATGTGCAGGGACACAGTGTGCTCAAATTTGGCCAGCAAACTCAGACATTCATTACAGCCTTCTTTTTTTAGTCTATTTATTCATCTGGATTTGATGGCATGCTTTGGACTTGTAGTTTTCATCCCTCATCATGCGATTTAATCTAAACACAGCCGCTGGCCTCATTCTTATAATTCCAATCCAGATTATTTCTCTGGACCCTCCTTCTCATTCTGTGCGTATCTCAATAACAGTGTGTGCATGAGGGAACTGTATCTATAAAGTAAATAACTAGTTTTTTCAATATAAATGGTGCCTGGAAGTAGAAACATTTCTTGTAGTAAGATATGTCCTTGTTGGTGTTATTTAAGAAGAGAAGTGTGCTATTCATTTGTGACTTAGTGTACAATTTGTGTTTAACAAATGATTAAATAAGTGAAAAAAATCACTTAGATTTACAGGTAACTATATTATAGGGACCAGAGACATGGTGGTGGGTGCTACTAATTTGTGACAATAAGCAACCATTATGTTCCTGAGTTTGGGTGGAAACAGGATATCCCAAATCTTTAATATCCAAAGGGATCTACAGAAAATCCAAATGAATTGTGTGTGTTTTTGTGTGTGATCACACTTATCCTCTTCAGATACGCACTTTGACTTTCCAGTGAGCCAAAGCCCTTGCCTACCCCATTCCTAACATTCATATCTAAAGAATTAATAAACAATAAACTAAATAGTTTGGTTTGAGGTTGTGATTATGGTGGTATGTCATTCTACCACAGGCCCTGGATGTCGCTGTCTCTGTGCAGCAGACTGGCCACTTTCTGTCTGTCTTTCCAGCCATACTCGGATAGGTAACATCACCAAACTGTCATGACTCATGAGCGATCTCATTTAGTCAACTTCCAGTCATTTAGACTCTGAAATATTTGCTATTATAATTTTAATAGTACATGGTAAAAAAAAATTGTCATAAGGTGGAGTAAAATATACACGAATTGCTTTTTCTAGTCAGAATCGTTATTTAATATGACTGAATCAACCAACAAAAGTAATTTACTATTTTTATTTAACCATCTATCATTTTAATACCATGTTTTTGGATATGCTCCAAAGAATATATGATATTCTATGATATCCCTGTTGAAAAATCCAGCATATGCTGGTTAGGCATGTTTTGAAGCATGGCTGCTGGTTTGAGCTGGTTTAAGATGGTCTTGAGCAGGAGCTAGTTGCTTAGGACGAGCACATGACCAGCTAAGAACCAGCTTAAACCAGTTTATGACCAGCTAAGAACCAGCTTAAACCAGTTTATGACCAGCTAAGGAACAGCTTAAACCAGCTCAAACCAGCAGCCATGCTTCAAAACATACCTAACCAGCATATGCTGTTTCTTTCATCAGGGATATCTTTGAGTACCATGTAAATGTCTTGATATTTAGTAATCAAATATCTAGTACCATGATATTTCTACCTGATACCACGACTGTGTCGTGGTACCTTTACAGTATATTTTGTTCACAGTAAGGATTTTCAGGAGGGTCATTTTAGGTTGAATAACAATACAAACATGTAGGTAGACCTGAATTAAACTAAATCAACAAAACAAGAGTTTGCTTATGTAGTATTTACAGTACTGTTCAAAGTTTGGGGTCAGTGCATTTTTTAAAGGAATTAATACTTTTAATTCACCAAGGATACATTAAATTGATCCGAAGTGACAGTAAATACTTTAATTGCATATAAAAATATATATTTCAAATTAATACTATTCTTTTATACTTTCTTTTTATCAAAGAACCCTGTAAAATGCATCACAATTTCCACAATATTAAGCTGCACAACTCTTATTATTGTCAACATTGATTGCACAACATTACTGTGTTTTGATCAAACAAATGCAGCCTTGGTGAGCTTAAGGTGTATCCTTAGAGAGTTTCCTCTAGCTCTAGAAACATTTGTCACATATGTCACATTTAGATTGAGAAGATGTTCTGTGATGTGTTTGAATGTGTTTGGTCTCCTTTTGAATGTGTGGCACTGCTTCTGTCTAAGTGAGATAATTCTTTCCATTAAGCAAAACTCTGAAAAATTTATTCAGGCTTTCCTTCAAAGCAGCTGCATAATTTCCTCATCTGCCTTCCAGTAATTATGTGGAAGAGTGGAAGCCTTTTTTTATGCGGAGACTTGCGGTTTGCTGGTTGTATGAGTGTGTGTGTGTGATATTTAATCTTGCAGTGTAATGAAAAGAGGATTGCTCAGAGAAACAACAGCATCAAAGGAGCACCACTCTGTCTGTTAGCATAACCATGAACATATCCGGCCTGGGTATGGACACGCTTGATGGAGCTTGTGTTTGGACGCCTGTGGTTGAGCCCTACTCAGTGTGTATGTGTGTGGTAGCTAGTTACGGTCTGTCTCCAGTGGAGTGTTTGGGGAACAGCAATCACAGCATGTCTCCTGTCACGGTAGACCATCATAAACACTTATTACGAGGCCTAGACTGCACACTGATTACATGCTACTTATGGACTTATCGTGTTCACACAGACGCACACACAAGCCCTAGCCTTCATTTTACATAGTGGATTGATGATGTTTGATGAGTTTGTAATCTAGTAAAGCAATAAAGCCACATTCTATCTGTTTGTAATGTGACCCTGGACCACAAAACCAGTTGTAAGTCACTGGGGTATATTTGTAACAATAGCTAACAATACATTGTATCGGTCATATTTATAGATTTTTCCTTTATGGCAAAAATCATTAGGATATTAAGTAAAGATCATGTTCCATGAAGATATTTTGTAAATTTCCTATCATAAATATATCAAAACATAATTTCTGATTAGTAATATGCATTGCTAAGAACTTCATTTGAAAACTTTAAAGGTGATTTTCTCAATATTTAGATTTTTTTGCACCCTCAGATTCCAGATTTTCAAATAGTTGTATCTTTGCCAAATATTGCCCTATCCTAACAAACCATTCATCAATGGAAAGCTTATTTATTCAGCTTTAAGATGATAGATATAGATCTCAATAAAAAAAGACCCTTATGACTGGTTTTGTGGTCCATGGTCATATGTATGTATGTGTGTGTGTGTGTGTGTGTGTGAACTTAGGTGTACAATATAAACAGACATGCTATTATGATAATACAGTACTATATTTTTCATTATTATTATTATTTTTAATACATGTAGTACCATGTTTTTGTTTGGACATGTGCCATAGTGGAACTATCCCATATAGCAAAAGAAAAAAAGAATTCTCTGTCCAAAATATATTTATACTGTATGTATTTGAATCATTTTGTACATATATGCTGTAAACAATCATTTTTACAGTTTGAAAGGCTTAGTTTAAATTAATAAAAATTGAACAATACATGGCCATGTAAAACATTTGGGATAATGTTACCAATTTTTTTTAATAATCATCTTTAGATGATTGGGGAAGTTGTGGCCTAATGGTTAGAGGACTCGTAATCCAAAGGTTGTGAGTTCGAGTCTCAGGTCCAGCAGGAATTGTAGGTGGGGGGAGTGAATGTAAAGCGCTCTCTCCACCCTCAATACCACGACTGAGGTGCCCTTGAGCAAGGCACCGAACCCCCAACTGCTCTCCGGGCGCCCCAGCATAAATGGCTGCCCACTGCTCCGGGTGTGTGTTCACGGTGTGTGTGTGCACTTTGGATGGGTTAAATGCAGAGCACAAATTCTGAGTATGGGTCACCATACTTGGCCGTATGTCAAGTCACGTCATGTCACGTCAGATATTTACATGTATAATTTCAGAATTTACCAGAAATTGGCAAAATATAATCTCAAATGTAAAATAATAAACTAAAATTACTTTATTTGTTTGAGATTTTATTAGATTTTTATTTATTTTTTTCAAGAAAATGTATGCTGTAAACAGTCATTTTTACCATTTTAAAGGTTTAGTTTAAATTACAAAATGTAATGGGGCAAATAAAACATTCAAAATAAAGCTACATTTTTACAATGTTTTTTTCAGATATGTATTTTTGTCTATTTTAGAAGGTATGGGCAAAAATGTAACATTAATAAAAAACTTAATATATGTGCCATTTAAAATTTGTATTTTTGGACGTGTTCCATGGTAATTTCATGAGAGTACCATGTAAATACCATGGCTTATAAATGTGGTAATCATTCAGAAGCATTGGCCTATATAAAAGCTATCATCCAATACCTCAATACTACCACTGCACAGTTTTGTAAGGCCATTGGGGACACAATGTATCCCTGTGCCACAATGATATCCATAGTAGCAGAGTATCTGAGTTAAGCAGTGATGTGATCAGAGCTGATGACACAGTCCTGTGGGGTGGCAGATTGAGCAGATGTGGTCATGTGACCACAGGCAAGGGCACTGTTCAGCACTGAGTTACAGTTATTTAAGGACATTACATTTCACCTCAAAGCACACTTATTCCCTCACATCACACTGAGCCAGAAAAAGACTGCAGCAGTCTCTCTATTTCAAACCTGTGTTTAAATAATTTATACAGGGACATTCGTCAGAAGTCATCTTTGCATTATACATAAAGACTTCCAGGTTTAGAAGAAAATAGTTTTCGTATTAGTTATAAAAAAGAAAGGAAATATCTGACCAACGAGTATTTTAATGATTGGACATTTATCATAAACAGGATTACATATTTATATTTATTTAACTGGATAAAATTAGAAAATAGTCGAAATAAGGAAAGAATAGGAAACAAAGAATAATAGTGTGTGTATTTGTTCGTGTGTGATTTCTATAAGCTGTTGACGTTATATTGATATTTTGACACTTCACTTCAAAAAGTCTCTTTTCATTAAGAGTGGTCAGCTTAATTTCTGAAAAAGCTACAAGAATCAATGTAATCTTAAGAGCAGAATCTAAGGCTCAACTACAGTGAAAATATATCTGCCAGCAGGGGGCATTAGAGAGACTATCTGATTCATGGAAGGTGATTTAAAGGGATAGTTCACCCATAAAAGAGAATTCTGTCATAATTTCTCACAGATCTTACAGCTATATTAAACAACATTCAGTTTTCAAGTGTTCTGAAGCCATGCAGCATACAGTGATGACTAGGGTGAGAAGATTCCCTCGTTTTCTCAATTCATCGAAAACAAATCTTGCTATTGCATATTCAATGATTTTGAAACAGAATCATGAATCATTTATTTTGAAGAATCAATAAAAAATGCTGTAAATGATTCTTTAAAGTAGCATTCAATATTTTAAAATATATAAACATTACAGTTTTTACATAGGCAGATTATAGGCAGATTACACAGGTAGATTAAAACCTACACTCTCAGAAAAACGGTACCAAAGCTGTTACTTGGGTGGTACCCTTTCAAAACGAACTAATATGTACCTTTTAGATACTGATATGCACCTTTTGGGTACAAAGGTGTACTTTTGAAAAGGTTGCCACCCCATTGACAGCTGTTTTTCTGAGAGAATTTTATGTCTATCCTAAAATCCACACCCCTTAAAGTAATAAAGTAATTTAGATTTTTTGGGTGAACTGTTCCTTTAAGGCCAGCTGTCCAAAGCAATCCACTAGGGAATGCGAGTTAAACTGCATCAGCAGTAGATAATATTCAATTTGTACTCTTCACATCTTCACACTGTTTGTGTCTATTGTGGTTACTTGGCAGATTTGTGAGTGGGATATTTTAAAGTTGCTTGGTAAATACAGATTAGGACTAAATTACCATCTAAATTACAGTTCTTGTTAAATGTCATACACAGACCGGGGAGTTTGAGAGAAGCCAACCAAATACCAAAATTACACATATATCATCTGTCTTTACCCTCATGTTTAAGCTTTAAATATCTAATTAAGAGAAAAAGAAATTATACATGTGGAATTTGCAATGACAGTATTACATCTATGTCCCACTTTACACATCATTTGTCTAATTCATGTATAATAATTATTATACATCTTATGGCCTCATATATAAAAAAAACAGTCAAAAATACTTATTTCTCTACATTTCAGATGTGTTATTGCTCAGTAGGCAGTTTGAGAATCGTTATAAATTTAGCTAATTCGGCAAAGGTGAAAATGTTGATATGCTGATTGTTTTCGGTATGAGAGATCTGTGAGTCAGTATTCTTCACAGATTATGGGATGGAAAACATTACTTTGATTTCAGTTAGCCTATAGAAGATGAGACCAAAATGCACTCTCAGTACACAAACACACACACACACACAGTCTCTCTCGCTCTCTTTCTAATGCACTCTTAATGTGCTCTCTGGACCTTAGTGCATTTTCATTAAGATGCTATCCCAGCATGCACTAGGACTTTTTTTTTCAAGATCAACACAAGAGAGGGCGTTTGTTATTTGTGTGCTGAGTTTGTTACTTAAAGCTTTTCTTGCAGCGCTTTCCTATTAGTCATGTTCGTTTCTTTCTTATGATACCATTATGATATAAATATTTTTCTAGTGTATGGGTGTGAATGTTCCTCTCATAAGTGCAGTGTTTTGCTTTCACTTTTACTGGTTGAATTGAGGAGTATATGTGATTCTGGGCTGTGAAATCATGCTGAACATAATAACCACACTGAACACACACTCTTTTACAGTGGACAAGAGCTCCAAAGGGCCTAAAGCTGCTGGGGCAACAGCTGGACGGACACAGCAGCACAGCTCAGCCAGTCAAGTAGAACCGACAGAGGAAGAGGAAGAGAAAGATCTTTGTCTTCAAAATGAGAAGAAAAGTCAGTGCATCCTGCATCTCCGTAAACTCATCGTTAACGGCAATCGGCGACTGGAGGCTCTCGCCCTAGTTGTGCAGCACATCTTCAGTGAGGTTGGAGAGCTTTCATTTTTGTCTTTCTATCTTCTAGATGTTTCTTTGTCAGGTTTACTCCCCATTCATTTTCTATTTTTCTTTCTTGCAATGGTTTAATATACTGATATTCAGCACATTGCTGATCTTTCGGCAAAGTGGTCTTTGGCAGAGAGCTGTGCAAAATGGTGTTTTATATATGACTGTGTGTGATAAAGCGCTAATTTATCATCATTTAAGATCATTTAAGAATACAGCAAAAACAGTAATTTTGTGAAATGTTTACAATTCAAAATAACTGTTTCTGATTTTAATATATTTTAAAATGTAATTTATTCCCTTGATGGCAAAGATGATTTTTCAGCAGTCATTTCTCTAGTCTTCAGTGTCGCATGATCCTTTAGAGATCATTCTGATATGCTCATTCTTCTTTTATCAATTTTGAAAACAGTTGTACCACTTAATGTTTTTGTGGAAACCAAGAGAAAGTCACAAATCTTTTGTGATATTTTAAATGTCTTACCTGTCATCTATTCAATGCATCCTTGGTAAACAAAACTATTAACTTCTTTCAGAAAACAAAGTAATTGTACCCAAACTTTTGAACTGTAGTCTGTTTAACATCATTAGACATATCTTATATAATGATGTCTTGACTATTCCAATTATCGTCAATCAAGAGATCTTTATTTCTCTGTCCTATTAGTCAGATTATAATTGCAGGTATCTCAAATTATAATTTTGTCCTTTGAAAATGTAATTGGGTCAGATGCAATTATAAACATCTGAACTGTAATTATGAATAATCAAGCATACTTGTCAGTATGTATGTTTTGTCTACAATGCAGAGAATTATTAAATGTTTCATATGGTGGTACCATTAACCAGCATTTCCAGGTGTGTTGAAACTAAGAGGGCTCCAGGGGGATGTTCTCTCACATTCACTCAAGATGTCATGCATGATTTAGGTTAGTCAATAAACCTTGACCTAACCCCTTCGCGTGATGCAACCCACCGAAATACACACTGAAAAAAGTGTTTCATTGGATCAAAGCAAAAATTTTGCGTCAACTTGTTACATCTAATTACTTTACTTTTTATCAACTTTAAATTTTTACTTTGAAAAGAATTAACTATCCATTACTTAGCCAAAGCAAAAAGTATCTTTGAATCAAATAAAGTTTTTAAGTTTAATGAAATTTCAAATTATACTTTGTGTTAACTTATTTCTTTGTATTAACTTATTTCTTTTACTTTACATCTAACCAAATATCCAACCAAATACAATTTAAAATATTAATGTAATATAAAGAAATTTATTTACTTTAAGAATGTGTAATTTTATCATCTAAGATGAATGACTTCAAGCATCAAACCTTTGACAATTTATTTAGTCAATACAATTTTTTTTTTTACAATGCGTACAGTATCCTCATACAAATACACACTGTCTAGCAATGTAAACATCATAAACTTGACAATTTTTGTCAAAACATTTCTACAATGTGTACAGTATTGTTATAAAAACATACTGTATTACAGTTTTTAGTATCCATATACATAGACACACTAGATACAATGTAAATTCACCATAAGAATCAGTTATGGTTTCGAAGAGAAACATGCAATCTTTCCATGAACAGTCAATCAGAACTGACAACAAAATTAAAGCTTTAGAATTCTTCTGAAGTTAAAACAAGTTTGGCCCAAAAACTGGTTTAAAATGGGCAGTGTAAAACCAAACACTTATTAAAACACCTACCAAATTAGCCAATGAAAAAAAAAAAAAAAAAAAATATTTTCACCTTCATGGAATAATTTACCCAAAAATGAAACTTCTCTCATAATTGTCATAAAATGTCTCTGAACCAAATTTTATTAAAGTTAAATACTTGAATAGCTTAAGGATGAGTAAACAATGTAAGAATTTTCATTTTTGGGTAAACTATTTAACTAACCTTAATAAAACACAACTTAACCAAGATAAAACAAATCAGGTTTAGTAAACAGTAGTAAAGGAAACAAAGGAAACAAATTTACTCCTGCAGCTTTGAAGAAAGGTTCTGCACCCTTCGGCTCATCTGCTTACTCTCTATGTCCATGATTATTTTTTGAAAGGCCTCAAAAGTATATTTGAGTCCTTCAGGATATTTTAAGTTCAGTGCATAAATGAGTCCAAACATCATGGCACAGGCACATGCAACAGAGGGCAACTTATTTAGTACTTCCACACCGTCAATGACAATGGAAATGTCCAGTGCACGACTAAGAGCATCACTTTCACGGATCACAAAAAATGCCATGGTGGTCTTTTCAAATTCTCTCTCCGCTTCCTCCCTCTGGTCAGCCTAAAAACATACAAGAACAGAGAGAAATTGAGGGACTGTGGAAAAAAAAGAAAAAAAAAAACCCTTCATCTGAAAATTACAAAATTTAGTTAGCCGTCCTACTATGGAGGTCAATGTAGAGCCCAAACGTCTGTTGCTAACTTTCATTAAAATATCTTCATTTGTGTTCAGTGTAAAAATTTAATTTGTACGAGTAGAGTAAGAATTTGTACGAGTAGTGTTAGAATTTGTAAGAGTAGAGTAAGTGATGACAATTTTTGGGTGAAGACATACTTTTACACTCTCTTTGGCTTTGAAAATGCTTTTAAACACTTGTACAATCAAACGCTCCCATGTGTTGACCATTGTAGACAATCACAGACATATTTGTTGAGTGCAGTACCACAATGGCCAATCAGAGGCATTTATCAATCTACTCAACAGTGTTCAAAATGCATTTTTGGGTGAACCAACCCCTTTTAAAGGAGTAGTTCACATTCAAAATCATTTTGATTTTTTGTCAAATCATTTTTGTCATCATTTACACGCCCTCTTGTCATTTCAAACCTGTATGAATTACTGTCCTCTGCAGAATTTTGAACAATGTTGGTAACAGAGCAGCACATATTCACTATTATTGTATGGACACAAAACCAATGCAAGTGAATGGGGGGCTCTTAACAGCATTCTTCAAAATATATTATTTTGTGTTCTGTGGAAGAAAGTCACACAGGCTGATGTGTAAATAATACAATTACTTGAACTACTTTAAAGCGATATGTCACTACCAAATCAAAATTTCCCCACGTTTTACTCACCCTCAAGGCTTGAGAAGACCTTTGTTAAGACCACAGAGGCGTGTCGAGCAGTTCTTTGATCGATGGATGCACTATTTGAAGCTTCAAAAAGTCAACAATTCACTCCTATTCTACCGCTTGGAAGTAAAATGATACGTAGGATTATAACTTTGCCTGTATTGTTTTTCAAGAATATAACCATATTCAGTTAGGATGCCTTGAGGGTGAGTAAAACATGGGGAAATGTTGATTTGGTAGTGAAATATAACTTTAACGTAAACATGGTTGGAGAAAATTTCAGTAGTTTGCATTGTCTACATTACCGTGTATTCTTTGATCAGACAGCTTGCATCTTCACCAAGGTACATGATCAGGCACTTCAGCAGGCACTCTCTTCTGATGTCTATGTCCAGACTCTACAAAATGTTCAAGATGTTTTTATTAGACCAAAACACTACTAAATTGATTGCCACAAGCAATTTTGTTCGCATGCAACTAATACCTGATCCATAACTTTAATAGTGTCCTTAGTTTTTTCACGGAGGACTCCACCTTTGCTCCTAATAACCTGGAGAAGCTGAGAGCTCTGTCTGTCCAAAGAGGCCATAAATCTCGATTGTAAAGGTAAGGTCGTGATGCGCAAAAATTCTGCATTAATCTGTAAGAAAGGGAAACAAAATAGACTTCTGAAAAAAATGATTTTACTTAAATACTGTAAAAATACATGTACACACAAAGAATTAAACAACAAAAGGTATAATTAGGGCATCTAAGACATTTTCAAAAGCATTGCATACTAAAATCCCATGGTAAAAACTATGGTAAATTCTGGATTAGTCACTTACATTTTAACATTTTTCAATAAAATAAATGCTTTTACCTCCTCTTGTTGAAACAGACCTGGCCATCTTTCTTGCAGTTCCTGAACACTAGGTTGGTTTTCCACAATCTCTTGTCTGCGTAAGGCAAACGTCTTTGTCATTTTTTCTCTGATTGTCAATGCATTGTTTCTTTTCTTCACTTCCTTTAAAAGTGCCAGGCGCTCAATTTCAAGATTTGCTGAGGTCTCTCCAGCAGGTAGGGATGGGATATGATTGGCCTCACCACGTTTAGGTCGTTTCACATTTTTTGCTGGAAAAGCATGGTCTGAGGCTTTGGTTTTCAGAGAATTTACCAAATACTCAGGGCATCCGAGACCTTTCAACTGTGTGCGTAGGTTTCCCATCTTCATTTTAAGTCTCTGTGTCCACCCATAGCACCCATTGAAGGATCCTTTTTCTGCTAAGCAAGGATGTTTCTTGATAAGTGCCTCTGAAACTTCACAGAAGTTTGCACTGCTGGGATAAGATTTATACTTGTATATCTCATCACAAACCTTCTCCAGAATATCAGACTTCATCTTTGGAGTGACAGTCAGCCTTGTTCCGTTAGCCTTAAAAAGAGCATTTCCCCTCTCTAATTGGAGTTCAGTGTCATAAGCAAAGCGTGGAATATTAAATTCTTTTGGCCACTGTTGATTTCTTGTAGTAGTTTCTGAGCCAGGGGGTGAGAGGATAATTGTATCATCAGTGTCGCCAGAGCCAACAGAGGACAGAGCATCATCATTAGACTGGGTCCCATCATTTGTTTGAGCAGTGAATGAGTCTTCGTCTGGCAACGGGATAATCTTTAGAGTGCCAAGACTCTGAAGTTCTCCAGTGTTTGTCAAATTTACAAATACATCCCCAAAATCTTTATCCTGATACTGTAGTCTGAATCTACCATTTAATCCAAAAGCTTCCCTCACTTTTTCAATGAGCTCATCCACTGATTCGGGAATCCCATCTGGCAGAAGCAACTTTCTTGAATCATCTTGACTCACAATCACCAAAAGCTTGGCAGATCTTCCTGACATGCTAACAGATTCTGGAAAAAATAAAATAAGATTAGATGCAGTACAAGTAATAGATAATTGCAAGACATTTACATGTTCACTACGTCTTGTGCACTTTTCTTAGAATTTATAAACAATTCTAACCTCAAACATGTATATATCTCTTCAGAGCCACCATGCGTCTCCCCCCAATTGTGTACTGAACAAGTGGATATGGGTCTGTAAGGTCAAGGTGCTCTAAAAGTTCGATTTTCTTGTCAGATGACTGGACCAAGACATAGGCTCTATAATGTTCAGTATACCATGCATCAAGTCTTCTGACAATGAACAGTGGTTTGTCCTGCAACACAATAATTTGCACAATTTCGCCAAACTCTGGAAGTCCTGAACATTCTCCATGAGCAATGACCATACTTTCTCTGTAGGTGAAGCCTTTAAATGTTACTTCCTTGGCCAAGCACACAACATCCAGGTTTGGGTGTTTCTGTTGTACAGTCCGTGATATGTCTTCATTCAGAACATCAATGGGAAGATTAGAAACATGTGATACTTCCAATCTTGGTGTAAGAGAGCTGCACTGATACAGATGATATGCCATATGAAACTGATGTCTTTGTGACAACGACAGGAGCACATTCTTGAAGCAGTTGGTGTGACGCACAACTCTTTTAAAGAAGCTATGCTTAGCCTCGAATCGCATTGTCCACAGAGCAACCAGAGGGCCAAATTTCTCAATTAGCTCAGGATAATGCTCCAAGTAGTGGTGTTTGGGCAAAATTTTAGTCTCGGGAAAAACCTCTTGGAATCTGATTCTATGCTCAGATATCTTGAAGGCCAGATATGCTATAGAAGCTTTGGTGTGTGAAGGAGTGACAACAAGATCTACAATATCTTTCAAATCATTTAGAAGTTGCCACGCAGGTTCATTGGCAGGCACTCTGTCTCCAATCAAAAAAGGAAAAAACCTCAACAGGCTCCAATTTTCATGGGCATTACCCCCTACTGTTCTTCTTGCAGAAAATGTGAGAGGAACAGTATGTGGACGATTTGTCTTGTCATTCCATTTGAATGGAAAGTTCTGAATTTCTTTATTCAGGTGTTCCAAGGTGAAATACTTTTTAGATGAAAAGACTGTCAAGGACAAAGCTATCTCAAAAGGGACAATACCCTCAAAGAGATCATGCATAACATCAGCCGGGAATCCTGTGCAAACATTGAAGTGTGATAATTTTTCTGAAAACACACACCCCCCTTTCACACCAAAATGGTGAGGCAAGTCATTGTCTTTCATAAACTGAAGATGAGCAGAATGTAGTTCTTCAGTTCTGATGCAGAATGTTTCAGATCCAACTTCTTGAGTCTGGTATTCTTCTTTCTCTGCTGTACAAAATCTGCAGACATATTTTCCAGAGAAATTTTCCACAAATCCGGCAATACTGTGAGCACCAAGATTGTCAGCAACAATACATTGAACTGTGCCCTTCACAGTCTTTCCCAGGTTTTCAATGAAAAGCCCATGTCTCTCCAACGTGACAAGGTCATCAATCAATGGTTCCAGCACTTTGTCGTACCCAAAACGCTTAACATCACTGCTTTTAATTAAAGCAGCTAAATTTATAGCAGACAGGGATGACTGACATCCTTCATTTAAATTGCCTAATATCCAATAAACCCCAAAAACTTTGTGTTTTTTCTTGGACGTGCCAAGGGGATTGCATATCTCAAATTCATCAACGTACAAAATTAAAGAGATAGCAGGTTCAGAAAACAGTTCATTCCTTTGGAAGTTGAGTGAATCAAAAAAACATGTATATTTACATTCATCTCCTTTATACACTGATTTTAAATGAAGTGTATTATCAAGTATTGGCTGGCAACTCAGAAGTTGCTGCAGCGATTGTAGAATTGGAACGTACTGAAATGTCCTTCCATCACTCCGATCAAGCACATACTCTACAGGCTTTACTACTGAAAAATGGGCTTTGTAGTATGCCTTCCGTTTCCATGTAGTGGAAAGTGGACCTTGCTCTCTGATTGCTGTTTGAATTGGATGTGACTGGCAAAGAAAGGTGGCTAACTCATCTACAACAACTTTATCAACCTGCAAATTATGTTCCTGTAGTACCTGGTGAATAGTTTGATTAACAACTGGAACTGAAACTGTACTAATTAAATACTGCAACTCCTGCAAAAGGTCATCAATGGCCACACCAGGTACAAGAAAAACGTGCTCTAACTTTAATAGGACTGAGGCTAATTTGTGCTCTATAGCTTTGGACAAGTCCTCAGTATTTTCTGTTATTACACCAGAGGATGTAGGTTCATCAAGTGAGACATCTTCGTCTGATTCAATGTCATCTTCTGCTGAAAAAATAGGGACTGGTCTTTCACTGACAACAATGCCAGGCTTTAAGTCCTCTTCAGAGAATGATTTGTGTTTTCTTGCCCTGTGCGTTCTAAATGATCCATAAATATTGGTTTTGTATGAGCACCCACTGAAAACACAAGGAACAGTTTCATTATTTTTCAGGTGCTGCCCAATGTGATGGAAGTAGTCTTTAAACGATGATGTGTGTTTGTATTCACAAAGCAAGCATTTATAAGTTGTCAATGCATCTTTTTGAGGGGGATGCTGAGGATGCCTCCTTGACACATGGCTCTTCAGAGAACTCCAAGTTTTAAATGAACAAGGACAGTCTGAATAAACACAAGGATAAGGATGACGATGTCCAAAATTCCTATGATCAAGCTTAAAATGCTTGAGAAGCTCAGAACGCTTGGCTTTGGAGACACCACAATCTTTGCATTTCCACATTGAGTTACTTGCCAACGAGAATGATGAAGTAGCATAGGAGAGAAGAAAGATCAATTTCAAAACTGACCCTCCAAAGCAATAATTAAAAGGTGCAAATTACTTACGTTTTTCATGTGACTGGATTATTCAAAACCTGTCCTAATTGTTGTTCAGCAGTACCCCATCCTACAAAAGACAAAGAGAAATAACAAACTGGCTCATATAAAAGTAAACAGACGACTTCTTTACTGGGTATGCTGGTCGACGCGATACGTTAAAATAAGTGTTTAGGCATGTCACTAAAGACATGTGTTTGGCCCTTCATGTAAAGCTAACGTTATGTGTTAACATTAATTATAAATGAGAGACCATACAAGTAAGCAGAGCGAATACCTTTGCGAACGCGAGCTTCATAATAAATCAATAAAAATCATCATAATAATAAAGCTTCATAAAAACGTTAAGTCCATACAAAGAGTCTGAAGCCTGCATGTAAGTTACTTTATACAGTATCGCACTCCAGCATACCCGACACAGTCTTTATACTAACGTACCTTTCACTATCAATCCATCTCACCTGAAGAAGTTTAACGTAACTTACTCGTATTATTATTATTTTATTTCCACTCGGTTTAACATCGTGATGAGGGAAACTTGTAAACCTTCTAGCCGAGTTAGAGCCGTCAAACTAGTAATACTAACCGTATATAAAACAACAGTACAACATAATATTTTATGAAATCATACATGTATAATGTTAATAATACGCCCAAACGTATGTTTAAAATTACTTACCAATTTTCTTGATTCCCGTTTTACCACGCCGAGTTCATCCATGCGGTGTAACAAGATGGCGGAAAGCTGAACGTCCTCACGCACGACCACGGAGGACGTTAGAAGTCACGTGACAATGGGAACCAATATTTTTAATTTAGTTTACAGAAATGTATTTACTTTACACTAACAAGACTTACTTTTAATTTAAATCAACCAAACTTTTTACATAACATTGATGGCTAGACAGAAAATTAAATGTTTTGAGTTAGATCAAGTATAATAACTTCTTTAGAGTAATGACATGCCTTGTGCACTTTTTTCAGTGCAGGTTCCTCTATTCATTCATGCTCATCGCCATCAGATCCACACACTACCGGGCCTCTTTAGTTCAATGTTTAGTTTGACTTGTGCATTGATCTCCCTCCTTTAATTTACTTCTTATTTTTAGCCATTGTTCTGGAAATGGAATGTGGCTTCAGCGCAGCTTCGGTAGCGACTCAACTTGCACAATATAAGATGAAGAAGAAACAGTTGGTCTCTTTGGGGTCTCTTTGACTAAATGTCAGAGCCATCAAACTCTATGTATACAGCCTGGAATGATCAAATGTCTGGGAGTGTCTGTAAAAGCCTTTTATTTTGTGATAGGCTGTATCCTAGATACAGACTTGTCACAGTGCTAATCTCTATTCACCTTCTTTCAATTTGCAAATATTTGCAGATTAAAGGAGCTGTCAATCACTAGGTATAACTAAGTATTTAAGGATTCCCATTGGTCTGAATAAATCAACCATGAGGTAAATACTGTACCAAAAACAATAGTAAGATGGGCACAGATTTTTATTCTCTTAGGATGTCTCAGAAAATTGTTGTTAAAACTGAAATTACAGTTAGGCCTAAGAAGTAATTCAGTCGTTTTTTAAAATGTCAAGTCTGAGTTATTTAGCTTGCCTAACCTGTAAAACGTAATAATGAATCATCGGCATTGACATGTCCTTGCCACACTGTTCACAGCTTTTTTAATGCCTTTTTAATGCTTTAATATCTCTAATAGAAGACTAATAGACCACTATCCACTATTGCTACTGACTTAGTCTTAAATACATCCAATTATATAGCTTTGATCACTCTGAAACCTCTGTGTGTGAGAATGAAGTTTCAAGCCTACTGTTCATTTGACTGGGGAGTTTAGTACCACCCTACCGTTTTGCATATTGGTTTAACTGACAGAGTAGGTTTGAGTGTAATCCCGCCCTCATGGGCTCTGACCACTGACAGTAAAATCATTTTGACGCACAATGCTGTACTGAATCACTACACTGTATGATGATGTGTGATCATCTGAAGGCATGAACTGTCTTGTATTTCCTGCATGACTGGCTGGAATAGTTCTCTATTTTGAATGTTGAAATTGATTGAGGCCAGAGAGGTAAAAGCCTGCAATGATATACAAATGTAACATCCACTCAAATAGAAGTGAATTAAGATATTAGATATTCAACAATAAAACATTGGTTTCTCCTTCTAGAATAGTTTGGATCATGAAAAGTGCACCACAATGGACTGGTTGGAGAAAGTACTGGCCTACCAACGCTATCTCACAACCAATTTGTACATATTTTATGAGGTGGCTAATTCGTACGATTTTGTACGATTTGTCCAAGCCCCAGTGACGGGTAGGTTTAGGGGTGGGTTAGGTGTAGGTCATTCGTACAAATTCATACAAATTCGTAAAACGCGTACGATTTGGCAAAAATCGTATTAATTTATACGAGTGAGGGCGTATGAATTAGCCACCTCGTAAATTATGTACGAATTGCCATTGAATTGGGCTAGGCCTACTGATGGTAGCCAGAAAGGCGTTCCAGAGGTGGAGAAATTCATTACGTTTTGTTGAAAGACTGCGACAACAAATATTTGTTCTTTGAAGTAATGTGCACCCATAAATCACAAGGCTAAGAAAGTGTATTAAGAAAGTGAATAGGGACAATTTTTATATCTTGTTGATTTTAAACCTACTCTAATCTTCCTGAACTCATATCTAGGTAAACACTATTAGCTAGGTTTGAAGTTGGGAACTTATTTGAGCTAATGTTAGTGTAACTATGGAAATGGGTAACTCAATGTGCACCCTACACTCATTCTAGTAATCTTCATCCCAAGCCTACAAGTAAACCCAGAAACCCACAACTTTCTTTCTTTCTTTTTCTTTTTCTACTTTGTCAGCTCTTTTTCCATTTTAGCCATCACATTCCATGCATTCCTCAGTGTTCTATATATAATGTAAATTTGTTATCTTATCTCCTTATCTCTCAGTAATAGTAAGCCTTCCCACATCAATTCTTCTTATCAAAACAGCGTAAAAAAACACCTAAGGATACTTCACAAATTTTACACTTCTACTCTAGAAAGCCCACATACAGTCACATACTGTCTAGAAAACACAAATCTTTCACTTTCTTTCCACTCATGAAAAAAGGGAGACTACTTTGGGGAAAGTTGACAGTTTTAGCGCTCGTGTCACCCACAGTGATTGATAGTGAGCACAGAGGAGGTGCGATGTTGCTGTGAGCAATGCACCAGCTGCTACTGAGCCCAGGGTGTGGGATTTGGAGAAGGGGTGTGGTTTATTTTCCCACCTCACTGCTGTTTGGCTGATAACAGTAGAGCAATGTTTCTCTGTACCCACCCACCACTTTGCACTTTACCACATTTCATAGAATATAATTACATGGAATTTTTTACTTTTTTTTTTTTTTCTTTTCGTGGAACTTCTTTTCTTTCACTGTGGAAGTAACCACAAAAAATGTATATTTCAAGTAAAACTAGTTCAAATAATATTCATTCAAGCACATGCAATGGGTTGTTTGCTTGTGTTTGAACTGTCATCAAAACTATTACATATGGATTTGATTCAAATCTAACTTTGAGCAAATACCTTATTACTTTTTAATTGAATATTTTTTTCCCTTTCTAATTACTCATTTGTTCTGACTCTTCATGTATTTTCTTACACAACTTTGCAGACCTGTGGTTTTCTGCCATGTAACGGTTCCCATGTTGATCATAATATTATATAAACTCCAATACACCAAGCACAATCTCATTTATAGAGCAGCAATGTTATGTAACTCTGATATCACCTTTGGACTTACTTCTTTCCTATGTACCCTGGCAAAATATGATTCATCTATTACTTTGGTCTCAGTATATCAGTAAGTACCAATCAAATTGCTTGCCCATAAAAAAGAAAGATTTTCTTCATAACCACAGAACCGATTTTTCCACCTACTCACTCTTTCAACATACATCTTTCCATTTTTTCTTATCTGAGAGTTTCCACTCCCCCTCTCTTAGGAGGAATACGGGAGCAGGTCTTTGATAGGGAGGGAATCATTTCTAATGCAGCGTGCCTGGAGACTGATTCTGACAGACCAGTTTTTAGAGTAGAGAGGTTGGAAAGTAGCTGAAGATTGTTGGGCTGTTTGATTGGTGGGGGAGAAGAGAGAGCAGGAGCTTGAGTTTGAGGAGAAGATGGGCTCCTCTGGGAGCAAACCTGGCCTGAAGAAGCTTCCTGGCTCCAAGAAGAATCAAAAGGTGCAGTTTAGTTCTTTTGAGTGGTTATTTTGCAATTACTGGCATTGGCAGATTTACTAGTTGCTACTCTGTTTCTCAGTAACTTCTTTCTCAAAGTGTCATTTTTTTAGTGTTAACTTCCTGCTCAACCATCAACCAAACCATTGTTAATCTTGTTAGGTGATTCATTATGGTTTGTGATGGCAGTCAGTCGTGCATCATGTGTTGTGCATATGGAGTCATCTATTTTGTTTGAGCTTTATTTATTTTTTCAGTTTGTGCATTCAAACCTGAAGTGCACAATCACATGCTTGCTTTTTCCCTGAGTCTGTAGAAGGTGTTCCTTGCGTGTTTTGCCAATGCAAAGTGTGTTTTTGTATAGTTCAGTGGTGTAAAACTCCTGTTCTCTCATCTCAGGCCATGAACCCGAGTGTATGTTGAGTACAGTAACCATAACAGGGAGTTTGACTCCAGTTAGGACGTGAGGTTTGTGTGTCAGCATATTCTGTTAAGTTTGTCTATCACGTTTTCTGACAGTCTTTATCACTGAACATAGTAATCTCTCCCAGGCCATGTGATCTTTGGCTATGTACAGGTTAATGTAAAATTAAGCGTCACTTAATCACAGACACACACGTGTCTTTCCTGGAACATTTAAATCAGCCTCACACTGACCCTTAATCATGGCTGCAGATAAGAAACTGATTGAGATGGTTCTTATCCAACAACAACAAGCCATTCTGCCAGTACCGACAGTGTCCAGCTGAGAGTCACACATAATGCATGATATCATTGCAAAGGCTTGGGGATTGCAGAGTGTTTTATTCATAGTTATAATCAAATGTGAGTGTATATTCATTTTGTAAAATGAATCAAGAAGTGGCTTGGTTTGAGGTTGAACCGAAGCATATCTTGAATCTTTTCAAGGTTTGGGGGAAATTTTAATGCGTGACCTGTAGTGCAGTTGTTCTTTTTCTGAGGACCACTGGTGGCCCATGACCAGATTATAAATTATTGGCTGATTTAAAAAAGAAAAAAGCATTTAAATTAATAATTATAATAGACAAAGAAGTAACAGCATTACATTAAATGGCTGATTAATCAATTCATGACAACAAAATAATTAACTAATTATGTTAACAGTAATTTGGGATTAAAATATATTTGAATTGTCTTGTTTAACAAACAGTTGGCTCATGTAAATTCACTGGCTGTGAATGGAAGTAGCTAATTTCAATGAAAGAAGATTTTGCTAAATATTTGGTGGTTTCACCCAGCAGAGATTTTGTTATCATCTGTATTTATATGCTCATTAATATTTAGAATTAGCTTTTATTTTTATATTCTCAGTTTATTTAAATTTAAATTTTTAGTATTTGTTTGTGCTTTTGTCTTTTTATTAGTTCTTTTAATATTTAGTATTTTATCTTTAGTTTTAGTCATTTTAGTTCTTCAAATTAATTTAATTTCAAGATAAATTAAAGTCGTTATTAATTAAAGTCGTTAATCTAATATTTAGATTTTATTTTACTAACAAGTTTTTGTTTAGTTTTAATTAACAGCACTGCCCCCTAGATTTGGTTTGTTAGGTTGTTTTTCATTTTTATTCAAATTTTCTGAAAGTGTTTGAAGAACCATTGAATTGTGACAAGTTATACTTCTAAAAATATTTAAAACAACACATAATGTGTTTTATTAAACGCTTGTATTACTCAAAAAATGATGCTCCTTTTATGATCTTATTATTTATTTAACTAAATGGAATATTTGTCCTTTCAAAATATATATATTTTTTAAAGAATATAAATTAATCTTTTCCTATACAGTATATTCTATAAGTCTAATACTATATATTATTTTACCTAAAATCTTTGTTAGACATTTTATTGCCAGCTATGCTTTTCCACTTTCTTGATTTGTTTGAGTGACTAATTTTTGGTTTTGTTTCCTCTGTCATTTGTTATAGCGTGATGTGGCAGTCAGACAGAAGGAAGAACTTTCCATCCAAATCAACAACCTGCGAGAGCAACTGGGTAAGCAACACATGTCCGATCACACACAGAGGCTTGGTTATTATGTCCCTTCTCAAGGCTCACAGACCGTAAGCTTTCATCTTGGTTAGATAGCTGTCATTTAACAGGTGCTTTTATCCAGAGTGACTTGAAAAACACTAATTGTAGGGAAAGTCTCTGTGAGAAACCTTGGAATAACTGCCTTGCTCAAGGTCACAATTCTGATAAAATAGGTCTGTGTGAATGTCTAGTTTCAGGGTCACACCTAGTTGGAATTGCAGAATTTGTTTTGGCACGTTTTTTTCCCTTTTTCTTCTTCTTTCGGATTATTTACCCAAGCCGCATTCACTCAACTCTTCTTTAGAAAATGTTAAATTCCAGTGATCTATGTATTATTTCTTTGTCTATATTATCATTAGCACCACTTAGCTTGTGTTTGAAGCTTTATTGCCTTGCTAGTCACATATTTGTTCTTGGATGATATTATTCTCTACATTCCAGAGTGAGGCTGTTTCATGTTTTATCCTGTTGAATTCTCTGTTCTGATGAGCATTGTATTGATGGAAGTGTACAGCTCATTGTTTGGAAATTGGGAAACCAGTGTCATCAACCACACGGCAATCACATTCCACCTGTTTTATTACGCCCTGCAGACGTTTGACTGCTTTTTATTGTGTTTGGATTTGGTGTATTTATTTGTATGTGTTAGCAACAAAATATGACTCCTCAATGCATTCGTACCTTGAACACAAATACGCACACATTCTTGGCAAGCCTGGACACACACATTTCTAATGTTGTAGAATGTTAAGGATGTGCAGCTTGTTATGTTTAATTAGTCTGGCCTTACGCACTGTCATGGCCTTTGGCTTTGGGACAAGTATGAGGGATATGTGTGGTGTATGAGGAATGTTTCACTCACACTGGTGCCTGTATGCAAGTCTGAAGGTTCAGTTGGCCAAATGACACTCTGCTCCTGGTTCAGTGCCCTTTACCTCACAGAATTAAAATAAGTAGTTATCCTGAGGCTTCAGAAACATATGCACGCTAGGCTTAAATGCCCATTGAAAATTGGAGAGGAATCCTAAATGCACTCTGCAGAATTTGTAATTGTGTAATTTTAATTTTAGTGTAAATGTACTGATAATTCAATTTTTAAGAATACAATTCTAGATTCAAATCTTGATTTTACAGAATATTTAGCTAATTAAACCATCAGCATTTTCCAGATTATACTGGCCGTTTATAATTGAATCAGCTACACATATTATATATATATATAATATTATACTACTAAACCTATATATAATATTGCTATTATTATTATGGTATTTATTAATGTTTTGAATTAGCTTTTATTTTTTTTTTATTAGTTTTTATTATATTAATTTTTTAAGTTTTGGGATTTTTGTTATGTGCTATATTATATTTGTTATTTATTTAGTTTATATTTATTAGTTATTTATTTTTAGCTTTAATTTCTTTTTAGTAATTTTATTACTTCAACAACTTATTTTGGTAACACTTTATTTCGATGGTCCACTTTACACATTCTACTAACAGTAAGTAATTTTGCAACTACATGTCAACTAGCAGTCATTAGAGTATTAGTAGATTGTCCACTTAATATCTTCTAACAATTTATTTTGATGGATCCACAACATAAAACATACTGAGTATGAGAAACTTTGCAAGTATATCATTCTACTAACCCTGAACCTACCCTACTGAGAGTTAGTAGACATGTAGTTGCAAATGAATGAGAATTAGTTGACATGTAGTTGACACGAAGTTACAAAGTTACTTATAGTTAGTAGAATGTCTAAAGTGGACTATCGAAATAGTGTAACCCTTATTTTATTTTATTTCTAGTACAGTTCTATTCTACATTTCTATTTTTTTCTAGAAATGTCTAGAACATTTCTTTTCTATTGTTTTTTATTTTTATTTTATTTAATCTTTATTTTTTTTAACAATTTATTTATTTTTTATATTTATTTTTAAAAAAATCAGTAGTTTTAACTTTTAGAAGTGTTCAGCTTTTAATTTACGCTAGGTTAAATTCTAGTTTTTATTCTCTTTGTCGAATTAAACCCATGGTACATTCTACATTTTCTGTTATATTTTACTGGCTCTTTAGGTAATTCACCATAAAAACTTTCTAGATTTCTACATATTTAATTCACTGAAGAGTCAGTAGAATCTAGAATAGAATTCTGACAACTTAAGGAATTTTGCCACCAGTACATTCTTGGTTCTATTCTGGGTTTTACTGACTCTTTAGAAATTTGACCAACTGGTGGATTCTATATTGTTTTGTCTGTACCATCAGAACATTCTAGATTCAATCAAATTTTAAATTTGCAGTACAATAGTCACAATCTAAGAATAAAATCAAATCTAGAATGCGGTTTTGAGAATCTGTTCAAGTTTCTACCAAGACTGATTCTTCAAAAGCCCTAATTCAGACCAAGACCTGTCCAAAAAATATTGTTGTAAACAAAGAGAGAATCTGTTCCAGCATTAAAGTCAAGTAGCCACAGTTTGTTGGAGTAGTTGAATCCAAGACTTAGATCCAGACCAAGCACTAAGACAAAGCCAAGTTTATGTAACTCTTGAGAGTTCTGAAGGTCAGAACCACAAGATCAAGAATCATCTTCATCCTAACATACTCCTCTCTATCACTTAATTCCCAGGTAACTCTATCTCATGTTGTGAGCAGCTGGAGAAAGAGAAGGAGGAGGTGCGTGTAACTTTGGAGGCATTGTTTCAGAAACTACAGGAGCAGCATCAGACAGACCTACAGCAGCTGGAAGAGCGACTGAAGGACTTCTACTCTGCAGAATGGGACAAGACCCACGAGGCCTATCAGAGGGAGGCGGATAAATGCAGGGCGTTCATGCAGCAGCAGGTAGGATCTTACCTGGGCTTGCCTCTGCTTATGTCACACTGAGATCACAATTGTTATGTAATCATGTTAAACAATTCAAATCACACGGCTCTAATCACGCAATATTACGTCTGGCTTATTGTGAGTGCATTTTCTGAATGTTTGAACTGAATGTTTGTCTTTTTAAATTAATTATGGACAACTGTGAATAAATGGCATCAGTAACTGAAAACATATTTTTGCATGATGCTGCATCTGCTCTGCAGTACCAACCAGTGCAACTTGAGCAAAAATTGTATAGTTAGATGATGATGAGTATGGTTTCCACTGACAGGTGGAGGATGTGAGGAGCAAACAGGAAGCCCTGAGGAACCAACAGGAAGTGGCACACACACAGCAGATAGCAACACTGAAACAGGAACATGAGACTTCACTTGCAGGTAATTTCACTGCACTCATTAAAAGGCCCATTGTTTATCCTTTCATTAAATGTACTATATTTTGATTTTGATTTAATTTTTCAGCCAGATGAAGAAAGTTGATCCATTTTTTTTTCCTTTTCCAGAGCACAGGAAGACTCATGAACAGGACATACAAGAACTTAATAAAACACTCAAGGAGTCTGAAGCCATGCTCAATGTATGCATCACCGTCTTAACCATTTAACATACAAATATGAATTAACTTACTTTTTAACTTCTTAATGTATAGTATTCTCAGTTATTTGCTTAATTTGCAAATTGAAAATAATGTCTATGTGCTTTTTGCTAATTGTTTATTTAATCACTGTTCTCTTCCATACAGGAGAAAATTCAGACTTTGACAGCAGAAAACGAGGCTTTGAAAGAAAGACTGAGAGAAGAGGAGGAACGGAGGAGAGCTCTGGCAGACAAAAGTCAGGTAAAATTGGCAATACTTTTGTAGTAATATGTATTATTCACAGTATAACCACATTGTTGGTTAACAGTTAGTGTGATTGAATTCCAATCCTTTTTTCACTAGTTTTATAACAAGCCCCAAAGCTACTGGTTTTATACTACTATAATTATTAATAGTTTGGCTTTGCTTTTTATTTTTATATTTTCAGTTTTAATTTTTTATTTTAATTTAAGTAATTCCGTTATGGCTTTTTGTCATTTTTGTCACATTTCTATTTGAAGTTGTATTTCAATTTAAGTTGTAGTAATTTTAGTACTTCAATTTAATTTATTTCACTTTAGACAGCATTTCTAATTTTTTAATTTTCATGCATTATTTACATGTTATTGTAGTTCAGCCTTTTTTCTATTAACAAAAACGACTGTTAAAAGTTATAAATAACAACACTGACACCAAGAATTGATTGTGTCCTAATGCAGTCCATTAGAAGTGTTTACATTTGTGTGGTTCTTCTGTTCTTGTTCTGGTGTGCTTGTCAACAACAACATCTCCAACCGTAGTTTCGAGAGGGCTAGTGGGACATCTGATTAACCATCTTGACCATGTAAAGCTAGTTATTATGACCCATGCCAAGCCTGTTACTTGTAGAGATGCTCCATGTATTTCTTTGTAGTCCCAGATGGCGTAAACACAAACTGAGCACCTGTTTCTCTGTGTGCAGAAGGACGCCCACACACTGTATTTGGAGCAGGAGCTGGAGAGTCTCAGAGCCGTGCTGGAAATAAAGACCAACCAGATACACACGCAAGACAAGAAACTCATGCAGATGGATAAACTGGTGAGAATATGCACAGAATGAATAAATATGCATTAGATGCCCCTGTAGCTTCCTTGTGGCATTATGAGCCCATCAAATTTTGAATTAGTCAGTAGTCAGCTTCCTTATATTCTTATTACATAATTTATGTCAATGTTAGATATTTACTGACCAATCCAAAATGATGACTTAATGAATAGTTCACCCAGTTTTTTTGAAAGACTACAACACAAAAGAAGATACTTTGAAAAATGGTTTTGTTCATATAATGAAAGTCATTTGAGTCTAAAATGATATTGGACTCTACACTGATAAAACTGATTTTGTGGTGGAGTAAATACTACAGAAAAAGAAATGCAATTTCTACATGAAAAAGTTAGTTCAGGCAATAACAGTAAACGGTAAATTCTATCTAAGTGCTCAATTCAAGCTTGTAGAAATTAAAGCATAAATATCAATGTTATAAAGTTAAAGTGCCCCTATTATGGGTTATAAAAGGTTCATATTTTGGTTTGGCGAGTCCCCAATAACAGCTTGACATGCATGCAAGGTCAAAAAACACTTTCATTTTCTTATAATATGCATTTATTTATTTTTACCTTATTTGCTCAATGACTCCCAAACGATTCGCTCAACGATTCCTTTTTCCAAACCCCTCCTTTGTGACGCTAATCTGCTGACTGGTCCGATTGGTCGATTTAATTTAAAGCAGAGACCAGTGCTGCTTTGTGTACAGCCGTTACAGGGGAAACAGCTATTTTTAACGCTCCAAAAGCTCCACCTAGTGGCAACCATATATATATATAAACGTAGATTCCTCATTAGCGACTGTTTCTGTGGGCCGCTATACGCAAGCCATCCGCCATATTGTAGCGTTCAACTTGACGTCATTCACCATAGTAATCACTGAATATTCGAAAGATGCCACAATCCTGCACAGCCGGTGGTCTGCGAACCCAACGGCTCTGTACGAAACTACAGTATGGTGAATGGCGTCAAGTGTAGCGTTCCTGGAGCGGTCGAATTGGGCGTCTATACGTATCTATGGTGGCAACAAGTGGGCGGGCAATATGCTAATGAAACGGCTTAGGCCGTGTTCACACTTGGCGTCTTTTTCAAAGCTGCCGGCGTCTGTTTTACATTATAATCCTATGGAGTAAACCGTGTTTTCAAAAAAGTCCTGAGCGCTTTTTAAAATGCCACCGCCGGCGTCTTTTTCTGCAGCTCAGAGCGTTTTTTCGAGTTGAAAAAAGTTCAACTTTTCTGAAAAAAACGCCCTACGTCAAGCGCCTTTTTGACAGCTGACCAATGACAAGCGAGTAGCGAGATCTGTCGTTTCCATAACAACAAGAAGAAAAATGGAGAAGGTGCCGCAAACCGTGCATCATCCAACCGGAGCTCCTGGACTAAATTGTTGTAAGCACCATATTGGTTTCTTCCTCGTATAATGTCGTGCACCCACAAACGTCGTTGTGAATCGACATTTTCTTTCCCGTTAACTTCAAAAGTCAACGCAAGAGCCAACTTTTTACTCTTTCTTGACATTTCTGCAGTACACAGCGCTAGGCTACTGTTGCAGCTGTTGCTATGGCAACAAAAGACGCTCTCGGCTGCTATTTGTAACAGACGCTGCCAGCTTTGTTTTTCATTAAAAAAACGCTCTTGTCAACTTTTTCTAGACAAAAAAGACGCCAAGTGTGAACACGGCCTTAAGATTCGTTTTAAAAACGACTCGTTTCAATTACTCAGTCGACTCTTTCTTTTGAGAGACAATAACTTTATACACGGTGCACTTTCAGATTTCAAATTTTGCAGGATGTTTTCATTCACTTAGAGCTGTGTTACACACTGCATGAAAGGTCATTTTCAAAAATCCATAATAGGGGCACTTTAAGTAAAACCTACTCAACATTTCTGATACTGGTGTTCCCATCATGCATGAATAATAAATAAGGTTAAATAGTTTTTAGCTGTTTTCCAGCTATATGTACACTGTTTTATCATTTGCTTTTGTTGTTAGGTTTAGTAGCTTTAATTTTCTACTCAAAATGACACATTCATACTCCAAAATGATCAACAGAATGTTAGTCATTGTGTATTGTGTACTAAGTATTGAAGGCTCTGTGTTCGGATGAGTGCCGCATTATTAATCATGTAGATAACATGGTGTCTACATGATATCTATCGTATTATTTATTGAGTAAAACATACACTTTAAAAGCGTGGTTTAATTTAGTGCTATATTGAGTAAAATCACAGTGAGCTTTGACCAAGTAAAAATTACTCAAACTTTTACTGGTCAAGCTAAAGTTACTTATTTTCTTTGTAAATTTTACTAGATTCACTGTAAAAAAATCTGTCAAATTTACGGTAAAAAACTGGCAGCTGTGGTTGCCAGAATTCTACCGTAAAAAATACGGTAGCAACGTTTTAGGTTTTACGGTTTTAACTTAAATTTACAGTTAAATACCGTAATTTCTTTAACTGATATAATCTTAATATACCAACCTATTAAAGTACTGAAATCTGATTTGTTCCTTTGAAATGCACTGATAACCACCAAATGCAGGTGATGATGAGAAAGTCACATGATGAGCCAAAGCCCATCACAAGCAACTTTTAAACAATAGAATATACAGAAGGTGCACAGTGTCATTCACACAAGCACTAAACACCATCATGGTGAGACTCCTTAAACTGAAATATGCTATAAACATTAATTTAACAACATTAGATGTAAAAACTTTCCGTTAACCATGTAACAGGTTTTTACCGTAGCATTTTCACAGTTTTTTACCGTTAAAATCACGATCATTTTTTACAGTGTTTGACTTAATTCTATATGTTAAATCGGTAACACTTTACAATAAGGGTACATGAATAATCATATACTAATGCCTAAATGAATACTTAATTCATCGCATACTGATTATTAAAGGAGTTAACTAATTATGAACTAACGAATAGCTATCCTTAACTACCACTGGAGTCATACGGATTCATGCATGAATAACTACAGCCTTAACGGCATGTTAGTACATGTTTGATAGTTAATGCATTAATTAACATTTATTGGTAAACTAAATCAAACAGCCTCTTAAAGAAGGAATAAGAAGTACTCTGACTTTGAAATTAATTGAACTAATTTAATACTATCATAATTTGAGCATTTGACATCTTCAGCTTTGTCATAAACATTATTGGGTGGCAAAGGATTAGTTGATCCTCCGCATCAAGTGTAGAAAATACTAAATACACTAATGACTGGTGATGCTCTTCTCTTTCCCTTTAAACTCACCCTGCTGTGATTTATACACAGATTAATAAAAAAATAAAAACCCACAGTTAGTTATGTTAGGCCCTCTCAAGTAAAGTCAAATCATAATGAATTCACTGTTAACTACTTACTAAACTCACTCAGCTCATGATTTATGTTATACTTTCTATCAAACACACATGTCCTCACACAGTGAGTATTCAGCCCGGTTAAGAGATAAGGAGAAGGATTTCAAGAGCGGAGGAACAGGATCATCACGGCTCTGTCTGGATGTTCAGTGAACTCTTTCCAGTTTGAGCATTTCTTAATGATTTTTTTTTTTACAAATGTTCTTTGTGGGTTTTTATTTTTTATTGATGTGCATAAATCACAACAGGGTGAGTTTAAAGGGAAAGAGAAGAACATAATCAGTCATTTAGTATTTTCTACACTTGATGAGGAGGATCAACTAATCCTTTGCCACCCAATAATGTTTATGACAAAGCCAAAGATTTCAAATGCTCAAGTTAGTATTAAATTATTTAAATTTAAATTAATAATCGGTAAGCGATGAATTAAGTTTTAATTTAGGCATTAGTACATGATTATTCATGTACCCTTATTGTAAAGTGTTACCGTTAAATCAAATATAATTGTCATATATTATAATATATTATTATATATTAATTTCGTTATGAATGTTAAGTTCAACAGTATGTAGATTTTACTCGACCGTAACAGGTAAATTGTATAGCGCAGTAGCAGTAACTGTTAGTGCAAATTGTTGCAAATTAGATTTTACCAAGTGAAGCCTACAAGTTTTTTTTTTTTAGTGTACTGACTTTCACTGTACACACAAAAACAATGAGAAATATAAAATATCATCTTTTGTGTTCTGCATAAAGAAAAACAATGTGTGACTTGCCACATTTAAACTCTCTAACACAGAAATCTATAAACTTTGGGTTTACCACTGGTATAGCGTCTTTTTGATTAATAAATAATACATTCATGTTTTCAATGTTGTTTACAGATTGATGATAATTTGAAACTGGAAGAGTGTTTAAAGAAGGTCCAGCAGGAGAACGAGGACTACAAGGCTAGGATGGACAAACATGCTGCACTTTCAAAGTAAGTAGAATTTTTGTAGGCACAAAAATGGACTCTTTTGTGTATTTCTAGGATCCAGCATAGCTTTTTCTTTATAATATCAGTGTATTCAATTCTCAAAGCAGAGATTTTCAAATCATTTTTTTCCTTGTTTGACTGTAGGCAGCTTTCCTCAGAGCAGGCCATGCTTCAACAGACACTACAGAAAGAGTCAAAGGTCAACAAACGGCTATCTATGGAGAATGAGGAGTTGCTGTGGAAACTACACAACGGGGACCTTTGCAGCCCTCGACGCCTCTCACCCTCCTCTCCCTTCCACTCGCCCCAAAACTCTGCCTCCTTCTCCACAACCCCGATATCACCCAGATAACCTCTGAACTCTGACCACGCTCGCTCAGAGGCACCTATGGACCTTTTGGCCATTTTTATTCCTATAATAGGACTTGTACAGTTTGTAAAGGCTTGTAAAGTTTATAAATGTTCCCTTTTCAGTTAAAGACAATGATGCACAGTTGCACTTCTAGATCAAGGAATTGCCTTGTTCAGTTACACGCTTGTTCGTTCTTTATTGTCTGTCTCTCCCTTATTTTTATCTTTTTCTCCTTCAATCTCTTTCACAAACATACACAAAAATGTCTCTGAGGAGGGAACATACCTCAGGGCTTGTACATAGAGTATCTCTTCCTCGGACTTCCATTTTCTTGTGCTCTTTTATCCTTTTTTTATTATTAAAATGGTTTGTGCATAGTATGTCAAGATGTAAGCTGTCATTTTCTTTGTATGCTGACAAGAACACTATATGATATTTGCAAAAAGGAAGGAAAACAGAAGTCCTCTATTTGCTTGGATTGACATTTTACAGCATGAATACGGAAAGGAAAAAAGACATTTCAAGAAAGAAGCTTAAATCTCAACTGCACCTCTGAAATGGAGTGCATATTCTGTAGATCCAGATCTCTAGTCCTAATATTGTGGAATGTATTTACTTCTCTCCCAAACTGTGTCCAGTGGCCCACACACCCAGAACGCTTTAGGTGGGAATGTGTCCCTATCTCAACCACAGTGCCCTTCTTTGCTTTATTTTATTTTTATTTTTTTAATTAATGCATTAAATTTCTGGATGTTTATCTATTATATTTTGTATTGTTTATTTGAATGCAAACAACAAACAGGGTTTATTTTTGAAGTTTAGAATTTCTTTAAATAAAGTACATATATAGAGGAAATATGACAAATAAAAAAAGAAAGAAATTTGTGAACTCAAAGCTTTCCAGTTTTATCTTACAGTTTGACCAAGAGAGCATGATTTCATGGTGGTTTTATACTTTATACATAATTCTTTATTCCACCAGCTTTTTAAAAATAAATGTGTTTTTATACTGGTAGGATTTGAAATTAAATTTCAGTCGTTTCAGTGTCAGTGTTATGGAAAGGATAGTCTGCCCAAAAATGAAAACACTTTTGGCTCCCATCGACTTCCATTGTATTTTTTTGTACGTACAGTAAGTCCAAAACAACAATTTTCTAAATATCTTTTGTGTTCCAGAGAATAAAGAAAGTCACTGGTTTGAAACGACATGAGGCAGAGTAAAAGATGGCGTGGACTATTCTGCCATCTTGTGGTTAAAACGTTTCACTGTAAATGGAACGACAAATCACGCGAGAGTGACCTCTAGTGGACATCATTGGAAATGCGAAGCGAACAAAAATATATATTTTATATTTTTATATAATGTGTAGACTTCGTAAATTCTAATATGTGTAAGTTTTCTTGTGCTTAAGGACTTAACTTCCAACTGATGTCCATTACTTTTTAATAAATTTAATTAATTCAAAATAAAAAAAATAATTGAATAATTTTGTGAAGTGAAGTGAAGTGACATTCAGCCAAGTATGGTGACCCATACTCGGAATTCGTGCTCTGCATTTAACCCATCCAATGTGCACACACACAGCAGTGAACACACACACACACCGTGAACACACACCCGGAGCAGTGGGCAGCCATTTATGCTGCGGCGCCCGGGGAGCAGTTGGGGGTTCGGTGCTTTGCTCAAGGGCACCTCAGTCGTGGTATTGAGGGTGGACATTCACTCCCCCCACCTACAATCCCTGCCGGCCGGAGACTCGAACCCGCAACCTTTGGATCACGAGTCCAACTCTCTAACCATTAGGCCACGACTTCCCCCAAAACGACTTCCCTTTTTGTGGAAACTATTCAAGATTTTTTTTTATTATTTATTTATTTTGAATTAATTAAATGTATTAAAAAGTAATGGATATCAGTTGGAAGTTGTATTTTCTAACTTTAAAGCAATACTAATTCAAGACATTTACATTTTGAGACCATGTCGACATATTGTGTTCCATTCCATTTATTCTTCCATTTTTCTTTAATTTGGCATAAAAATGTCTTTAAAAGTTTTCAATTTACTTTCATAAAACCTGCAGAAAACCTATTACTAATCACATAGTAACTTTCACACTATAGACCTTAAGTATTTCTTACGGTGTGTGTAAAGAGCCCGAGAGGGCAGGAATGATAGATTATAAAGGGCATGTGTGTGCATGTTAGAAAAAGCACATGCATACGTGCGCATATGTCAATATCTGTATGGTCACAGGAATGATCATAACTCACAGTATTTGCTTATTGAATTGCACTGAGAAAATGCTGACTGCATGATATCAACAGCCTGCCATGGAAACAGCCAGCTATTTCAGTAGAAATATATCTAACAGTAAAAATCCATAAACACATCTTTTCAAAAAGGAAAATCATTCCCTGATGAATACTTGAGTGGTGAAGGTCTGTTCAAAGTGGGTAGCCAAATCAGAATCAGAATCAGAATCAGAATCAGAAAGAGCTTTATTGCCAAGTGTGTTTGCACACACAAGGAATTTGTCTTGGTGTTATAAGCTTCCAGTACAGAAAGTACAAACATAGTGCAGACAACATATAATTAAGGTGATAAAGAACACTAATGAAGAGAATATACAATAATTAAGAATAACAATAGTAATAAAAATAAAAATATACAGAAAAGAGACATGACCATAGACAGAACTGTGAATGTGCATGTGTCCTATGTACAGATGAAGGTTTGATGGGTTATTTACAGATGTACAGTACCGGGGTGTGTTATGTGTTGTTCAGGTGGGATACGGCCTGGGGGAAAAAACTGTTCTTGTGTCTGGCTGTTCTGGTGCTCAGTGATCTGTAGCGCCGGCCAGAGGGCAACAGTACAAAGAGAGAGTGAGCTGGGTGTGAGGGGTCCAGAGTGACTTTCTTAGCCCTTTTCCTCACTCTGGAGGTGTAAAGTTCTTGGAGGCTGGGCAGAGGGGCACCGATAATTCTCTCAGCAGTCCTAACTGTCCGTTGTAGTCTTCTGATGTCTGTTTTGGTAGCTGAACCAAACCAAACAGTTATAGAAGAACATAGGACAGACTCGATGATTGCAGAGTAGAACTGTTTCAGCAGCTCCTGAGGCAGGTTGAACTTCCTTAGCTGGCGGAGGAAATACAGCCTCTGCTGGGCCTTTTTCGCAATAGAGTCAATGTGATTGTCCCACTTCAGGTCCTGGGAGATGGTGGTGCCCAGGAATCTGAATGACTCTACTGAAGTCACAGTGCTGTTCATGATGGTGAGTGGGGGGAGAGCAGGGGGGTTTCTCCTGAAGTCCACTATCATCTCCACAGTTTTGAGCGTGTTCAGCTCCAGGTTGTTAAGACTGCACCAGACAGCCAGCTGCTCAACTTCCTGTCTGTAAGCAGACTCGTCACCATCCTTGATGAGGCCTATGACTGTAGTGTCGTCCGCAAACTTCAGGAGCTTGACAGAGGGGTCCTTTGATGTGCAGTCATTCGTGTAGAGGGAGAAGAGCAGTGGGGAGAGAACGCAACCCTGAGGGGCGCCAGTGCTGATGGTGAGAGTCCTGGATGTGAGTTTGCCCAGCCTCACTAGCTGCTGCCTGTCTGTCAGGAAGCTGGTGATCCACTGACAGATGGAGGAGGGCACAGAGAGCTGTCTCAGTTTGTCTGAGAGAAGGTCAGGTATGATGGTATTGAAGGCCGAGCTGAAGTCCACAAATAAGATCCTTGCATAATTCCCAGGTTTGTCGAGGTGTTGCAGGATGTAATGCAGTCCCATATTGACAGCGTCATCCACAGATCTGTTTGCTCTATAGGCAAACTGAAGAGGATCCAGCAAGGGTCTAGTGATGTCCTTCAGGTAGGCCAGGACCAGTCTCTCAAGTGACTTCATGACCACAGACGTGAGTGCGACAGGTCTGTAGTCATTAAGTCCAGTGATTTTGGGCTTTTTGGGGACGGGAATGATGGTGGAGCGTTTGAAGCAGCGGGGAACTTCACACAGCTCCAGAGATCTGTTGAAGATTTGTGTAAAGATGGGGGCCAATTGGTCAGCACAGACTTTTAGACAGGCAGGTGAAATACCGTCTGGTCCTGAAGCTTTGTCAGAGAATGAAATGAAAGCAATGTCAGAGAAAATAAGCCTAAAACCATGGTAATCCTTAATTTGTCAGTATCCTTATTACAAGTTACATGTACTTGCTATAGCACTAACAGTAAATTATGCATAATTACATGCAACTAATCCTAAACCAACGCCATACTAGTATGTGTTGTTAACTGATATTACTCAGTAATTATTTAATAAATTACCTTACAATAAAGTGTCTAATGACCTTAAATTAAAGTGTAACCAAACACCTACTTAGTTATTTTCCATTATAATGCATTTGTGCGTTTCTGAATGTATGATCAACCTCATGCTACTAATACTAAGTAGTTTATTTGAATCAGTACTATTCACTTTGTCATTTTTGTTCACATCATCCTCCAAGTGACATTGTACTACAAAACAACAGCTCCACACGTTTTGTCTCTTTTTCATGAATGTATTGTCAAATATATAGATGCATCAGTGTAACTTATACCAAGAGTGCTTATGATAAAGAGCACAAAGACCAAGTAGCCTACTCCTCAATACAAATCTCCCATGCCCTGTAACTTTGTGTGATGTGAAGAGAAAGACTTTATATGTCTTATCCTATGTAAAAACAGGCTGGCAATGCATTTCTCAAAGTATAAACTATTGTTATTATACTGGGGGTTTTGTCCTTGAAATTAATTCCCAGGGTAACAATTTGGTTTGGCCTATGTGTGCATTTTTCATTACATAACATCAAGTTATTTTGAAATTGAATCCACTAAACCAGAAATATTTAATTTTCATTTATTTTTAAGTATTTGAACTCATCACCATCTTTCTATGAGTCACATTTCTCTGCATCTGTACTTTTAAGACATTGCGCATAACTTCTCTAACTGTTCCAAATGCTTCCGAGAAGTAAAATAGTGCCACTCTATTGTGGCCTCATTTGTTAGCTAGCTTAACCTATTTAATGATATCATCTTAAAATATAAACATACAACTTTTAATATCAAAACATGCAAAAAAATAAAAGGAAATCCACAATGAATGTTGGTTTAATGAAAATGAGAGCGGTATCCTTCCGCCTGTTTGTTTGGATACGGGCTAAAGATGGCCGCGACTGGAGAGGCGATTGCTCCGAGTGGAAGGCACACTACGCATTGACACTTTATCTGGGATTTTAATAAACTGTATATGAGAATAATTTTCATGTTCCAGTAGTAGGTTGCCTCGGCGTTCAAGGTAAGTTTCCTGATTATTCAGTAAAACAGCCTGCTAGCTGTGCTCGTTCAGTTGTTTCTCTCTCAACTTCTGTTAGCTTGCTAGCTCCCTCACTAAAGACATTCAAAGTTATTTCAAGAATTATCAGCGTATTTCGTATCTCGGAGTGAAATAACACTCAAATGTGAAAGTTTGCTCTCGTTTTATTATGGAAAACAATTTAAATGGGACAATTGGATGTGGGACGCTTGAAGGTGGACCGAGTGGATCGTATTATGTGAGAGAGTGATGCCTTTGTGTCAGGTGGACAAGTTTAAGAACACCAAGCACTAACTTATGTCAATATAGCATAACACACACTATTGAGCTAATGTGCGGTTTAGCTTCTAATCTCCTATCTTTATTTTAAATATATTAACCAGACTTGAGATATGCGGCTGTGTTGTTGTGACCCTGTGTTGGTTTATTTCTCTAAACCGGGAGTTTTCGCGGGGAACTAACGTTAGAGTTCCAAGGCTTGTGCCAGAGGTTACCATAGTGACAGACCAAAAAGCTTTCACGCGCCTCTTAAAGTCTCTGTCAGTCACTATTCTCGAGGATTTTATTTCTGTGAGGGAGCTTGTACTCAACCGTTGGTTTGTAATCTCATAAACTAACGTTACTCTAAAAGTATTCAGCACAGTTTCACCTGCACAGGTTACAGCGCCTATGTAAGAGAGAAGCGAGTGTTGACAGTTACGTTAGCCGGGTAACTGAGCGGGTTGACCGGGTTAACCGTTTTAACGGACTGCTCTCTCACAAACGAGCAGATTATAAGACCAAAACCAGACCTCAGTGCACATTTCTCGGAGAACATAGAGCACAGACTTCGTTTTTGAAAAAGTAAGTTATGTTTAGCAGCTAGATAATAGTAGCCTAACTTATTTTTGGACATTTACCATAGTAATGTGTTTTTTGTATTTTTTATACATGTAAGTTAACATTACTATGGTAACGTTAACGTTAGTACCTTTGGAGAACCATATAACGTTAAGTGGATTCAGTACAATAGTGAATACATGTATCAAAATATCATTGTATTACAATTACAGCATCATGGTATTGGCTCAGTACATTTTAAAGGATATTATAAGAACCTAAGTTATACTCTGGTGAAGGTCTGTCATTATCTTTATCAGTTTATTCAAGTTAATGTTGTCATGCTCAGTGTGGGGTGTTATATGTTGCTTGGTAGCTGGTCAAACAAACCTCAGCCACTCAAATAAAACTGTCACATTAAGAGGCTGTGTGGCTGCACCTTGTAACGTTATATGCGTTTTCTGAGAAAGTGGATTGGGTTTGTGTAAGTGTTCTTTTGGTGGTTTTCTGCAGATTCTGATTGTTCATGATGGCAACGGGAGGCACACCATTTGAAGACGGCACAGATGAGCAGGAGCTGCACAACTGGAGCATCTCCAATGGAAGCTTAGATGACCGACTCAACAATATGGTATGATTCAGTCACACTGATACTTCTGCGTAAGGATCATTAGAGTGTGGCAAGGATGAAGTATGTTTGTAGGCCAACCTGGAAGTTAGCATCACCCTGGTTCCCTCAACAAAAAGCCAATAGGTTTTTTTATGTTGGCGTTTGGAGTATTGCAGAAAATAATCTCTGTGACCAATAAAAGATGATGAGTCTTCGATATTTTGTTCAACAAGATAATCTTCACGAGTGAACACAACTTTTATATATTTTGAACACTAAATGCAATCGGCAGAAGTGAAATGTTAGGTTATGAACAATCTACTTTAGCATGGTTGCCAACTAGTGTTAATTTTGTCAGCTATTTTCAATTTTAGTCTTAGTCCCGTGTTAAATGTCCTTGTTAGTTTTTATCATAGTTAGTCAACCTTATCCTATTTAGTTTTAATCAAGTTTTAGTTGACTAACTCCCAGTTTCACAGACAATGCTTAAGCCTAGTCATAGGCTAAAATGTAAGTCGTAGCTGTTTGAACTGAAAGAAACTTGCACTGATTGATCTTAAAATATATCAGTGCCTTTGTTTTGTCTCAAGATGCACGCCAGTAATTTTTTTTTTCTAAGCATGTTTATAAAAATTTAGCTCTGGCTTAGTCTAAGCCCTGTCTGTGAAACTGGGCCTAAAAGTCTCAACATTTTAGTTTTAGTCAAAGAAAACCTGAAATATTTTAGCATTGTTTTAGCCAATGAAAACCTGACATTTTAGCAATAAGATTACTATTAATTAACTGTAGGCCTATTCATTTTGGCAGCCATTTTTTATTTAGTTTTAGTCTTACTCAAATGTACATTTCAGTTATCATATTTAGTCAACCTTGTACTGTTTTATTTTTTTTTTAGTCAAGGTTAAGTCAACGAAATGTATGAGCATTTGTATAATGTATAATGCTGTATAATTACTAAACTGAAAAAAAAAAAATGTTTGCTCAGAATTATATTTGTAATAATTGGTGTCATTTGAGAAATGTACTTTTGCATTTGACGTATTGCACTTTCACCAGTAAGCACAAATCAATAGATTGTGGACTCATAGACCTACATGGTTTATTTTACCTCATCTAGTGTACTGATTTAATTATAGGCTTTTTATTATGTATATTAATACCAAAGACTTTGGTTAGGCCTATGTGCTCTCTCTCTCTATCTACATTATGAAAACTGTTAAAACAAACAAAAAATATTATAATAGTGAAATTCCTAGTAATTCCACTAATTCCAAATTGCAATAGCCTATTTCTCTAATAAAACAAAAGCGGTTGAGCAAGTGCTCAATTGCTTAAAATAAGCAAAACACTGGGCAGAAAATGCATCATTGTAACAACGAATTTGAAATCTTGATATCTGGCAACCGGCCGCACACATGTAAGCTTGCGTAGAGGAGTGTAGAGCAGTCTGCAATAACATTTTGTCTCCTTTTTTGAAGAAAATAAAAAGGTTTTTGGTAACGTTTTTATTTTTTTGAATGTATTTTAGTCTCGTCTTATTTCGTCAACGAAATCGCATGTTGATATAGTCATAGTTATCGTTTATTGACCTTATTGTCGTCTCGTCTTCGTCTTATCTTAGTCATAGAAAAAAAGCTTGTCAATAAACATTTTTCATCATTAGGCTTCAACTCTTTTAACTGTAAATTTAAAATCTACATGCTGGAAAGTTTGAGGTAGAATAGTTTGCAGGATTATAAGTATAAACACACTCAAGGCTGTAGAAATGGACTAGTGAGTCAGTTGTTTTCCTGTTGGGCTTAATGATGTTTAATGTCCCCGACACCGTCCCATTTAGTCACTTGTTTGCCATCTCCCTTTTCAAGTAATTTATGTTGTAGAATAAAATGTAACAATTTCTTGAGTTTGTGTTAAAGACCTTATTTCAAGCATTCAAGATCCCATTAAAAAAACCCTACCAACTTTGGAATGATAGAACCAGGAAAGCATTGTTTCTGGGTTTATGTCTCTTTTCTCTATATTTGAGACTTGTTGCTGTTGTTCACTTCATTCTCAGCTGATGATTACAGTAAAGCTTTAGCAAAACCTTATTAAACTGTGCTATCACTTATGGTTTGTAAATGTTGATTCTCTATTCTCTCAGGATTGGGGAGGGCAGCAGAAGAAGGCCAACCGCTCCTCTGAGAAGAACAGGAAGAAGTTCTCTGCTATGTCAGAGAGCCGGCTAACCAATGACATTTCTCCGGAGTCTACTCCTGGAGTAGGACGGCGGAGGGCACGCACGCCTCATTCCTTCCCTCATGTGAAGTACAGCACTCAAATGTCTGTGCCTGACCAGGCTGAGCTCGACAGACTCCGGCAGGTCATAAACTTCACAGATCTGGATGAGGTGAGTGGGGCTTTACAATCAGGAATAGGTTTGTAACTTCCTACTGTTTCAAGAAGGAATTGCATGGATTTGAACTAGTTCTGAAGCAAATCCTCAGAAGCAAACACTTAAACTCAAATACTCACTATCAAATAGATCACTATAAAATTCAGGTCAGCTTTAAAAGGAAATGCAAATGTCAGTGACATCATTTGGTAAGCCAAAATATCACTTTTTACCCTTACAGAGAAGTATTGGCAGTGACTCTCAAGGCCGTGTCACTGCAGCCAACAATCAGAGACAGCTGTCAACTGAGGCCAAGAAACCTTTCAACTTCTTGTCAATTCACCTCAACACTAACAAAAGCAAAGAGCCCACTGCATCCACCTCTTCTACACCTGGGGGCAAGGAACCCAAGAAACAGAGTCCTGGGAAAGAGCTGTTTGCCCCAGTTCCAGCAGTGGTTAAAGAGCCTTTTAGTTTAGACAGTGCCCAGTGGTTTGGATTGGAGGATGAAAAAGCAGAGCTTAGCATTGACAGCAGTCAGGTAATTTAAAGTTTATTGTTTTTATAATGTTTTTATATTGTCTCTAGGTGTGTGCATGTGCATTTGTCATTAGGTGTGTTTACATGGACCATTGTATTCTGATTAAAATTGGTTTATAAGTCCAATCCGTATGCAATGTGGCATGTAAACACCTCATCGGAATAAAAATGCCATGTTAAATGAAATTTCAATCGGGTTGAGAGGGAAGGGGTCAACCTTTTCTAATCCGTTTGACAGGACATGTAAACACTTGATCGGAGTGAAAACCGAAACTGGAAAGTTTGGCGCATGTGACATATGACACACAGAACGAGCTGCTGTTGTTGTTGAATATAACACATGAATGTTGTCAATCTGAAATCCTCTTTCCACTCTTTCAACTTTTATTTTGAAGTTGCGGTGAACAGTTAGCATATTTAGAAAGATAACAATGTATTCTCCTTTGTTGGTGTAGGTTTATAAATTATTTACCTTTTATAAATCTGAAACATTATAAGCAACTTAGACTGACAGCATATGCAATGATGGAATTTGAGAAGGTCTGTGCATGTAAATGATTACTGTTTGTGTGGAGCAGCAGTTACTGTGAACGGAGCTTCTCTGAGATGCACATATAAACCTCCACGCATATAAATAAAGTGCTTATTAAACCTGCAGCGCATATATTTTTTTAACCGAATTGCAGCTTTTGTGAATTCACAACAGCACTATGCTTTATTGTAGTTTCTAAATAGTTTTAATATTTCGTGCAGCCTTGAATGGTCTAATAGCCTAATGCTTTTCATGGATTCTTGTCCATGGAATGCGCCACTTACGGTATTTTGCTGATTTATAGACACAGGTAGGGTTGGGCGATATGGGCAAAAATTCATATCTTGGTATTTTTTGGCCGATTTGCGATATACGGTATATATCTTGGTATTTTTGTTTTTGTATTTTTAAAAAATCTGTATTTAATATATATATTTCACTTATTGCCCAATGTTGTCCAACAAAACAATACATATTAAAGGCTATGAAAACAAATAAAGTGAATGTGACCATGTAAGCCTTTATATTGTGTGCAAAAAAGGGTTAAAATCACATTTTATTCTAACACTGCAATTGAAAAACAAAAATAAGGCTTTTAAAGCGGAAGTGAAATTTACTAAACTAAAAAGGAAAATAAATAAGAACAAAAGTGCAGAGTTGTGTTAGGCTTTTTTGATTATTAACCTATTACAGTCACTTTACAGTTAGTGCTATCATAAAAATAGACTTACTTGTAGGTTTAAAATTCTACTTGTCACATTTATTGTCCAACTACAAATATTTCAGCGAAATATATATTTTAGTCAGAATTATTGCACTCCTATTTAATTGTGCTCTGTCTGTTTGGCGCGTATGCGTGTGGCGGCACTCGTTCACTGAAGTCTGTGATGTTTAGCGGAGAATCGCAAAGCAGAAGGCTCATGCACTTCTGAAAGCAAAATGGAAATATTTCCATGACTTTCTAACATTTACAGATGGAGAATATACCTGTGAAATGTAAGTTATGCATTAAGGAAAACAGCACATCTCCTACACATTAAACAGCGTGAGTAGCCAAGCGTCTCTGTCAGAGCATCTGATTGACCGAGCCGCTTAAACCATGCAAAACTATAAGCTCTCTTACCAGTTTTTAAAGGCCTTAATATAAAGCTTGTCACATGTTTAGAACAAATTGGATTATGCACTTTCTCTACAGCAGCTCAGTCTGTGTCCTCTGCTATATTTTACAGATGCGCTCTATCAAACTACTGTATATCGATATAAACGGTATTTCCTCATATCGTATTGCTTATAAAGAAAATATCGATATATCGTGCAAACTCGATATGCCGCCCAGCCCTAGACACAGGTAAAATGCAATTGATTTTTTTTTTTTTTTTTATATAATCGAAAACTCAAGTAGGGCTGTCAGGTTTTATTCAAAGAAACCTGACAGCCCTACTTGTGACATATAAATGCGCTCATCAACCTGATCACTTTATTAGGTATTTATGTAAACACTATGTACACTTTTTTGATTTAACCTCTACAAGTCTCTTCTCCCTCATTAGTCTGAAACCATCAAGCTTCAACAAGTATTATTAATGCAAACTATTATTACACTGCCTATTCAGAATAACAAGGAGGCTGTTTGTAAAAGACCTTTTAGAATGATCTTCTTTTAAATATTAAAAGTAGATGGCACAACTTCACTGTGTTCATTAGAACATTCCCTCCTGTTGTTGCTGAGCAAAAACTGGAGCACAGATGTGTCAGTGTGCACTCAGAATTTAGGCCAGTTTAAAAATATGCCACTGTCCGTGTGAGAGCTCTTCCTCGGTCTCTTTCTCTGCTCTTCTCTGTCTCTCTTTGCACCTCCTGTTATCTTTTCTGTCTATTTCTCAGTCTGTTTGCCTTTCTATTTGTTTGTTTTATTTCCTTTTCTGCTTGTGCACCTCTGTTCACTAACACACAGTTTCTTCATTCAGGTGGTCAGCAAACTGGTGCAAATTCGTGAATACATCAGGAAGGCCACATCCATGAGAGACGACCTGGTGGAAAAGAACGATGTGCCTGCAAATGTGGAACGTCTCTCTCTCCTCATCACTCACCTGAAAGAACAGGAGAAATCTTACCTGCGTTTTCTTCAGAAGATGCTGGTCAGTATTTCTCTCTCAAGTTTTTAGGAAGTTACTGTTATTGTGTTTTATGTGCACTTTAATGACATTTATACACAATGACTTTTTTTTTAGGTTATATGAATATAATAACAATTTCCGGTACTTTAGGCTTTACTTTACTTTAGCTACTTTATTTTAGGCAGTGGTTGATGGTATTGTAAATATACTTAAGAAATTGTCATGCAAATAATCTTAATCTTCAAATAGTTCTTACTTATTATCTTATAGAAATAATAAAATGCATATCTTATTATCTCTAAAATATTATTTGTGAATTAATAAACTGCAACACTGTTCAAGGACTCATGACTACTGCCTAAATATCCAAAATAGGCCTTTCAATGTTTATGCTTCTGATTGTTTAACAGTGTAAATCCAATCATTTTTTATATGATGTTGTCACAGAGACAGGTGTGAGACCTTTCAGTTAAATCTGTCAGGTGGAGGCATTTTATTTTTGGTTTTCTTTAAACGAAATTACAAAGAGGTCATTGAAACTCGACAAGTATGAAAATATCAGTCATGAGTAAAACAACTAAATTTGTACATAAGTAAATCAGAAGGCCATCAGAGCGCTGCTACAACATATTAGCTGCAAAAACAAGATCCTGACAAAGTGTGGCGAAAATTGCAGGTTATATAGCTCAGTGCATTTCCTAAGCATTTTAATGTATTTTGAGAAATATGGAATCCTCTGTTTTAAAATTGCATTTATGCATATTCATTTAGCAGACTAAAATGACAGAAAGCAGAAGCATATTTAGTTTGATATTGATTTCTGTCATTTTGAGATGTAATGAGAGAAGAAAGGATGTTGGATTGATTGTTGTGAGGAAGAGAACAGGGCAAGTCAAATGAGTACAGATGAGTCAAATGAGTGCATCGCTGCTGACATTTGCCTGATGTTATATACGTACAGTACGTTGAGTGTTATCCATGCAAAATTGTTTAAACCAATAATTGCACTTTATATTATAATTTTCTCTTTAAAATATCGCATTAACACAATAACTACAAAATAATTAGATTAAGTGTGATTAATTCTAGATCAGTTGGACAAAATTGATGAGCAGTCTCTTAATAACCTGAATCATACCACAGATATGCAGTGTTAGGCTTTGTTCTTAGTGGCATAGGCTTGATAAATGTAGAGCCCAAAATCTAGGGCAACATGTCGTCTTTCTTCCCCTCAGCTTGATTTTGCACTTCAGTGTGACCTCGCTGGCTGTGTGCATACGTTTTTGAGTGTAAAGCTCAATGAAAAAATGTATATGTTCCAGGTTTTATTGAGCTGTTGCCTTTGTTTGGTTTACTCCTGTATAAATACCCAAATGTAGCAGTATTAGCAAGTGTCTGCAGCTTCTAAATAGGCCCTTTTCACAATGACGTCAGCTAACTTCCGCTTTATCGCAAAGCAGTGTATCGGTACTTCCGCTATACCTTTATACCGAAGACTTCTCGGGAGAATGTGGGAAAAACTTGAAATATGAAAGGCGTTGGTTAAGAGTTAAGACTAATAATGTTAATGTACTTACAGTCGGATTCTTTTGCGAACGTTTTTCTGCATCTGCCTTAGATGGGAGGCTTGCTTGCCCAACTGCTTGCTTTCACATTTGTATGACATGTATTCACAAAATATGTACTTGAAATCTTTTCACTTGTTATTTCGGTTTATGTAATTCCTTGGATAGTTTATTTGTGAGTACACTGTGTAAATTAAATTCCCCGTATAGTTCCGCAATAAAAAGACAAACAGCGTGATTGTTTTTATTTACTATGGGAAAATGACATAGACACATCATATTTTTATATTAAATCTTTTTACTACATGGCAAATTTCACATCCATAAATGCAAGTGGTCTGAAAAGAAGCCCATTATCCAGTTCAAGAATAAAATGCTTAATGTTGAAACAATGCAAAAAGGTGCTACAGAACTTGGACTTCTACAATTCAAATCCTCCATTCACTTTAACTACATGTATACCCTGTTTTTTTCTCTGTGTATTATTATTGATTAATATGATCGATTGTATTTTATTTTCGTTACAGGATATATGCAATGTGATGTTAAAAAACAACCGACGTGCGTTTTATATTTATTTACACAAATACTCGCATTTATTTTTTTAAAAAGTAAAAAAAAACAATTATGTTAACTTAATATATTTAATGTTTATTTTTTTATTACATTGTTATAAAAATAAAAGGGAACATTATAGACCCCATTTTATTGATATTTAAATAGTACAAACTTAAATAGTACTGTTGAACTATTCTTGTACATACAGGCGCTGTATTAAGTAGGACATAATTTACTGAATGAAGGCTTTCCATTACCAAATGTCTAAAACGTTTGTTTATTTGACAAATATATCTAAGCATCTAACTGCAATAAAGACAGTAAACATTGTGCCAGAGTGGCAGGAATCAGAAAGTATGACTTCAGTGCTGCGTTTCGAACTCCTCCATCGACTTCAAACAGCAAATCTCGCCGATTGGTATTCGGTAAATTCGTTTGAGATGTCAAACGCCTCGCCTTGAATAAGGACGACGGTAGACAGCGGCAGTCATCCTCTAACCATACTTTTGGCAGATGTACAGGCGTCTGGGTGAACTCTATGCTGGTAGGGATAGCGCTTTCCTATGCTGGCGGAAGTAAGATTACCCTGCTTCGCGTCAGAACGGAAGTTGTGTGACGTCATGTGAAAAGGGCCTATTGGGTCTGTTCTGAGCCCTGCCCCTCCTCCCTACGCTTTACAGGCGAGGGAAAATGAGGATGAGGATGATGATGAAGGTGCCACGGTGGACTCTGCGGTGTGTTCAGGCTCAGTGGCCGAGAGCACGTCTCTGAACCTGGAGCTGCGCTCTGAAGCCTCCAGCGCCGCTGTGAGTACTCACAAAGGCCCCTTCTCTCCTTGAACGCCTGAACTGAACTTTGATCAGGATGCAACAGGCATGCAAGGTGGAATCTAGAGCTCATGCTTTGTAAGCGTAGTTGGCTACTTGGATTGCTGATTCCTCTTAACAGATGGGAAATTTGTTTTATAATTATTTATTTAGCTTGTTTGACCTGTTGTGAAAAAAATCGCAAAACTATACAAAATGTCTTCAAGCAGTGAGGATGATTTTGTTGTCCTCTCTCTTTTTAAAAAAAGAAAAAGAAAAAGGAAATATTGGGTCCATCCAATCCTTAGATTGCGCAGAGAGGAAGGAGAATTCCACCTCCTTATCAAAGAGCAGCGGGATTATCCTGAGAGATTCAAAGTTTATTTCAGGATGTCAGTGCCTCAGTTTGATACTTTGCTAGCGATACTGAATCCACATATTAAAAAGAAGACCACCAATTTCCGTGAACCAATTTATCCTGAACAGAGACTGTCTGAGGTATGGATACACCCACAGACACACACACACACACACACCGAACTGCGGCATCGGAAAGGTGCGCGCCAGGCATAAAAAAATAGGCTACAGCAGTTCTTTATATTCTGTATCTTTGTATTCCGCAATTTGTTTGTCATAAAGTGCTCTGTGCTGCAAGACGAAGTGTATTAATTTGTCTGACACTATTTTGGATTTTGGCTTTCGCTTGTACGGTGGCTCTGAATGGTCAAAACACCTTCTCAAAGCATCTCAAAATGCTTTATACGGATGCGAAAAACGCAAAAAATCAAACCTGATCCAAATTTTTTTTTGACGGACGAAAATTTCGGAGGCAGTGTGCAAACGTGATTGACAAAACGTGAGGTCGTATTTATTTTTCAACGTGCGAAAATTTCGGATGAAAATTTCGGACTCAGTGTGCAGAGACCTTAAGGCATGAGAAAATTATTTTCACAAGAAAAAACATTTAAATGTGTAATTTTGATGATCAAAAATACGTTTTAAGGGATAAAATATTTGACTACATGGGGACTTTAAACTTGACGCGGAGTTCTGCACAGAAACTGCTCTCTCATGCGTGCTCCATGTGTTGTTATATTAAATATTGTTATGGTTATGTTAACAGATGAACTGACATCGTGGAAACTCGTTCATCAGATTTGTATTCTCCACTGTAATAAGACCTACAGTGAATAGATCATAAGAGTTCATTGTCATGAATAATATTATTTATTATTTATTATTTAATTAACTTTGCTCTGTACTAGGGATGCATCGGACCAATATCGGAATCGTCCGACAGTAGCTTTAAATGTAAATATCGGCATCGGCCTGATATGAAAAATTATGCCGATATGTCTTACCGATAAGAGGAATACATTAACTCACATGTGCTCAAGGTGTGCTAGCCATTAGATCACGTCAGAAGTGTGGCTCATTCTTGAAGCAAGTTTTGCCTGAATGATGATTAGATTCACTGCTTTAGATCGCTGCATTTAAACTGAGAATGCACGTACAGAATGACGCGTTCGGTGTGTGACAGTCAACAGTAATAGCACATGCAGCGGCAGCCTCCCCCGGTTCCTAATGCCCGTTCAGTAAAGGCTGATTTATACTCCGTGTCCGCAAGTTAGCTTGTGTGCGTGCAGCAAATATGACGTCATCGCAGTGTTGGTTGTAAGTTCGCTTTCAGTGCGTGTGACCTCATTTTGCTTGGCGGTGTGCACGGCATTTTTTGTAATTTTCCGCGCTTCCGAAGATGCACGAGTTCAAGGCGAGAGTGGCCGAACAGGCATGACTGTGCCGGCATTTGTGTGAAACGGAAGCAGTTTGATGTGAAGTTCAAACTCCATCAGGTGCTATTTGATGCTTTGACAGAAAACAATACTTTTTTTTGCACTATTTGTCCAAGGCTTTTTAATTGAAGTACGTTTTATTTTTATTGTATAAAAATAGAAATAGTATTCATTTAGATACTGTTTATACACTATTTGCTTAAAGTTGTCTTGTTTGAATGCGAAATAAACAAAAACCTTAAGATTATTTTAATAAGTTTGTACATCATTCATCAACTCATTTATCACAGTCTTGTACCGGCAAATGATTTCTCACCTGTCATTCCAAAGAATAGTACAATGACCAACGTGACAAGTATAAAAGGCTCGTCTGTTTGGGAAGGTGTGTACGCAGTCAGTGGAGGCTCGCACTACAGAGCTAGGCGAAAGTATGAATCCCGCTTAAGGAGTTTTAATTCTGTAGGGGTGCTGTTGGCGTACTTCTAGTAAAAGGAAAGCAAAATACAAAAATAATATTTAGACTGTTCTGTTCTTTTAATTCTGATTAAATAAAGCAGTAACTGATGCCATAAAATCATGAGTACGTTTTGATTTAAAGTTCAGAAGCTATAGCTTACATGAACCAAAAAAAAAAAAAAAAACCCGCAAACATGTCACTTAAATTAAATACTTCATAATTTCTTCACAGAAGAGACTTAGTATTGTTTCCAAACAAAAATATATCAGCATCGGATATTGGCAAAAATCCAGTATCGTGCATCCCTACTATGTACTTCACTTGCATCGACTTAAAACATCATCCTTCACATCGGCTATATCAGCACAGTGAGGTGGTGGTCACACTGAACGCAACAGATTGTACAACGGAGCGGAGGCACTTTTTATTTTTCTTCCCAATGAATCTGGTGGCATTTTCTTGAATATTTGTAGGCAAGATCAGAATCAGCTTTATTGGCCAAGTATGTTTACACATACGAGGAATTTGTTATAGTGACAGAAGCTCCACAATGCAACAGAGAGACAGCAACAGGACAGGACACAGATAATAAAGAATAATACAAATATCCAAATAGGCAATGTACAAAACAGCAAAAACACAATATATAATATAGACAATTAAGTTCAAGTTGAGCTTTATTGTCATTCCGCTACATGTGGGGACATACAGTGGAACGAAATGTCGTGCCTCGCAGGACCACGGTGTTTGGGGTGGGGGGTGGTCCATGTTTCAGGAGGTAGGGGCTTGCATGGGGTTTCAGAGGGGAGCGGGGTGGTTTGAGTACAGGGCTCTCACAGCCTGGGGGAAAAAGCTGTTGAGCAGTCTGGCGGAGCGGGCTTTGTTGCTCCGGTACCGTCTTCCTGATGGTAGGAGCTGGAAGAGACTGTGGGAGGGATGGGTGGAGTCCTTCACGATGCTGTTGGTTTTGCTGGAGCATCGTGTAAGGAAAATATCCAGGATGGAGGGGAGAGGGGCACCGATGATCTTTGCAGCTGTGTTCACTGTCCGCTGGAGGATCTTGCGGTCAGCAGCACTGCAGTTCCCGTACCAGACAGTGATGCAGCATTAAGGGTACAAAAGATGGTTTTGTACCCTTCCAAATCCATTCTGCTACTGTCATCATACATTAAGTCATCAGTAAAGTAGAGAGGGCCTGTTCCAGAGGCAGCCACCCATTCCCCTGCCATGACACCACCTCCACCATGCTTTACAGATGAGGCTGTATGCTTGGGATCATTTGCAGTTCCCTTTTTTTCTCCACATTTTTGCTTTCCCATCACTTAGATAAAGGTTCATCTTTGTCACATCGGTCCATAAACACAGTTCCAAAACTCTTCTGGCTCACCTTTGTGCTTTTTTGCAAACTCTAATCTTGCCTTTCTATTTTTGGTGTTGGTCAGAGGTTTGCATCTTGCTGTGTAGCATCTGTAATTCTGTGTCAAAGTCTCCTGAGGACAGTAAATTGTGAGAGCATCACCCCAGCTTTCTGGAAGTTGTTGGTGATTTTACAGACACGTCTTTTAGGGTCCATTTTCACAGCTTTTATGATTTTTCTGTCATCAACTACAGTTGTTTTCTCAGCCGATCAGGTAGTTGATGGTTGCCGGTGTCGCTGGTGGTTTCCAAACTCTTGATTTCTCCATGCCCTTTGTTTTTGCTACAGCTCTAATTGACTTCCTCCTTTTCTTTTAGCATCCAAATTGCTTGCTTTTCTCTCAAAGTCAGCTCTCTCATCTTCATCCTGGTTTGTGTGTGTCATCATCGAATGCAAGATTCAGAAAACAGAAGTAATGGATATAACTGATACAACACACTCCCTGCTTTTAATACCTGAAGAATTAATGCAACAGGACAAAGCTGATCACTTAGAAAGACCTGTGAGGCAACTGTTCCAATACTTATGCTCACATCAGATAGGGGGATGAAAGTGCTGAACTTCTTAGCTGGTAAAACATCTATGTGTTGAATCACCCAGTAATACAATGTGACATTCTGTAGTTTTGTCTCATATTCATCTTTTAATCATATTTGTAAATGTCCACAGCCAACAGAGCAATTTTGTCTTTACTGTTCCAATACTTTTGGAGGGCACTATATATATATATATATAAGGCCTAGTATATCAGTCTGGCGAGTAAACTAAAAACTTTCCTAGCCAATGGCGATTCAATTGCCAAGGTGTCCATAGAGGGTTGCTGAACAATTAAATATTTTTTTTGTATAGGCCTATATTCCTTTTTATTCTGTTTTCTCCGTTCACAGAATCGCTGCAGGTGCACGTGATCTGTTGAATAAATCTTACACTATCCTCAGATAAACTTTAATGCCGGTGTATTGCCATTGCGACTTACCTATGATGAGTTCACAGCTGAGCATGGGCATTTCACTCACTGGATGCATCAGCCCCACATTTGCATAGGCCATACTACTGGAGATCGTGATTGGTTGACAGCTAATTTCAAATATTAAATGGAACGATAAAATAACGTTATTAACCGGTTAATGGTTAATTTAAAATTTTCGATTCTGTTCGGAACTATAAAATTTGATTTTATTTCTGGTTCTGTTCCTGTCAAAATTTTGTTTGTTTTCGTTCCTTGAACTGTTCAGAGCCCTGCTTGGTATTATAGAGTTCATTTGAGGATAAAGCAACCAAAAGCCTCACAAAGAAAAAAGTGCTTTAGAGTTTAGTTACTTGTCCATGACTGACTATTTTGGGGTTCAGTGCTTGGAGAACAGCTAATTCTGTGGATTTATATTTATATTTCTGTGCTTCATCAAATGTCTTTAAATTGTGTGATGTGATTGTGCACCACAGGCTCAACAGTAGGTATATTTCCTTCTAACCTGTGGCTGGTTGCATAAGCTAGTTAGTCTAATCTTATGTAAATAGTTAGTTTTCAGTTTTTTTTTTTTTTCTTCAAGCCTTTTTTTCTCTTTTCTTTTCAGTTACATAAAAAGGATTGGACTAATTCGAATCTGAAAAAATAAGACTGATTACCCCTTGTACCCCTTGTAACTAAACTACTTCTTAAAACACAGCCTATAGTGGTTATGTTTATGCAACTGGCTCTTGGTCAGGTCAGTAAATTATTATTTTGAGTTCAATTTAAGAAAAACATTTAAATTGACAACAATAGCTGGAAATTATATAGATATAATTTAATTGCTTGTCCCATTTTTGTTGAAGACTAATCCTAGCTGATGTTTCAGAGAAGATCAATGAATATGTTAGATAATGATGATGCTATTCCATCATCACAATTCACACCAACAATTTTCAGAACATCACAGAATTCAAATTATTGACAAAATTAGTTTACAAGATTAGCTAATGAAAGATGCATTCTTGTATACGTTCTTGAAAGTGACAGTTGAGTCAGCTGGCCTGGAACTCTCTTACACACTGGGCCTTGGTCAGCAGGGGTCCTTATTGTTGAGCCCAGGCATTAGCTGACTGTGATGTCTCTAACAACCTGCAACCTCAGCATGTTGTTGTTATTACATAGTTCCACAGGTTGATACTAGTAATTTTTCCTCATGATATCTTTCTCTCTACTTCTCAGGGCCCTGGTGTGTGTGGAGAACAGAAGGAAGAGCTAGAGAACATGAGAAAGCAGCATGATCTACTAAAAAAGATGCTAGAACAGCAGGAACAACTCAGAGCACTACAAGGCCGTCAGGCGGCACTGCTGGCCATGCAGCAAAGTGCTGAACAAGCCATAGCAGTGATGGATGACACTGGTGCGGGAAACATTTACTTCATGCTGCTCGAAGTTAGAATTGTTTCCATTGTTATTGACATTATTTTTGCATTACAGTTGTTACAGAGACTACTGGAAGTGTGTCTGGAAGGAGCATTACCTCAGAGCTCAATGATGAACTCAATGATCTTATCCAGCGCTTTCATAACCAACTGCATGATTCTCAGGTACATACACGCGCACACATAGCTAAACAGCCTGATTTTTATTTATACATTTATGTATAATTTATTTTCATTGGAATTCAACAGACAAAACACTAGAAAATATTTTAAAATGTGAAATATTATTTTGTGCTCAAGGCTTTTAAAATCTCATATGGTAAATATTAGTTATTAGAATAATATACGACCCAAATTCCAGAAATGTTGGGATGTTTTTTAAATTTTGAATAAGATGAAAACTAAAAGACTTTCAAATCACATGAGCCAATATTTTATTCACAATAGAACATAGAGAACATGACAAATGTTTAAACAGAGAATTTTTACACTTTTATCCACTAAATGAGCTCATTTCAAATTTGATGCCTGCGACACCTATGTCTCAAAAAAGACACAGGGCCAACAAAGGGCTGAAAAAGCAAGATATTTTGAAAAGATTCAGCTGGGAGAACATCTAGCAACATATTAACTTCATTGACATCAGGTCTGTAACATGATTAGCTATAAAAGTGATGTCTTAGAGAGACTCTCAGAAGTAAAGATGGGCAGAGGCTCTCCAATCTGTGAAAGAGTGCATAAAAAGATTGTGGAATACTTTAAAAACAACATTCCTCAACTTCAAATTGCAAAGACATTGCAAATCTCATCATCTACAGTGCATACCATCATCAAAGGATTCAGAGAAACTGGGGAAATCTCTGTGCGTAAGGGACAAGGCCGAAGCATCCAACCTTTGTTGGATGCCCGTGGTCTTCGGCGACACTGCATTACTCACCGGCATGATTCTGTCATTGACATTACTAAATGTGCCCAGGAATACTTCCAGAAAACACTGTCTGTGAACACAATCCGCCGTGCCATCTGCAGATGCCAACTAAAGCTCTATCATGCAAAAAGGAAGCCATATGTGAACATGGTCCAGGAGCGCCGTCTTGTCCTGTGGGCCAAGGCTCATTTAAAATGGATTGTTTCTAAGTGGAAAAGTGTTCTATGGTCAGACGAATCCAAGTTTGACATTCTTGTTGGAAATCACGGACACCGTGTCCTCCGGGCTAAAGAAGAGGGAGACCTTCCAGCATGTCATCAGTGTTCAGTTCAAAAGCCAGCACCTCTGATGTTATGGGGGTGCATAAGTGCATACGGTATGGGCAGCTTGCATGTTTTGCAAGGCACTATGAAAGCTGAAAGGTATATAAAGGTTTTATAGCAACATATGCTCCCCTCCAGACGATGTGTATTTCAGCAGGACAATGCAAAACCACATACTGCAGCTATTACAACAGCATGGCTTCGTAGTAGAGGAGTCCGAGTGCTGAATTAGCCTGTCTGCAGACTAGATCTTTCACATATAGAGAACATTTAGAATATCATTAAATGAAAAGTGCGTCAAAGACGACCACAATCTCTTCAGCAGCTGGAAACCTATATCAGGCAAGAATGGGAGCAAATTCCAACACCAAAACTCCAGAAACTCATAACCTTGATGCCCAGAAATCTTCAAACTGTTTTGAAAATAAGAGGAGATGCTACACCATGGTAAACATGCCCCCGTCCCAACTATTTTGAGACCTGTAGCAGGCATCAAATTTGAAATGAGCTCATTTAGTACATAAAATTGTAGATTTTTTCAGTTTAAACATTTATGTTCTCTGTTCTATTGTGAATAAAATATTTGCTCATGCGATTTGAAAGTCTTTTAGTTTTCATTTTATTCAAATTTAAAAAAACGTCCCAACATTTCAGGGAATTCGTGTTGTATAAAGACAGAGAGAGAGTGACTGACGTCGGTCCCATTCTTTGAACAGACAAAAGTTCTCTATTGTCCTAACTAAAAATTTTTTTATTTTATTTTATTTTATTTAGTCATTTAGCAGACTCTTTTATCCAAAGCGACTTACAAATGAGGACATAAGAAGCAATCAAAACCAACAAAAGAGCAACAACGTGCAAGTGCTATTACAAGTCTTGGTTAGCCTAACGCAGTACAGATAATTATTATTATTTATTGAATTTTTTTTTTGTTAAATAAAAAGACATATAGAGAAAATAAAATTAGAATAGAGAGTGCTAGAGTTAGAGGGTCAAGTAAAGATGGAACAGATGAGTTTTTAGCCGTTTCTTGAAGATGGGTAAGGATTCGGCTGCTCGGATTGAGTTGGGCAGGTCATTCCACCAGATGGGAACAGTTAATGAAAAAGTCCGTGAAAGTGTTTTTCTGTGTCTTTGGGATGGTACAATAATGTGTCGTTCACTTGAAGAACGCAAGCTTCTAGAGGGCACATAAGTCTGAAGTAATGAATTTAGGTAAAGGGGTGCAGAGCCAGTGGTGGTTCTGTAGGCAAACATTAATGCCTTGAATTTAATGTGAGCAGCTATTGGTAGCCAGTGCAAACTGATGAACAGAGGCGTGACGTGCGTTCTTTTCGGCTCATTAAAGATTAATCTTGCAGCTGCATTTTGTATTAATTGTAGAGGTTTAATAGAATTGGCTGGAAGACCTGCCAAGAGAGCATTGCAATAGTCAAGTCTGGACAGAAAAAGAGCCTGAACAAGGAGTTGTGTTGCATGTTCTGAGAGAAAGGGCCTGATCTTCTTAATATTGTATAATGCAAATCTGCAGGACCGGGCAGTTTTAGCAATGTGGTCTGAGAAAGTCAGCTTATCATCAATCACAACTGTTTTTGAAGGAGTTGTGGTAGATGAGCCTAACTGGAAGGTGAGATTGTGATGAAGCGATGGGTTAAATAATATAACCACATCACATGACATAGCATTCAATTTAATGTGTAACTACTGAGACCTTTTAAAAAAAGTTTTCACGGTTCCTTAAAACACAAACTAACTACTAAATTCCTATTTTACTCTCTCAGTCTCAGACAGTCCCTGACAACCGACGACAGGCAGAATGTCTCTCTCTTTCAAGAGAGGTGTGCCGATCACGCACTACCCATAATTCCAGGAGTCAGTTGCCCTCCTCTGCCCCACTAACTACTACATCAACATCCGCCAGCACTAAACTCACCAAACTGCAGGAACTACAGGACAAAAAGCAGACCATGGACAAGATCCTTCAGGAACTCCACTCCCTTAGAGACCAGACCCTTAACAACAGTTCATGTAAGCCCCCTCACACAGCACATGCAGTTATTCTGAGCCTTTCTCTTTTTAATAAGCCCCTTCTCTTTAGATGATCTCTATTGTACATTTTTGCAATATGTTGTGTTAAATACTTTTGATGCAATTGTGTGAAAAGTACTGTTACTGATTAAACAATGTATTTGTGTTTCTTCAGGTCAGAGTGTAAGTCAGCGTGGTACACGCATGGGCATGTCAGAGCGTCCCTCTGTATTGGGTAGAGAGGGAAATGGACCACGTCCAGTGAGGCAGGACTCTTCCTCCTCTTACACGCATATAGATGATAACCACCCTGCTGATAAGCTCAGGTTTCTCTATTCATCTCATTTGATCTCAGTTCAATTTTTGTACCAAACTGATGTGTTTTTATTGTTAATGTTTAGTAATGCAGCGTATTGATGTCTGTTTTGTCACTTAATGCAGGAAACTTAAGGAGGTGCACAAGCGTTTGAATGAACTAAGAGAGCTTGTTCAGTATTATGAACAGACATCAGATATGGTGGTGGACACCGTAAATGAGAATGTGAAGGAGGACGATGACGAAACGGAGGATGGTTCACTTTTTGAGGCCATGTTTGATTCAGAACAGGAGAACCATGAACCGGTCACTAACATCAGGTAGAGAGTAGTCACTTCAATACAAAAATTGTGCGTACACTTGTGAGTAATCATTAAAATGCTGTTTTGAAAGTGTTATCCACAACGTTTAAACAGTTATATTTGTTAACATGAGACCACGTGAGAATCCAATTCCTGCTTTAATTTTAGAATGGTCCACTCAGCAATACCAGAAAGAGTGACTAGGGCTGGGTTGACAGTATTAATTAATTGATTTTAATCAACCTTCATTTTGATGAAACGAAATCAGTATTTCCCATACAATGATTTATTTAAAAATAAATATATTGTTGATATTGTGGCAGGCCGCCACAATATCAACAATATCCACAAATAGATTTTCTAAAAGGCTTTGACTTCGTTGAATAAACATGAGCATTGCACGTCTCAGTCAAAACGCAGCACTGGTGTTTTTATATAAGCTGACTGTCTTCAGAAAAGTTTTTTTAAATTTTCATTTCATTTTTCAGATAATGCCTGATAGCTTTCATGAACGCAGTGCTGCTTTGTGTACAGCCGTTACTGGGACACTGCTATTTCTGCTGCTCCAAAAGCACCTCCTGTTGGCAGAGAATGAAATAGCATTTTCAATAAGCCTGTCTGCTCTTTTATATTTACAGTATATTCACACATATATATAAGCATCATTTGTAGTCCAGTAATCACATTAAGCCAGTGTTTCCTCTAGGATTTTTTCCAGCTGTGGTGGCAGGACTATTTCCCATGGGCCACACCCCCTCCCCACCCAAGAATCACGTGCACTCAGAATTGGATTCATTATAAATAAAAGAGAAGTAAATGGTAAATAATAAAATATGAACGAATAAATTAACGACAATCAATAGCACAAACAAAAACAAAATTAAATTTGTAATAATCTACTCAACTGTAAAATAACACTGGATAGTCTTCACTTTATAAATGGACAGTAATGACAGACAGCAGCAGGTTTATTTAGGTTGCTGTCTCTTTAAGACCTCATGCAGGGATCTAAAATACTATTGCACAGGGCTTAAACAGTAAGCATACATTTCTTTTTAGGAGCACTTGTCCTCCTAATTAAAAAGAAAATTAGGAGGACTTTCTGATCAATAATCAAATTCTGACTAAAAAATTAACCTTCCTAATATGAGGTGATATTTGACTCCATAAAGTGATTTACATTTTCTTTTTACATTTGGCATTTTTCTAATTTTATTAAAAGTATGTCGTCTGTCAAATTTAAAAAAAAAAAATTATAAGCTATATTTATATAGAATTTCTAATTTAAACAATATAATAAGTAGAATAAGACAAATAAGTTAGCAATCATATGAAATTGGTATTAATAAAAAATTAATTTGCACTGCAGAGGTGGCACAGAAAAACATAAAAGTGGATGGTAGGTACGTTTAATGAGGCTCAGAGGTGGCATGAGTGCAATTAAATTCATAAATTCATGTTGAGATTGTTTTAAATAAAATGTTGAATATAGAAATATTAAATGATTTAAATAACTGAAATTATACTTTAAAAATGAAACTGAAACCGCCAGCAGGTGGTGGTATGTCACTGATTTTATCACTGAATCATTCATTCAATTGATTCGTTCGAACGGCTGATTCATTCAGGAATGAAGCAAGTCACTGTGTTTATGAATGGGTAATCGTGAATCACTGACTCAATAGATTTGTTTAAACACGCATTTCATTCATGAATGAAACACCTCTGTGTTTGCTTTTAGAGATGCGTAGCGCTCAGCTTTTACTTTATTTGGAAATATTTTGCTTGATGGCATGGCACAAAATCAGGCAGTAGTGTTATATTCAGACAACGTAAGTCACTTAATATTAACTTCTTGTTTATTGAACTGTTGTATTAAATCAACATCACATTTGCAGACTCCCTTAATAATCTTGAAAAGCTGTCACTCTCAGTTTATCACGATCTGTGTGCTCACAGAAAACGGTCTATAAGAGTGCGCGCGAGTGACTTCTCTTTCACTTTAAATGAGCAATACTCAAAACCACATGCAAATGATACACTGCGTCATCTGTCATCGCGTTATAAGCACGAAACCTGCGGGATTAGTAGAATTATTAACAATAGCTGCAATCCCACGCTGAAATTCAAGTCCTGCTCTGTCTCTATGATATTACTGAAAAGCTGCAGCCGTGGCGGGGATGATTTTTGGTGTGGCGGCCAGCCACAGCTGAATGAATGTAGCGGAAACACTGCAAGCTTTGTGCAGTGTTTCTTTTTATATGAAAATTATATGAAATCTCAGCTTTCAAGTTCCATTTTGACAAGTTTGATGTGGCATGACCGATCGCTGTAGCACGACCTCAGTTCAAGCTGCAGCGCTGAGCGTGTGTAGCGATCATCTTTTCCTCTGTACTGCTAGTTATAGCATGGAATAAACATGAATCTGAAGATATGAGGTATGATACAGAGAATCTTGCTGAAATGTATCATGTCTCATGTAAGAAGTGTTTCAACTACTGAAAGATTTACATTTCACTGCTGGACCTACATTTCACTGCTGGTTATACTCTGTATAATTGTGTATGTGACGAATAAAAAAAATAATCTTGAATTCAATATCCATAGCTTGTCCATAACTATTTGTTCATTATATTCATTACATTTTTACCTAACCTAGTAATGTATGTTAATAAATCTATCATAAAAATAGGTTTTTATGAAAGACAATTCAACAACGAATTGGAGTAGAAAATTAATTATATAATTTAAAAGCTGATTTAAAAACTCATGTTCAATTTAAATGTTTGTATTCAACTTTTTTTTTGGTTGATTACATCTAAACATAAATAGCAAATAAATGTAATATTTTGGATTCTGTTTTTAATTGAAAACCTTTAACGTTATAGTATGTATCAACTAGGGGTGGCAGAAAAAAATTGATCCATCGATGCATCGCGATTCTCTCTCCAACGATTCTGGATTGATTCTGAGAATTTCAGAATCGATTCTGAGCTTAGTTTTTAACCAGATGTGCGATGACGCTGAGTTTGCTTTAGAAACACCCGTATTCTGCTTGCTTCCAATTCCTCACACACATACACCACTCGAACCTTCCATAAAATAATCTTTCATAAAGTTCGGAAAGGTTGAAGCGAATTACAACGTCATTCACGGGCTTCATTGCACAGGTTGCGCTGTGAGAGACGTGCGCTTTGTTTGATGTTACACTTGAAGTGTGCGGTCCCATCGGTATTTTCCTTACAAATGCTTTACGAAGTCATCATTTATGTGGCTTGGAATGCAGTGGACTTATATTTAAAATATGAACCTCACTAACAGAAGGCTGCTTTCAATTTCAAATGCTGACGCGCTTTGTTTGTGTAGACTGCTCGTGCATGCGGCTGTGCGCGACCCCGTGTAAGTGGTTTAATGTACTTGCGTCTCAAAATGGTTTTATGACACAAAATTAATGTAAACACAGCCAGTTATGTTTTAAGGGATTAAACAGACAGGACAAACCACATTACTTCTTATATTTCAAAAGAGATCTGTGTGTGAATGTAGCTTAATAGATCTCCTGCTGTCTATGATGTCATAGTAAAAAACAACAGTAAAGATGAAGAAAAATCACTCACAGTTCTTGAATGGGAAAACGTTCAGATAATCTTAAATACTGGAATAACTCTTTGTTTGTTGTTTGTTATATGTTTCTATGCTCCTCCTTATTATTTGCTACCTGTATGTTTTGAAGTTGTATTAGTTTAAAATTCTTAACATACTTAATTTATAATATTTTTTTAAAATTTGTAATTATTTTAAAAAGTACTTTAATTACTTATGTAAGGATATGTAAATGTAAGGATTTAAAAAAAACTCAAGTCGGTAAAAAAAAATCGGATCGGATCGTGAGGTGACTAAAGATTCCCACCCCTAGTATCTACAAACAGGGTTATCTGTAGAGTTTACAGTATTAGTTGAGAGATTGTTTTCATTCAGAAAATTTAAATTGTACTGTACCTGATATATGTCCAGAAAAATTTATATAAAATCAAATTCATTAAATCTGTGTCAATACCCAGCTCTAGTGCCAGAAAAAGTCTTAGGTCATGCGCCGTGCCAAAATATTGCCAGTCACAGTTTCAGTGTGGGTGGTCCAGTCTTGAATATTTGTCTTTTTATTGCATCATATGTGTGATTTTAAAGGTTACAGGTTGCCTGAAAATTGTCCTGTTGAAGGAATCTGAAAATAACTGGTTGCTTTTCAGTTGTTGTTAATTGAGGGCAAATTAGAAATAAACTGTTTTATTTTCGTAGAAATCCAGCCCAACCACAGACTCCGAGTAACTGGATGGACATGAACAGTTTGGGGAAAGCTCGCAGTGCCTCCAATAATAGAGATGGCCGTCTGAACACAGAATGTGAGATCAATAACCGCTCAGCGGCCAACCTCCGTAGTCTCAACGTCCCTTCAGTCATAGGTCAGACCTTACAATCTTTCAAATCTAGAAATAGTCACCATTGTGCAATATCTGTCAACACATTCGGTCTTTGTATAAATGTATTGACCTAAAATTAAAAACAAGGTGTGCTGACAAAACTATCAACCTATTAACTATTTATTTTATTTGCATTATCACTAGAATGCCAGTTCAATCGGGACAGGCCTTACGATGGTGTTAAAGATGAGGATGATGATGAGGGACTGGAGGATGATGATGGGGCAAGAGGAGGCAGAGACAGTGATGGTTCAAGCTCCAGTCTAGGTGGTGACACAGATTATGCTCAGAAAGTCTGTCGTCTTCAAACAGCCAAACAGAAACTCAGACAGCTCCAAGAACTGGTGGCCATGGTGCAGGTGAGAGTCTGGAGCCATGAGGCTGATGTGAGGTTCTGGTTATTCAGAATGCAGAGCTGCAAACCTCTGCACAGACTGCTAAGAACATCACATCTGTCCGGCGGCTAACAACACTTTATTCTGTAGCTTGCTTCCTAATCTAGTTTTCATTATTAAACCTGGCATTATATGTTATGAATATTGTTGACTCTTGGACGAATTCCCTTTGTTCCTATCTTGTAAGTTGTTTTGGATAAAAACATCAATGCAAATATAGTGTGAGAGTAGCTTGTATAAGCAAACCCGTTTTTTTTTCAGATTCTCCTGCCTGTTTTTTTTATGCATTCTTTTGTCAACCTGTTAAAGACTTTTTCTCTTGGTCTGTTAATGTTACTGTAGAGTGATGATACAGATGGTACTACAGCTAATGAGGATGAGGGTTTGAAGCAACAACCCAATAACACCCGAGCAACAGCTCCCAAAGTCCAGAGAGACGTCGTCCTCGCTGAAAAGACCAGGTTAGTGTGTATTTCTCATATGGAAATAAGATATTTGCTTGCATTTTCAGTTCATATTAATATCATGCTGTAGCATGTTTTTGCAAAGTGCCTTTTGTTAAACAGCTTGTATAAAACCTGTTTTTTTAGAGAGAAATTGTATGAGGAGAAACTCAAGCAGCAGCAGCAGGAACTAAAGCAGCTACATGAAGAGAGACAGAGACTGATGGAGATTCAGGGCAAGATACAGGACTTACAATGGGCTTGTCCTGACCTGCAGGTACTTTAAACGTGCACTTTTTTTTGCGCATGTTACTCAGACACAAACAACTTCTGAGACAGTCTTATTTAATTTAATCACGTTGTATCCTGTCAGTCGTCTGTGAGCAGTAGTGTCAGTGGTCAGATGAGGAAGATTCCTGCAGCAGCCTCTACTCCTGCTCCTGTACCGTTACACTCCTCTAAAGCTAAAGCCAACACAAGTGGCCTCAAACCCACCACTGAACCTCCTCCAGTTACAGTCACTGACAGTGAGGTTAGTGTGCATTTGAAAAAACAGTTTTGCTTCCTTTCTATATAAGGTAGGGTTTTCAAGGAATAGTTCACCCAAAAATTAAAAATGTCATCTTTTACTCTCCCTCATGTCATTCCAAATCTATGAGATTTTTATGCATCTTTGAAAGACAAAATGAAACGTGAGAGTTTTCTATCCCTTCACTGAAAGTCCATTCCACCAGAACTTTTAAGCTTCCAAAAGATCATAAAGAAATTAATATTAAGTCAAATTAATCCATGCATTATCAAACCTAATTGGTTCTCCCATGTCAAGCAAGCTCTTTTGAACTTCCATTTACTGTATTTACATTTAGAATTCAGTGGAGGGACAGAAATCTCTCAGGTTTCATTAAAAATATCTACAAGAGTGTAATTGATTGAGGTTGAGACTCGGGTGTATTCAAACCAGGAAAGTCTGCTAGTTCACTTGCTTTGGTACGGACCAAATACAATGTTGATTTTTTTTTTTAAATTTACATTTACTTTTTAAAACTTTTTTTTTTTTTGCTTTCACACTGCCCTTTTTGCAAGTAAACCAGAAATTGTTAATAAAACCACATGTGTGCTAAGGTCATCGGTTCATCCATTCAACCGTACCGGAGTTCCTTCGTTTTTCAGCTGGGTTTCGGTATGCTTGTTTGGTTTGCACCCAAGAGCGATTTCTGTATTCACACCTGCTCAAAAGATTCGCACCAAGGGGGGAAACGGACTTGAGTTAGATTCAATCGAACCAAACAAGAAAGGTGTGAATACACCCTCAGATTTGTTTGCAGAAAGGTGAAATTAGTCCAAGGTTTATTTAAATTCATTTTTATCAAAGGTTTTTTATTTTTTATTTTATCAAATTAATTTTTTTGTATTAGCTGTGGTCGGAGATGCGAAGGCATCAGATGTTGCGTGAGGAGTTGAGACAGAGGCGGAAGCATTTGGAGAGTCTGATGGCAGAACAGCAGAGGAGAAGCACACTCAACGATTCTTCATTCAGGAGTGACACACATGAGACCCAGTCCTACTGCCGTGATGAAAGGTAACACATGGCCTTGATAACTCATGGCTTAGTGTTTCAAAATGTTTTTATGTGCTGCAAGGATTGAATTTGTTTAAAAGTGCTAATCATCATTTTTCTATCAGAACCGTGGCCACCTGGGGTGGTTCAACACAGTGTCCCCTTGGTGATGATGATGATTACTCCTCTGAGGTGGGGGCTGAGGAAGATGATGATGATGAACATGATGAGGGAGAGGAGTCCAGTTCCACCGATGAGCTGCATGCTTGCTCCATACAAAAACAACGCAACTACAGCAGGAATAACAGAGATGGGTAAATACACAGGCACCTATACTATACTATACATCAAGCTCATCAATTATTAACTGTCTTATCAATTCATGCAGTCTGAAAGTTCACAGGGAAATTAATGGGAGCCCTTCCCCCCATGGATCACGGGGTCGCCCTCGTCAGCAGCCGCAGACTGAAAGAGGTAGTTCCAGCAGAGCCAAGCGTCAAGAGAATCTGCGATGGGCGGCTGATCTGTCTCTCTCTGAGGGCACTTCACCAGCACACTGGCAGGAACAGATCACACACCTCCAGAAACAGCTCAACTTCAGCACTACCATGTGCCAAACCTTGTTACAGGATCAACAGGTCAGAGAGTGTACAAAATTAGGGTTACATCAATGTATCAGCCAATTTTTTAAAAATAGCCAATGATCTGGGCTGATTATTTCAAAATTCAAACAATAAATGTTGTTTTGAAGCTCGAAAATGTGGTTTGACAGATCGCTGTAGCGCCTCAGTTCAAACGGCAGCACACTTCTCTACTTGCATCAGAATGTTTGAAAGTATGTTGAAAGATACAGTACAACCTTCTGAAATGTATCATGTCTCATGTAATCACTCGATCAGAGTTTCAGCTGTGGAAAGACATAAAACAGCTTGCGATCTTTGTCACAATATTTAACACAGGAAAATTCTAAATTCATAATACTAATGTACCAAATGAGACGGTTCCCTGTATAATTTACAGCATTAGTTGGTAGAAATTTTGGTTACACTTTATTTTAAGGTGTCCTTGTTAGTGTAATTATACATTTAAATACGTAGTAATATTAATTAACTACATGTACTTACTATTTGGTTAGGGTTAGGATTAGGGTTTGGTTTAGGGTTACTTGAATGTAATGTAAGTACATGTAACGTGTAACAAAAGCATCTCAAAATAAAGTGTTACCAAATTTTTTTTTCTTTAGGAAAACCAAATTGTCAGATATCATTATATTGTATTGGCATTCAGAATTGGCATAGAAATTTAGTATCATTGCATCCCTATACAACATTTTTAACTTTCTTTATTTTCTTACTAACAACTTTTTTATTTCCCCTCTCATCTCTAGACTCTTTCATACATGCTGCAGGCTCTACTCACAAGCCCCTGTGGTGTTGTGTCCAATAATGTGACCTCTCCTCAAATCCCTCTTATCATGCACCAATTAAACCAGTGTTACACACAGCTGGCTTGGCAGCAGAACAACGTCAATCGGTGGGTCTTTAGACTTCAAAATAAAAAAATATCAATTGGAAAAATTATTTTTTGTTAAGAATGAAGAATGAGGCATTTACTGTATATACAGTTTAAATATTAGGGGTCAGGTTTTTTTTTTTAAGTAGTTTTGAAAGTAGTCTCCAAATGCTCCCCAATTCTGCCTTTATTTACATTTACATTTAATCACACTTTATTTAATCTAAAAGGACAGTAAAAAAAAGTTATATTGTGAGTAGCATTACAAATAACTGTTTTGTATTTTAGTATCTTTTTAAACTATAATATAAAAACTTTTGAATGGTATTGTAGGTCTAAGCAAAGCAAAAGCAAGCTTTGGTTTCATTTGTTATAACTTTTAAAAACATTTTTTCTCTCCTATGGTAGGTTGAAACAGGTTCTGAATGATCTGTTACGGCAGCAGCAGAGTCAGTCATTGTCAGGACAACAGCAACATCAAAATGTTGGGCATGATTCTGCATCATCTTCTCTGTTTGTAAACTATCCTCCTGTGAATACACTCAATATGCCTGGACTCCCAAACTTCTCCACTTTCCCAACTGGTATTTGTTATCTGTTTGTAAAATTAGGGAAGTAAATTAATAAAATTAAAAATGACATAATTCCAGATGTGTTTAACTTCTAACTTTTTTTTTTTTTTTTTTTTTTCTGGCTTTAGGCTTTAATTTCAGTCCCATATTTCCCTCCTCAGTAGGAGATTTTCAGCAGAACCAGGCTAGTTCAGATCAACAGCATGATCCAAACATATCCCTCAAAACAGAATACATGAGTTTCCCCCCTCCACTACAGAGATCTCCATTGAATAATGCAGAGAAACGGTACAAATGTGTTTCTGTATTTTGAATTAAAGTGATATAATCATAAATTGTATTAATTGCAGTCTGGCGAAAATGCAAGAATTACCTACTTTGTGTTGCGTAAACTACAAAAAGGAAGAAAACTTTGCCTAATCTTGTTAATTTTCGTCCCTTTACAGGTTTCAGTCTCAACCTGACAATGTGCCCGATGCTAACAACTCTAGCTGGTTAAACTCCTCTCTGAATCGCTCTGGTCAGAGAACCACCCTCACCTCTGACCATCAAAGTCAAATAGAGCAGAACTCCCCTTCCTCCTCTCCTGTCCCTCACCCTTCCACTTCCCGGGAACTTTCTTACATACCTGACTCCCAGGAGTCTATAAGCAGCCTTCCAGACAGGTCAGATCCAACCACTGTCACCAAAACTTTCAGAGCAGGACGTAAGGCTGCAGCACAGGCCAGCCTTGCTTCTAGAGACAAGACCCCCAACACAAAGATCCGCCGCAGGAGAGGCAGGGGACAGAAGAACACAGGTGTCTTTATTTAAAATTGACACACTACAAACTTAACAGCACATTAAAAAGCAAAGTTTATCTCACTCACATTAATTGAGTATATGGATTTTTTTTAAATTAGGCTAAAGAAAACTTAGTCACCCAGTTCAATCAAATGGAGTTCAGTTTTGTTCTTCTCAATTTCAGCATCTGTGGACAGTGACAGTGCTTCGAGTGACTCTCACTTTGATCAGGACAGAGATCGCTCCTCTCAGGTCAGATACAAAGATCTCAACCAGAGTCTGCTAGACAAACTCACACAGGAGAAATTGGACCGCAAGACTAAGACCAGCAAGCCAAATGACCTTTCATCTGGTATGCCTTTTCATAGATTCTGCTACAGATATCATTGGATAAACTAAACGTATCAAGAACAGCTATACACATCATGTAGAACAATAATCAAGTTTCCATCCAGACTTTGCGCTGTTTTGTTATCGACAAAGAGATATGCATTAAAAAAAAACGCAATCGCAAAAAAATGTTGCCCTTGAGCTGTTTCCATACATACTTTATCCTATTGCATAAATTATAGGCTAGCTGTTCTTCATCCATTTGAAACAACAAAAAAAAGCCTATATTATTTATTTTTTTTGTACTTTGTTATAGATTAGATAGAAGCAATGATCATAAACAGTTGCTGTTGTATTATTATAATTTTTCTGATGAACTTTTATAGGAAATAGGAATGTTCATTCCGGTTATTTTATTTCTCCTAACCGACGGTCGTTAAGCCATATTAACCGTTAACCGACAAGATTGTTAAATTACAATTAAATTAAATTAAAATTGATAGGTGGCGTGACCCATTACAAATACCTAAATTTGTTTTCCAGGGATTCATTTTATACATGCAAAAAGCAGCATAAACAACATGAACGTGAGGATTCACGCACCTGCAGCGCTTCTGCGAACGGAGAAAAACATAAGCTGTTATATATAAAAGAAACAGGCCCATGTGCAAAATATATTTTTCTAAATTAATGAATTAACAAAATAAAAATAAAAAAACTGGAACAATTAGCAGCCTATATGCAGAATTTCGGTTCATTTTTGTGATGCACTCTTGAGAAAGCGGCAATTTTCCTTTATTTAACAAAAGTACGTTTAGTTTTTTTATTGTGAATGTACACAAATAAAATAAATATTTTGAATAATGTCTTACTCTTATATGACCACAAATGAAGGAGTAGGCTAGTCCAAGCTGTTTCCACTTTTACAAGGGAAAACAAAAAACACAAGCAATCGTGCCGGCGCCTCACGCGCAGTTAAGCATAGCCTACTGACTCCACAATGCAGCCTGTTTATGTCATAATAAAATACAGTCAGCCAAAAATATTGAAGAAACATGAAACAAATATTTTATTTCCCCTCACTCCACAACAAATAATTATATTTAACGGTAGAAAGAACTCAGAACAAAGCAAGAATAAAAATATAAGACGCCAAAATGAATTAGCGCTAAATATGTTTTCGCCAAAAAATCCTTGGATGGAAACCTAGCTAATGAAAACAGTCTTGTTATACAGTGTACACTAGGCTACTGTATATTCTTCAACCAGAGAAGCATCTGCCACAACAGTATAGCAAGAAAACTGACTTTTCTCCATTCTTATTTAATTCGAACATCATATGTCCATATAATTTGAACATCTTGTCCCCGTGTGCCTATATTGTTTTATAGTGTTACTCACTAATTTCATTTTCATTTGTTTTTGTTCACATTTCATTTTGGGTTTTGTGCTTGATTTCTTCACAGCATATGCTTGGAGAACACCTTTTCTCTCTAACAGAATTGCATGCACTGAAGTCCCAGGTAACACCAAGTTCATCAGCTGTTTGACCTGCTAACTACTTAACTGTTTTATCTTTATGTTTCCTTTGTCTCATTTCTCCTTTCCTTTTTCTAAACTGCATCGACATGCATAGGAAATACTAAGTGTGAGGCAGGCGTTTTAATTTCAGGGCACAGAATCTGTCATGCAGATAAATTTAGAAACTGAGTTGTAGGGCTGCACGATAAATCGAAGTGAAATCGAAATCGCGATTAGACAGAAGCTGCGATTGTCATGCATATCTTTCAGTGAAGCACGATTCTGTTTTTCTGATTTACTCGTGCAGCCCTATTGAGTTGTATAAACTTCATTTCTATATTCCAGTATTATTATTTCAAAACATTGGGAAATTGGGGTAAAAAGGGGAGTAATCTGCTGTGTTATTCATAACACCATTAACACCATTATTTTTTGTTATGGATGTTTTATACCTTTGCTTTTGAGTTGAAGTCACAGAAATGTGGATCTGAGCATGGTTTTGAGTAGAACATCTCTAAAATGTTAAGTGAACAGTGTTTGATTGAATGTTGTGTGAAGTTCAAGAACTAAAGGTCTTGCTAATGATGTACTAAAAGATATGTAAAACATGTTTGCACAAGTAGTTTTTTTGTATAATTAGTTTGCATATACATCAGTTGTTTGATCTGCTCTTGAGAGTGGATTCTCTGTTCATCATCTTTCATTTTGTTCTGTCTGTGTGTATTTCTTTTCTCTAGATGTGAGCAGTGATTTCTCTCTGTTTGAGGCCCTGAGAGAGACAATCTACTCTGAGGTAGCAACGCTGATCTCTCAGAATGAGTCTCGCCCTCACTTCCTCATTGAACTCTTCCATGAGCTTCAGCTGCTCAATACAGACTACCTGCGCCAGAGGGCCCTCTACTCACTACAGGTACAGTACACAGCAATCAAACGTGTGCACACTTCTACAGACACAACAGGCTCACATGAAGACTGGATGGTTTTCCACAATTTCTGCGTTAATTGTGTTGGAAATCTGCAAGATGGATTTAAATGGAAAATGAGTTCCTTAGACCTGAGAATGTTAAAAGAATGATCAGATTAGCCAAATGTACAAAACAAATTTACAGCTCTAGAAAAAATTAAGAGACCACTCCAGATCAGCATCTCTACATGTATGGTAGCCATTCCATTCTAGTGCCTGAGATCCGAGCTGATAGGTTAGGCTACTCACGGACTAAAATATGCGCTCTGCAATAATAACGTGATTGTTGCATATAGTCCACGCTGACAGCTGTTCCGGGGCAGTTTTTAGTTCTCATCTCCATAAGCGTAAGACACCAGGGCATTTCTGATTTGTTGTTGGTCTGCCACTGCGCTCGTATTTCTTCTTCACTGAGAATTACAATTTCCGTTCATCTGACTTTTCGCAATCTGGGAAGCGCCACCACAAGAAGTCTGGTGACGTTACTGCCGCTCCAGTAAGCCAAAGTGGTAAACAACCACAGTGTAGGTATGAATTTAAATCTTTTCTATGTTTAAAAAAAATATCGATACTTGATGCCAGAGTATCGATAACGTCTCGCGGCCGGAAATATCGTGATAAATCGGCACATTGATTTATTGTCCCACCCCTACTGGCTTTAATACCAACAGGCTATTTTCACTATATCAGTAGATCTCTTTTCGCAGTTGTGTGGTTTTCTTTAGTGATGGCTGCGTCTGTTTTTAAAGTAATAACCATATTTAATTGTTGGCTCTGACAACCAGGATATTGTAACGAGGCACCTGACTGAGAAGAGCGTGGCAGATGAGCAGGCATCTTCTTTGGGTCCGACTGTATGGGCCACAGGCTCCCAGTCAGAGCTCACACCTAGTGAAAGCTTGGCTACCAGTGACAATGTAAGACATATGCTCCCTCATCTGTTTTTTTTTTTTTTTTTTTTTTTTTTTTTTTTAATTATCACACAAGCTAATGTTGGCTTATGATTCCAGGATACTTCTGAGAAGATTGTAACAGTTAAATCCAACTCTGTATTGAAGAGGGTAGCAGATAGAGACTCGATGGACAACGAAAGCCTGCTGTCCACCTCTTCCAACCTTGAACCCTTTGCTAGTGATGACCTGGGTAAGAAGACAGAGCTGTATGCATCATGCTAAAAACACATTAGATGGGTTGCTTACCACAATCATGCTTGCTTTGCTGGGCTGGGGCTGTGCTGGTTTGAATCCTGTCGTACACCTCTTGAATACTATGTTTCTCTGTCTCTCTCTATCCATTGATTTCCTTTCTGGTCCTCCAGGTAACACAGTAATTCATTTAGATAAGGCATTGGCCAGGATGAGGGAGTATGAGCGCATGAAGCTGAGGGCTGAGTTTAACACAGATAACCCTGAGCACAGCCCTGGCGCTGCTGCTGCCGCCGCCTCAGCACTCACACAAGGTACTGCTGTGAATCCTCTCAGACTGCAGATCAGACCCAACATTCTGATGCAAGTGCTTCTAACTGTGTGTCCCTAACAGATTCAATGCAACAAGTTTCCATACGCAATCTCATACAATGAGAGTTTTGATTATAGAAACCAAACAGCTAGCAAATGACTGATTAGAAACGTATTGCTTTGCATCTGCTTATGATGGACTATGACTTCTAATCATGGCCTGTGATTCTCTGTCTAGAAGGAATAATCCAGGTTTTTTGCAATCTAGTGACTGTGTATCACACTTGTGGCAGTCTCTTGATTTTCAGAGGCTGCAACTTTGATGTGTCCTTCAGTGTGGTTTAATACGTTCTTTTACCTAGAAAACAAGTCCCACATGAGAAGGATAATTTGATAAATTTCCCATTCATTAGGTTGAAAATAACCTGGAATATTTCTTTAGTCTGAGAGTTTGCTATTAATGATTATGGGGATTAGATGTTTATAATTGGCACAGACTAAATCTCTGCTTGCTTTAAACGTACATACAATGAATGCTTGGGTTTTATACTCCTTTAAGTAGACTTAATTGTGTTATAATGCATTTTCTGTGTATGTGTGTCAATGTGTGTCTGATTTTAGGTGCAGGAAATTCATCTACAGATGCACATTGTCCTCAGATTGACACACAACAGCTTGACAGACAGATCAAAGCTATCATGACTGAAGTTATTCCTTTCCTAAAGGTGAGCTTGCTCTACTTTTCTTACAAATAAATTAACCATCAAAGCTGCAGTTCATAGACCCGCTGATTTGCTTATGTCTTTCTGTCAGGAGCATGTTGGGGAGGTGTGTTCACACCAGCTGCTCACATCTGTGAGACGCATGGTGCTCAAACTCACTCAGCAAAACGACGAAAGCAAAGAGTTTGTTCGGTTCTTCCACCGACAGCTGGGCGGCATCCTGCAGGTAAGCACATTTGCACATTTTTTTGAAGTTTACTAACTGATTTTGTGTTTTTGGTATCGATTATGGTATCAAAAATAGTGAAACGTCCCTGTTATATACATTTTTGGCATTATAACCACCTTATTTCCAGCAACAAAAAGTAATGTACTGTTATTGTGAAATAAAATTACTCATATTATGCATACATTATGAATGAAAATAAGTTTTTGTGAAGAACAGTATTTTTGAGAATCATAAGTGTGTTTGAATATTTAAACACTTGAAACCCTAAAATGTAGTCTTTGTAGGAAGCCACTAGCTGGATCACACCCTGCATTTCATTATAAATGCTTGAAGTGTATAATAATGACCAAGATCTTGGTTTTGTGCACAGGACTCCTTGAGTAAGTTTGTTGGGCGGACACTGCAGGACTGCGGTGAGGACCTGCTGGTAGAGATCTCTGAGATCCTCTTTAATGAGCTTGCCTTCTTCAGACTGATGCAGGATTTAGATCAGAACACCTCCAAAAACAAACCCAAAACCAAGAGGCGCTCTGACCACACATCTCCAAAACACTCACCTCACACCGAGGTAGGCTTGAGTGGTTTATCATCATCATGTGTCTGTAACGCTTCTGTGTTTCAGTGAGTACAATAATGAGTGCGCTTTTTTTTATTTAGGAGGTGAAAACTCTAGAGAGAGAAAAGACATTCTCCCCATCATATTTTGATGAAGACAGAGTAAGTTATAATTGTTGATACACTTACAACATTCCTGTTAAAACACTAAGCAACTACACTGGTTCTGAATCTAAAGCCCCACAGCAGAACAGATTTAAATGTTAGCTTGCAATATCAGTATGAAGTGACGAGAAAGATTGAGGAAAACACGTTTCTATTGGTTGTATAGCTATTGGTATTTATGGATTTTTTTTTTTTTCATTGCAAGTTTGAATGTCGTAAATTGACTAAATGTTTTTGTTTTTTTATCCTTAGGATCAGGATGAGACTGAGCAGGGTGGGATGCTTCATGAGAGGGAAGAGGACAAGGAGAAAGATGCACAGAGCAGTGAAGCATCTGAGGTAGAAGAGGAGGAGGGAGAAGGGCTGCCTCTTTCTATAAGTAAGTTTATCTAAAACAGAGAGAAACAAAAAAAAAATTAACTTGCCTTTGGAAAAAATTATAAAGTACTGTTTAAAAAAAAAAAAAAAAAAAAGTGGAGCTCTTATGCTCACCATGACCGTTTATGTGATCAAAAAATATAATCTTTATTCAAGAATATAGATAAATTAATCTCCTCTTTTATATGGGCAGGTAAAACTCCTAGAGTTTCCAAAATTTTGCTTTAAAAAAATCGACTAAGTGGAGGGCTTTCCCTGCCCAATTTTATGTATTATTATTGGGCAGCAAATATTCAGAAGTTGGTGTTCTGGGTACAGGACTCCTCTTTACCATGGTGCAACTTAGAAGCTAAGTCTTGTATTTCATCATCTCTCCCTGCTATGGTGTTCTCTTCTCTCCCCATGTCCCCTTCACATTACACGGACAATCCAATAGTATGCTCTTCTCTTAAAATATTCTTTCAATTTCGACGTCATTTCAAATTTACCTCAGCATCAACCATGGCTCCAATACATAAAAATCATCTCTTTCTTCCCCCCTTCTCAGATTCCGTATTCTCTCTCTGGGAAAAGAAAGGTCTGAAATGCTTTGAAGATCTTTTCATTAATAATGTGTTTGCAAGTTTTTCTGAATTATCGTTATCATTTAATCTACCTTCCTCTCACCTATTTCGATACTTTCAAATTAGGCACTGTGCCTCCTCTCTGTTCTCTGGGTTTCCCTCCCTGCCTACAAAGTCTCCATGGGAGGAGGCATTTAAATTGAATCTTCATATGGGTGGGATTATCTCTAAGATATATGCAATTATCTTGTCAAAGGATAATTCTCACAACATTAAAATAATCAGGGCTTGGGAAGAGGAAGTTGACCTCGAGTTTGAGGATGACTTCTGGAGTAGAGTATTAGACAATGTATGTACCACCACCTCATGTGCTAGACTTTATACAATTTAAAACGATTCACAGAGCTCATCTTTCGAAGGCAAAACTTTCTAAAATATATCCCAATGTTTCAGGCTTGTGTGATAAATGTAAACTTTCACCATGTAACCTTAGTCATATGCTTGCATTTTGTTCCAAGTTACAAAACTTTTGGAATTCCTTCTTTAAAATACTTTCTGATGTCCTAGGGGTCGAATTAATTGTTTGCCCTTTGATTGCAATCTTTGGTGTTCCTTCTCGGTGTCAGCCGTTAAACCGGAGACAGGCTAATGTCATAGCTTTTGCATCTCTTCTTGCTAGGCGCAGAATTCTGTTGTCTTGGACCTCCCCTCAACCCCCCTCTATTTCAGTTTGGCTCAAAGATTTGGTATTCTTTCTAAAACTTGAAAAAATTAAGTACAATATCAGAGGTAGGGGGGAATCTTTTTTTGAAAAATGGCAACAATTTATCACATTCTTTAATGATTTACAAATCTTAGACGTGGATTGAGTGGAGATATATGTATACCCCTTATTGTATCATTATGTTTTTCTTAACTATGCCATGTGTGTGTACGTATAAGTGTATATGCATATGTTTTTTTATTTATTTTTTTTATTATTTATTTATTTATTTTTTGTTATTGTGTACTAATTGGGGATTGTTTGTTAGGGCTGGGTAAGATTATGTACGGTGGGTGGGGTGATATAAAATGTAAAAATGCAATTTGCAACAATAAAAATTCTATGATCAAAAAAAAAAAAAAAAAAAAATACTAAAAAGAGCAATATTGTGAAATATAATTACAATTTAAAATAAATTTCTAGTTTCCTATTTTAACACATTGTAAAATTGAATGTATTCATTTTGCGGCCAAGCTGAGTTTTCAGCAGCCATTTCTCTTGTTTTCAGTGTCACATAATCCTTTAGAAAATCTTTTGACCAGTTTTGTTTCCTAGCTGAATTAATTTCTTTAAAAAAAAAAAAAGTTCAAACCCAAGAGTTTTGAACTGTAATGTAAAAATGTTGTTGAACTATAATGTTAATATTTTAAGTGATTACATAATGTTCTTCCTTTGTATGTATGTATGTTCTTCCTTTGTATGTATGCTTACTTTTCTACAGTACCTGCTGGAGTGTTTGCTGGAGGTTGTCCATCTTATCGCCTACAGGTTGAGACTGTTCTGTAATGTATTTGACTTTGATACGACTCTGTTTGACTTGTATGTTGTGTGTATTGTCTTTTTTTCTTCAGGCCTGTCTAAAGCAGAGACACAGGCTCTATGCAACTACGGCAGTGGAGAAGATGAAAATGAAGTGGAGGAGATGGAGGAGTTTGAGGCTGGACCTGTTGAGGTGCAAACATCATTACAAGCCAGCATGGACAACACTAGTGAACACAGCCAGGTGTGTTGGCATTTACACGAGAGAGCCAATAATCTCATTCAGCTCAGACAAATGCTAATAATGTCCTGATGTGTTCCAGGGCTCTGCCTTACAAAACGAAGCCCCCCAGGAAACCAGATCAGACTTAGAAAACTCAGAAAGCAGCCAATGTATGGATTTCTTTTTCTTTTTCTTATACCATTAACATTTATTGAGATTTATTGGGGTATTTACACTCCACACGCTGAATTGTATCCCATTTCCGAACAGTGAAAAACATTAAATCTGAGCCCAAAGACATGGTTCAGCTTCCAGAGGAGGGCAGAGAGGAGGCAAAAACCAGTTCGGGAGATGAAAGAGGGGGTGAGGAGGAGGAGGAGGACTGTATTGTCTCTCCAGCCCAGGAAACTCCACAGAGCTCAGATACAGCCAGTCCTGACACAGAGTCTCCAGTCATGATCAACACTGATGTGTGTGTCATTCTTCTCATCAAACATCTTTTATTTGTTAATTTAGAATGTTTTCAAAGCATATTTTTAAAACATGTATTATATTACTTTTTTGCTTGACTTTTTATAATATAGGAGGCTGGATCTGGAAATACCAGCCAGAGATCAGATGAGGAAGATTTTGTGAAGGTTGAGGATCTTCCTCTTCAAATGTCTGTTCTTTGTGAGGTAAGAGCTTGAGTGATCGCTCTCTAATAGTGATGGGGCACGATAGTGAAGTTGACAAATAAAATTCATGAAGAAGTTAAAATATTTTTGTTGAATGTCAGTCACCAACACTGTAGTAGCCATGTTTTGCATGTCCCTATTTATAATAACACGTGTATAAGACATCTCCAAAGAGTGCTGTTTTTAAACCTTTTCTTTGCTTGTATTTTATACAGGAAGAGCTTTGTAAGAGGATCTCAGAAGAGCAGCAGAATAATAACTTAGCTGAAATTCTGAATGGAAATAAAGAAGAGATTACAGGCTTGGTGGGAAATGCTAAAGCACTCAAAGAGCCTGGTAACTATTAAATGTCACTCAAACCTTATGCATTGGATTTTGAAATTACTATGAATTACTATGATTTGCTTATCAGCAGATATCCCTTTAATGAACGAAGAAATGTTTTACTCAATGTAAATCATCTTTTTTTTTTTTTCAGAAACCATTGGAGCTCAGAGTGCATGAGAATGGTCTTTTGATCCGTCTTACACAGAAAATCATCATTCATGCAACATTAATGTATAATAAGCTTAATACCTTAAGATTCCTTGGAAACAACAGCTAAGCTAAGTCTTGGTGAATTAGCCCGTCAGCATGTGTGATCTAACAGTTCAAGAGACGATAAGTGGTCTCTCTCTACACTTGTAATAGTTTTATTTGGATTGTTTTATGAAGAATGTAGGAGAGATGTTTTGAAGGGGCTCGGTCTTTAAGCCTGCAAGTACTTTTTCTGTGTTTCTCGTTGTTCAGCCATAACTTTCAGTAAAAGCTTCGGTTTAAGGGATGCAAATCATTTTTGTGTTCCTATGTTTGGCATGGTTTGGTTTTTGTTTTTGCATTTCTTTCTAGGATTCCTTCCCAGACCGCTATGATTATTTGCCAATGCAATACATAAAGGACAATAGATGTTTTTTTCAGATTCAGGACAAAACGTAAGGCACATTTGGAAAAAAAAACTAAATCCCTATTTAAATGTATTTGACTTGACCCAGAATACATAATGAAATGTGTAACGGATAGAGCAGAATCGCATATTAGCACTGGTACATTGTCCTGTCCTTATTGCACTCTTTTAAATGTTTTCTCTTGCTTTTATTTGTACCTTTTTTTAAGGCATGTTAGCCAATGCTTGGGTTCTCACCCCATTTCACCTCATGTAATTCTCCAATGTACAATAAAACATTGATTTTTACCACTTCCTGACTCAGTGCATTATTTCCACAATTATTGTATCTCCATGATTTATTGATGTTATTTGTGCAAATTTGTTTGTACATTCATTTCTTTCGGTTGATCATTTATCCCTCATGCGTTTGTTAGTTAACAGCACTGAGATTAAATAAAGTTATGAGGCACCAGTAGTGTTGATTATCAAGTTGTTCCACAGTGCATATTTCTGTATGTTAATATGTAGTTACAAAAAAGTCAATCACATTCACAAAAATTTGATTGAAAAAAATGGTACAATCTGTCATATAAATGCAATTATTTTTTGTTTCCATAACATGCATCTTTAGGCAAGTGTTAAGTAGGCGGCCCTACTGTACCTGTTTGACAGGTTAAGCTTGATTAGACCCAATAATGTCCACAAAAGCAGACATGACATAAACCTTTTAGAACGTAAGACTACTGATTTTTAATGGAGCTAAAATATGAATTTGATTCTTCTTTGCCTAAATGTACAGACGTCCATCCCAGTAATGCAGCCCGTCCAGATGGACTCCCTCACCACGGCATGCAGGGGTTAGGACAGTCACGGATGTAAGACTCCACTGTTCCCTTAGACACCTCCATAAGAGTAGTGTATGTGGTCAACTGTACAGCACAATAAAGGGAAGCGTTAATAAACAAGCCATAAAAAATAAAACGCTTAACTGTAAAAGATGATGGACCTACTTTATTTAACATTGGCTTGGTGGACAGGACATCATAGACTGTCTTTACGGAGATCTCCTGAAAGAATTAAAAAAAAAAATCTAGTTATAATATTTTTTAATAACAGTTTAGGCCTATGTTTGCAGTGTCAAATCTCACAGCCTGCGTGGTCTGATTCATGCATTTCATAGCAGGAGTTCTGCGGTCATCCAGAAACAGAGGTTCTTTCCAGTGGTCATAGTTAGTCTCCAACACATACCACCTGCCATTCTTCACATCCAGCCTAAAATACACAGAAAGTGTAAACCGTAATACTGACAACCTCAAACTAATGTGTTCTGTTGACTGTGTGTGTAAAAAAAAGCAATGCTCACTCACTCCAGTGGATTGATGCTGTGTGTTCTGGATCTGGTGATGATGCAGGCTTGACCCGGCTGGTTTCCTCCGAGGATGAAGTACGCTGGAGCCAGCAGCTTAGTGTCAGACAACAGAGCCTTGGCACTTTCATAGCTAAAACAAGACCATATCCAAATAATCATCAGCTTTATAAACCCAAGAGACATCCATCTGATTCTTTTGTTATATATTTCAATATTTAATGTACCAACAGTAACATTGTGAAATGATAATATAAAATAACCAATTTCTATCTTAACCAATCTTAATATATTTCAAAATTATTCATGTGTTGGCTGCCATTACTCCAGTCTACAGTGATCATTCAGGGATCATTCTAATATGATTATTTTGGAGCACAATTATTATAATTAGTGTTTTTCCTGTATTTTTTTAATCAAATAAATGCAACCCTGGTGAGCTGAAATGATGTTTTCTTTCAAAAACATTAAAAAAATATTTATATATATTCCAAACTTCTGACTGTTAGTGTATAGGTAACACTTTACTTGATGCTTATATTAAACTATAAAGTGATTGTAAATGCATAATAATGCTTTGCACTCTTAAATAAAAAAGTAAAGTATTATAAGACATGTGGTTATAATTACTTATTAAAGCATAATGCATTAGATTGTGTATTATAATTCATTAAAATAAATTTATAAAGCATCATAATGCAAAAATATATATTAATATGTTTATCTATAGCCAACCTAGTTGCATTCTCCAGCACAGAACGAGTCAGAAAACTCATCCACATGCCGTCTCTCTTGCCCAAGATCCACTCCAGAATCCCTGTAATTCACAATAAAATATTAAGAAAATAAAAACTTTATTTACTTTAAACTTTATGCAAATCCTCAAGAAAGAAAGCTTCAACATATTTCTATCAATTCTTCATATGACTCAGCAAATATCAGGCAAAGGCTTACCGATGTAGCCTCCATCCAGACTGAATCGTTCATTCATAGTGAGGGTAAAGGAGTGCTACAAAGAAAACAAAAGACAGAGACACAGTGAGAAACAGAAGCAACGTGATTACTGACCAACAATCCATGCTTTCACAATTCTCTTTCCTGTTAAATTGCACAAGTCAAACTAAAAACAATGTCAGAGACAAAAGGGCATTCTGAATCTTGCCACCATGTTTTATAATTAATTCTGGATTGAAATCTAATGATCTCAGGTCGCTCATACTGATGTGAGCTCTGTCCTCACCGGATGCATACCGGTCAGCATGCCCACGTATCCTGCAAAATTGGTGGATTTAAAGACAGTCTGGTTGTTGCGTCTGAAGTCAATGTTGACAACCAGTGGCTTCAGCTTCTCTGTTATGATCCATGACCTGTTCTTCAAATCCCAACTGTAAGCAGAAGAGACCACAGGACAATATGACATCTTCATGTTTTGACTCTCTAACATTCAATCAAATAGTTCTCAATAATTGAGGAAGTAGGTTAACAACAATGCACTAAACTCACCCCATGAAAAGTCCAAAGTCCAGGTTCCTTGCATGGATGAGATTGCCTATGATAAAAACAAACTACCATTGAAACAGCGTTCAATTTTTAAAGCCTCTTGTGCTCACCAAGACTGAATTTATTTGATCAAAATTACAGTATTATTATAATTATTTCTTAAAAATCTAAATTACTTTTTTTATTTAAATATATTTTAAAATATAATTTATTCCTGTGATGGCAAAGCTACATTTTCAGCAGTCTTTAGTGTCACATGATCCTTCAGAAATAATTATAATATGCTGATTTGGTGTTCAAGAAGCATTTTTGTCTTCTTATTTTTTTTTTTTCAAAACAGTGATTAATTTTTCAAGATTCTTTGATTAACAGAAAGTTCAAAAGAACATTTATTTGAAACTGAAATATTTTTGTAGCATTAAAGTTCAAAGTTTTTACTGTCACTATTGATCAATTTAATGCATCCTTACTAAATAAAAGTATTTATTTAAAAAAATAAAATAAAAAAAAATCTTACTGACCCCAAAGTTTTGACTGGTACTGTATGTCATCTAATGTTTATTTGATATTTTATAACACAGATACAAATGATAAACTATCATAAAAAAATTGAATGTTAGCTCTGACGATATACTCACCATTGACATCCTCTGCTACCAGAGAAGTGCATACGGTGAACACCTCATAAAATACGTTGAAGAGCACCACCTCACCTGAGAACAGGTGATTGAGTGATTTAAATACAGATTTTATTTGAACAGTGTTAAGCATAATAGTATGGTTTTGATTCATTTCATACCCAAAGGAACACCAGACACTGATGCTATTCCTCTGATCTCCTCATTGAACGGGTAAGGCAGGGTGTCCACCATCAACGGCTGGGGACAAACACATTATAGTCCTTTTAGCAAACACTGTTATTAGCTACTGTATATGTCTGCCAGATATGAGGTTTAAGTTTATTGTTTACTTAAGTCAATCAGATTCCTTAATAACTCACCAAATCCTTGTCTACCAGATCGATAAGCTTTCCACTGGGAACAAAGGCGTCTGCTAGATCTCTGATAGCCTGAATCATGCTCACCATCTAAAGGCAAAGCACATGAGCTCTTGAGCAATGAGAACACATCAGCCCTTCTCAGATCATCTGATTTTAGGTTTGTAGACTTTATATTTTGGTTCACATTTCACAACAAAGTTCACCAACACATCACTTAAAAGAGAAGAGATCTAAAATACAACAAGACGACTGTCTGTCACGGCAAAAACTGTACGTTTTGCTGTAAGTGCATTCATAGATAGAGCATTGAAACTCACATCATTCTTTTTGGCTGTAATGATATCTGTCCATCTTTTGCTTGGTGGTAAATCCAGATTAACAGTATACCAGGACACATCGCCTTTAAATCTAAAAACAAAAATACAGAGATTATACGGACTTTCTTAATCTCTTTCTTCAACGAGAATTACAAACTCGTAATTACATTATAAATTGCTCATATTAAGAGAAAATCAAGTTAAGTTGTAATATAAGGCTATCCACCCTGTTGTTACAAAACACATGACTTTGTTTCACTTCTTTAAAACTAAACTATAAATTTGTTTCAAGACAATAAACTGTCAAAATAAAAACTTGTTTCAAATTCAATGTTTCAAATTCATTTTAAGCACCTGTGTTCTGTTTTGTCTTTTCATATCCACCTGTTGTACATGTAATTGCATGCTTGCACTGATTTAATTTTAGTCTCTGACAGCAGTTATTACAGGTTTATAATCCATAATTTCAGATGTCATACTCACGTCGGGCCGTTTGGAGGATACATGCCACTTCTGCACTCTTCTGTGTACTGAAATATGAACTTTAGTCATTTATCACATATTTACAGTAAACTGGAGTCACAAATCTTCTCTGTGCTAACAGCACTGCTAATTAAGGTTACAAAACAATGGCGTATAAACTGTATCTTAAATATCTGATACGAGTCGATATGAGGATTTCCGTAAACAAAATATTTATGTTTTCATAAATATCAATGACAACTTTAGTTTGTCACTTACCGGTGGAACGTATTGCGAAGACGAACACATAAACATAAAAAAGAGAATAGAACAGAGTAAATGTAATTTGGTTTCCATGATGAGATGAGACGAGCTCCTCAGAAGAGTCTGTGAAGGCGGAAGTGCCGATGATTCTCGTGACGGTTCGTGATCTGCGCAAAGCCACGAGACACTGGGGGAGTTACTTAACGTTACCTAAACAATGACACACTCTGTCTTTGTTCCTGTTTTAGTTTACTAAACTGTAGCATAAATCGGCCCTACATCATCGATTTTTTAAAAAGCCTTGTAAGGAGAAATAATAAGCGCAGAACAACAATGCCCTTTTATCTCTATCGATACAAACAAGGATTGGTAAAATCCAGTTAAACAGATAGGCGAGCGCCATCTATTGGCTGCAGAGGGAAGTGCAACAACAAGCATAGCTCAGCAGAGCAGACAGCGAGGAGGATTAAAGAGCTCTCTAATGACTGAGCAGTTTTAATACTGTAAATATCCTCTTAAGCACATCAATTACACAAAACGCCCAAATATGCACACTTGTTTAAAAATTAGTTACAAAAAGTCTGTTCATCCAAGATGTTACCTTAAGACTACAATAATAATTTAAAAAACAATATTCAGCTAACAAAGAGCAGCGTTATTAACTACAAAGGATGAATGTTTATTATTAATTATCCATTATGTCTTCAAAAGTGGCTTAACATTAACAAAATATTCATTTACATATCAAATCCTACAAAAATCACACCAAATCAACACTAAATGACTTCAGTCAGAAACAAAAGACATTAAGGAAACCACATTATTCATTATGTTCTTTGTATGTATCAATAATGAAACTGATTAAACACTTGAGATTTTACAATCCATTTAATATGGGGAATTCATCAAATTTACAATCCAATATTAAACAAATGACTGGAATTTAACAAATTACTTAACTAATAACAATATAATTGATAGGCAATCTAAAAACAACAACAACAAAACATTTTCTTGTGAAAGGTGACTAGGTTTAGTATTTAAAACAAAAATGACAGCGATTCCATGTCGATGTAAAATTTTATCTGAGGAAGAAAAAAAAACACTTCTGGATTCACTTGCAGTATCTGTCAGCCTTCATCTTGGCTCTCCTAAAAAAAGAAAAAAAGAAGGGTTTCTTATAAACATGATAATTAAATTAAATTCACATTTATTTGTATAGTGCTTTTCATGATACACATCGTTACAAAGCAGCTTCACAGAACATTTGGTGTCACCTTCACTGTAAATGTAGAAATATTTGCATATTCACAATGTTTAAAACACCACCTTGTATGAGAAATCATCCAATAGGGTATATCTACATAATCTGACACCTTTTCATCCATCTAAGGATGAACAGCTAAACAAGCAGGCTACAGTCATGCATTATTCAGTACGAGCACAGTATGAGGTTTTTCCTCCTGAAGTCAGAGGTCTTACCTGTCCAGCAGTGCCTCATGGAATTTTCCATCTGTTCTGGCTTTTTTCAGCAAACTGCTGTCTCCCTCATTCACCCTCAGCTTCCGATCCTGGAAACTCTGGAACTTCTTCCTGTATGTACATTGCAAACATTCAGATAAACATTTATTTCGCTGAATGCTCAATAAACGGCACAGCTTCGGTCTCTTACTGAAGGTAATAAATGCAAACACTCACACATAGTTGACCTCACAGCCCTTGACATCACCCCTGTCTTCATCTGCTATATCGTCTTTTCTCTTCACCTCTTTTTCTGTGCATGAACGGATCTGTAGAGGACAGATAAGAATAAAAAAATAATGTTTCTATTCATCATTCCGGGAAAAAGTTCTAATTTGTAATTGTAATTTGACAGCAATAGTCTTGTGTTCAGATAAAATACAACGCATGCACTGCAGTGGCCAAATCTGAGCTTTAGGGTTACATATAATGATGTCTAAAATAGCTGTGAATCATTCTGTCCTTCAGACAACAACAAAAATCTTCCCCCTTAAGCAATTCATCTTGGTGTGGACTGTGAGATTAGAGAGTTTCACCTTGATCATCTCCTCCTCTCCAGCTGTCTTGTTTTTGGCCACTATGTCTCCGCTCTCACTGTACGAGATGAAACAACTGTTTGCAGCAAGCAAGGCCATTTTACACTACAGAAAACAAGACAACAAAAGTAGAAGAAATGGTAGAAACTGAATTCAAAACTTTTGGCCAAATGTACCAGAGTTATTCACATTTCCTATACAAAATGAAGTATTTTCATTGTGACTACTGAATTGATTTGATTGACAGAGTCACTCACATCCTGAAATACTGGTTCCCACTGCTCTCTGGAGCCAATGGCATCTGATCGACCAATCACAACACCGTCTGAGTTTATACCTAAATACTTACCATAGCCTGACTTTAGCGCTATCCTACACAAAAAACAAAAGAGATAAGAAAAATGTGTCACATGATCAATTTACCTTAATTAGTTATGAAATATTACTATTCAATTTTAACACTTCAATTGCAGACATTTAACTACATTTTCCTAGACTTTGCTATCGATCAGTCTTGAACACTGATGAGCCCATCGCTGCAAGTTATGGATATGATCTTTACCTGGAGTCTGCGAGTCTGATGGCAGTAAACTGTTCTGGAGGATCTGGGCCTTCATCCTCTACAAACATAAAACATGTATTTTTAAACTTGTATACACTACCATATAGAATTTTTAAAAAATGTTTTAATTTTTTTAGTCATCTCCTATGCTCGACAAGGCTATAGTTATTTGATCATTTCAGTTAAAAGAGTAATTACTGAATTAAAAATACCTCATTTATTTAAAATAGAAATCTTTTGTAGCATTATAAATTTATTTTCTGTAAATGTTTTTAAATGTCTTTTTGGATCCACCTAAATGCATCCTTGCTGAATAAGAGTATTAAATTATTAGAGTATGTAATTCTTAGAAGAAATATGTCTTAATTGACGCCAAATGTTTCACGGTAGTTTATATTTACTGCATATAATTGCATTAGTACAGTAGAGGAATCTGTGACTGCCATTTCTAATCTATTCCACAAAAGAAGTCAGAGCTACCACACATTTATAAATGAATAATTTCCATGTCATCAAAATTTTCATGGCTGAACATTTATAAGAACATGAAACAATGCTGGAAAAATCTGCTATAAGAATATCAAATACAGAGAACAAAGAAAAGTCTTGTTACTAAACTACTTGGCAATAACTCATTACACTGCTGAGCCTTGCAGTATTTTAACAGCAGTTTGTTCTTCAACCATGAATGACTGAACAAAAGGAAGAGCAAACCTGAACGCTGATATTCTATTCTATCTGCTGTAGACACGATGAACTCGTGAATATTTTAAGATATTGAATTCTGCAAGAGCATTCAAGTGATATGCACAAAAAGATACAGAGCAGTGTGTGCGTCCTCTGGAGAGGCATGGTAATCATACAGATGCATTGGTCATGAAGTAGGTGTCAACAGCGGTTTCAGTCATTCATTTAGTAATTTCAGGTCTCAACCGCTAAATTATATTGATTTTAGAGTGCGTGCACAAATTTCATGGTGCACCAGAATGATGCAGCAGAGGCCGATCCTTACAACCAGCGGTCAGTGCAAAACAGAAAATAAGACTGGAAAGAAAAACAATCGTAAACAACTCCTGGTGACTGGACTATGAAATTGCTCTGTGCTTTGCATGAATGGTTGCGGTAATAGCAACTGACGATCCATAACATTATTCAGGTTTTTAAATCCCACAATGAGAGCAAAAGAAAAACACCAGCACCTAGCCATCTCTACTTTTGAGACTTATTTGTTCTGCACTATTAGAGGGACCTTTTCAATTTAAAAGGCAATATAAAAGCTGCATGGCACGGCTGGAAAAAAAATACAATGCAGTATAATTGCAGAGAAAGATTTGCCTGTTGCCTGAAAATACTGCAAAGGGAGCCTGTAAGTGCATTTTAAAACATGGGCCTTAAAAATAAAACATTATATTTCCAATAAAGATTCTAGTTCATTTAAACCAACATCAAAGCATTTTAAATCTCACCACTATATAAATGCACTTGATCATGGCCAAAACCTTTGTAACTTCAAGCTCACTACTGAGAAATTCCATATTCTAAGGCCATCCTACACAGGCAATCATTTTTGTACCTCTTTGCTTCTGCTTAAGTAACAATTTTTACATCATTTCTTTATTACTTAAATATGTTCCTTGAGGTCCACTTATAATGCTATCTATAGCTATTTTTCATAATGATATATGTGACCCTGGACCACAAAACCAGTCTTAAGTTGCTGGGGTATATTTTTAGCCAAAAATACATTGTTTGGGCCAAAATGATAAATTTTTCTTTTATGCCAAAAATCATTACGATATTAAGTAAAGATCATGTTCCAAGAAGATATTTTGTACATTTCCTACCGTAAATATATTAAAATTTTATTTTTGATTAGTAATATGCATTGCTAAGAACTTCATTTGAAAAACTTTAAAGGCAATTTTCTCATTTAGATTTTTTTGCACCCTCAGATTCCAGATTTTCAAATAGTTGTATATACTATCATAACAAACCATAGAACAATGGAAAGCTTATTTATTCAGCTTCCAGATGATGTATAAATCTCAATAAAAAAAATGGACACTTAAGACTGGTTTTGTGGTCCAGGGTCACATATTCTCAACAACTATCTTTCCTCATTTTGACCCTCTGTCTGAAATGCTAAATTTTAATGCCGCGTCTCCTTTAAGGCTCACCAGTAAACAGCCAGTTATGATTGGCTAATATTACATACATTACATTAAAACAATTAGTACATTAAAATACAGTACCGTTACTTTATGATTTTTTGACTGTGGACATTCTTTGTAACTTCAACTCATAACTTTTTAAGGAAACAGTGTTTTCATGGTTTAAAATGCAGAAGTGAGGGCTCTTAAGAGTTAGAAATGTGATGTATACATGTTTTTAACTGATATTGAATGTTAATTTGTGAAATTTGTTTTAACAACACAAACTGAGCTGCCTTGCAGCCACAACTTTCAGAAGTTGAACGAAGCAAATAAAAGCAGCACCTTTATGTGGAGCTCCTACAGTGAAGAGTCCAGTGTCCAGTGCATGAATGAAGGAGTTTTTGTGCATCTCAATGGCCACTGTTCCTGTGATCTCACCAAAACTCTTCACTGACCACCATCCTCCTGATGAAACACATTCAGAAACACACACACTTCATGTCATGAATAACAGGCAGTAGCTACAACAACAATACAGCTATTATGCAGCTATCATACAGCATTTACAAATCAAATTTATCTATGAATGATATATTTTATAACTCAATGGGCAATATATACCAACGACATCCAGCTTGTCTTCATCATCTCGTTTTCTCTTCTTGTCCGTGTTCTTTTTCTTCTTTCTGCACAATATGGAAGTCGCAGGTCATTTATATTAGCGTAAACAATTCTGATATTAACAAACTGCAGCAGCTTACAATAATTAGAACAGTAACTGTAAACATTAATGACAAACGTTACCTCAAGCACATTTTCATGAACTTTGGTGGAAAGCAATAGAGAAAGAAAGCCTTACTTTTTATCGTTTAATCCTTTTAGGACCAGTTTGGTGGACTTTACGTGTGAGTACTCTGTCATGATCACACACGGTTAAAACAGTTGTTGTGGGATATCATTCGCAACAGGAAAGCGTTTTCCTGTTACAGTGTGTATGTGTACGGTGGCCCAGAGGAGCCCGCTGAACACGTGCTGCTGGAGAGAAGCGCGACACCCATCGGTTGGAGAACGCACTGCTTACTATTGTGCTTTTAATGGAAAAAATATCAAAAACGGCATAGCAAGCTAGGAGGAATCTAAAAGTTAACCAGAGATGTGTGGTGGTTGCTTGAAAAGAGACATTATTTTATTATTGTTAATTGTGATTTCTCCAGAGCTTATTGTGGCTGTGTCTGAAATCGCATAGGCACACTTTGTGAGGAGGTAGGCCTATTTACTTGGCAATCACAACCATTAAAATTGTATATAACATTGCATATTTGCTAAATATGATATATTTTCATACTATATGCCATGTAGTATGAATGTGTGTGGTATGAAGGTAATCTGGATGTATTTTTAATGTGACGTATGGCAACAGCTGCATCGCTTCACTGCCTTCACAGCTTTTCTGCCGAGGCCTCATGGGACAAGTGTCCACTGGATGCGCACTTCAGAATCTCGCTGGAAGCAGGAGGTCATCAAGGTATGTTTTGCCTGGACGTGTTATAAATACTGTGAATTCGAACATACTACTCTTTTCACACACTTAAGTATAGTTGGAGGAAGGTATGCATATTCGCTTGCTGTCTCAGTTGAGTGCACTTGACTTGACCTTCCATTTCCAGTGTGATGGATGAAGCAGTTTTTCTTTTCTTGACTCAGTATTTGATTGGACTTCCAAATTTTGAGACATTTTACAGAAAATGAAAAAGGCAGCTAAACATCTGAAGGTACATTTTCTGCTTACAAAACACACACACTTTTCTTTAGTGGACCATTTGTATCTTTTTGACATGCTTACACCAGTAACCCATATAAAAACAAAAATGGGGGTCAGATTTAAATAATCTATTACTGCATGTTCTAATACCTGCACATTTTATTGATAATCTGGGTATATGTGACCCTGGACCACACAACCAGTCATAAGTGTCAATTTTTCAAAACTGAGATTTATACATCATATGAAAGCTGAATAAATAAGCTTTCCATTGATGTATGGTTTGTTAGGACAATATTTGGCTGAGATACAACTATTTGAAAATCTGGAATCTGAGGGTGCAAAAAAAAAAATCGAAATATTGAGAAAAGTTGTCCAAATGAAGTTCTTAGCAATGCATATTACTAATCAAAAATTAAGTTTTGATATATTTACGGTAGGAAATTTACAAAATATCTTCATGGAACATGATCTTATTCTTTACTTAATATCCTAATGATTTTTGGCAGAAAACGAAAATCAATCATTTAGACCCATGTATGTTTGGCTATTGCTACAAATATACGACTTAAATAAATAAGCGACTTAAGGCTAGTTTTGTGGTCCAGGGCCACATATATTAAAATGTAATAATTAAATTGTATTAATGTCGTATCCAGTTTATAGACTAAACTATCTAATCGCCACTTGGTGAGGTTTAGTTTTGGATGCTGGATATGAGTAGCTGCAGACAGACATGTACATATGTGTTTTTGTCTTTTTTTTAAGACTGTTTTTACAAAATAGAATGTTTCCAAAAGCAGGTTTTGGGAGGTATTGTTTGATTTAGCTCAAATCTAGGTACACATTTGTCACGTTTGTAAAAATACAGGAATGATTTCAGTTAGGGTTAGGCTGTGGGTTAAAGTCAGGTTATAATATTTATAGCTATCTTTTTATAGAAACAATAAAAATCTAATGAATGTGTGTGTGTGTGTGTGTGTGTGTGTTTCTTTCTTTTGGCATTGCAGGGACAATATTTCAGTCCCCTTGAGGAAAGCAGTTTATAAATCACACAGTTTCTTTTTTCTTTTTTTCTGTAAAATGCAGAAAGTGTTCAGTGAGGGTTGTGTTTAGGGGTAAGGTTATGGTTAGGGGACAGAATATACAATTTGTAAAGTATAAAAATCATTATGTCTATGATGAGTCCTCATAAAACACATAAACCCAAGATGTGTGTGTGAAAGCTTATGTTGCTCCTACAATGGTTTTAAATCACAGGGTGTGTCAGAAAGGATAGGTTATTGCCAGATTGGTTATCAGACTGGAGGGAGGAGCCAAGGCAGTGTGTCTCCAGGCCCTTTTCTCTCCAGACACATCGTCTGCCATGAGTGAGCCACCATTTAAACCAAAATAGCTCTGAACATGGCAAAGGCCTCTTATTTAAAACCTCAGCAGACCACTGTAATAATGAAACGCTGGAGTACAAACACACACACACACGCATGCACAATGTGTAGTCGCTACTGTGTCATTCATTATAATACATCCTTTTAAAGGCCTATTAAATCAATCAGTTCAAATCAGTTAAACAGGAATAGCCCACTGAGGATCAAACTCTGCTAATGACAATCATTAAAGGGTGGCCTGTTGGAGAACTGGTCAGAGCATGCAATAAATCATAGTGTGACACTGCCAGGAAGTAAAATTAACAAGACAGCTACGTTTGGGCAGACTTTAAATGCAAACGGCTTGTATGAGTTGAACAGAATGACTGGAGGAACAGCAAAGACAACTTGCATGTGGTGGACTAGGCATAAAAAAACATAATTGATTCCGGATGTCTCAGACAGACACTGACACTTTAACCTGCTAAAAAGTAAATTGACGCCAACATTATTTTCCCTCTAAAATGGTGGCTTAAATATTATGCATATATCAGTCGTATCAGATTATAATCTTCTGAAAGACTTGCAGTAGACACGCTTAATCGTAAGTGGTAAGACTAAAGGAGCAGCACGGGCGGGTTTGGTGATGGGATTGTTTAATGAGATGTTTGTATCCGTGTTCGGTGTCTTTCTCTTGTCCTTGTTGAAAGGCTTTATGTCTCCATGTTTGGCCTGCCCCATTACCTCCATCTCTCAAGTGGAATAGAGAATTTATCATCCTTAGCAAGCATCAACGTGGTATGAGACACAAAGCAATTGGGGATGGCGAGGAGGAAGAGCGAGGGAAAGATGGCTTAATATATAGTCTAATGAGCTTAGTGTTTCATTTCCTCCCATGGTGCCAGTCATCAGTCAGGTGGTTGGCTATAGATAGCGATTGGTCTGACTTTCAAAGTAATATAGCTAAGCCATGATGCAGTGCCAACTAGAACAGAATGGCTGGCGGCATATCATTGGAAACAAGTATAAGCTTAGAAACAGAAGATCATAATGCTTCTGTATATCAGACGAACTCCTCATAGACTTTTCCCTTTCATTAAAATATTTTGTTAATATTTATATCTATTTTGAAATATTTATTATTTAGTTTTTAATATAAAATGTGTTAAAATATATTTTTTCCTGTCTGCTGAGTTGATAGGTCATGATGTCATTATGTCACTAGGTCATGATGCCGTTTCCTTGCTGCTCCAGAGTGATTAGTCACATGACATTTAGGGCTCATGTGATTGGCTCAAAAAACAACTTTGCTGTATAACTGCGTGCCCATGAGCAAACATGGCAGATTTCATATCATATACTTCCAGGATTTGTGGGGTGTGTGATTGATGAACTTCATAGCTGAATGAGTTCAGATGAGCCAAAAGCAATTAAACACACACATAAAAATGCAAATGTTAGCGAGGAAATGCATTTAATCATTGGCATGAATGTCTAGTCTGAAGCCAGCTGTTATTTTTAGCCAGAATAATCAAGGAACTAAAATCACAGATTTTCGGTTTGGAAGCTGCTTCTAAATCACAACTAAAAACAAAAATTAAGATCAAAACGTGACTTGTTTATGAGCCAGCACATGCTGCTTCTCACTGTGCCCGGGGAAATAGTTAGACACTGAGCCAAATTTAATTTGGTGACTGCAATGAATTTTGTTGAACAATGTGATTTGCAGAGATTTGAGGTAGCCTATGATTCGTAACTTCACATATGTACCTTGCTTCTTTATATGTCTCAATTTTTTTTTTGTTAATGGTGTGGCAGTGTACTGCAGCATATTGTGGCCGTTTATACTGTTAGTAAAATTCTCTGCAGAGACACAGGAGTGTTGAGAAGATAACGCCGCCCCCATGAGGTATTACAAAGAAAATTGCTGTGCACGAGATGGCGTCAGGCTCTCTTACTGAAAACCTCAGATGGGAACTGTGCATTCCGATATTTGACAGTGACTGACAGAGGAAATAAGGGGGAAGGGGGAGTGCACACAGGACCGGAGAATGCAGCTGCTAATGGGACCACCGCAGCACCACCGTGTTGCAGACAGTAAGTGATTTTTGGGCTGGCAGGCAGGAGCAGCTCGGTAGCTCAGGGTCTTTGGTGTGTCGTTGTGTTAATGAGAAATGATTTGAGCTGGAGAAGAATGATTGACGTTGAAGAGCAGGTGGATTGACACAGAGGTGTGAGCTTACCATGTAAGACTGTATCATAACACATGCCTTCCATCCACTTTTGCTGTTTTTATGGATGTCAGACTCCCTCTCGCCCCCTTAGACACCGGATACAGTCTTTTGAGGGTCTTGCATCAATGTGTGCATCGATTCAAGAGAGACTTTCCTCCATGTTAACCGAATCTCTAGAGTGCCACCTTCACCCTCAGGCTAAATCCAGGATATAATGTCACATTTTGTGAGGTTAACAAGGTTCTCTTGACACTGACCCAGTGATTGAGCTGTGGGTTGAAGCCTTCAGGAGGGTGAGCTATAGCTTTAGGTTTTGCTGACAAGTAATTTGACAAATAACTGCGGAGAAATGCACATTTGGGAGTTTATTCAAGGCAGCTCCAATAAAACACAATTTATAGCAGTAAAACAACAACAAAAAAATGCTTGTTTTGTTGAAATAAAGCCAGTTTGAGATCAGGGTGTAGCAACAAATATGAAAAATTTTCTCTTTGGCCCATGGGAAAGCGTCACGGTTTGGGTTTTGGTAACAGTGCTGTTTGGACAATAGCTTCAGGCACAGGAAACTGGACTAAAAGGCTATATATCGAAGACCTTTGAAAGACTCCAGCTGAGATTTCTCCTCTGTCATGGGTCTCTACCCTCAAAAAGACTACAAGCTAGAGTCACTTTAGGGCTCAGCCAATTTCTCACTGTGATTTGGAGGGGAAGAGATCGCAGCATGAATAACTAGCCGTGAAATTTCCCTCTCAACACTTCTGGAGGAGGTAACAGACCAGGTTTCTCCGGGCCCCATCCTTTATATTCTATTTTCCTTCTCTCTATGTATCCTTTTACAAGATGGTTTTTCAGCCTTTCCTTCACAAACCATATACCCTTCCAATGTCTGTGAAATTAAACAGTAAAACATCAGCTGTTGTAGCCAGAACTTTACTGTTAAAAAATATGGTAGCAACATTTTAGGTTTACAGATTAAATTTACAGTACAACAAAGTATATTTCATTAACTATTATCATGTTAATATACCAACTGACAGATATCCTAAAATCTGTTTTGTACCTTTATAATACACTGGCAAAAAAATTTAACAATGAAGAAGCTATATCACATGTATCTCTTGCACACACTGAGGTAAATATTACTGTATATAGAAGTATGTTCCCACAGTGTCACGTAATAATGGTAACCTGACACAAAAACAAAAATGCAATAAACGACATAATATGTAATATAAAATCCTAATGTACATAAGTGGCATGAGAAAAACTGTGAAGAAATGGTTATTTTAATGAAAAACCATCAAATGTAACAATAATTTCACACAGAGAATTTACTGTTTTTCATTTACTGTTTTTCCTGTTTAATCAACAAACAGGTTTTTACAATTTCATGGCATTAAAATTATGATAATTTTACATTGCGCCTTCTGATAAGTTTCATTTCAGCTGTGACTGCAACATGAACAAAACATCTTCCACCTAATGCAGTCTATGGTGGTCGGTAAAGTCAGACAGAATAAGAAAATCCAAACATTTATTGGGTGGGGTGGTACTCAGATCATGAAATCACGGTAATCAAATAATGAATCCCATCCCAAAATGCAGGGTAGAGTAAATAGATGTTGAATTATGCATTCAGACTCTTTTTAGAGGTTAAAGTACCACAAGTCTCCTTATAATTACAAGTTATCAACAGTGGCCAAACCCATCATTTTAGAGATCCACAAAAATGCACTCACTCATTGACTGTTTCCCTCTGTCTCTTGCACACACACTCAAGACAACACACATACAATATCTGTTAAAGCATATCTATCATTAACATAGTGAGAGAGTTCCTGAAGAAGTCACAAGTTTGACTGACAGATTCCACTTTCCTTCCAAGTGTTTTTAACATGTATAGTTGTAAATAAACATACACACCAAAACAAACACCCATTACAGAAGTTCCTCTATATCACAAACACCTAATCGTGTGTGTGATAGGTGTTAACTCTATTTCTGTGATACTTCTGAAGTTTTTTTTTTGTAACATCTTTTATTAGTTTTTAAACATCTATAAGCATAACATATAAATTATATTACAAATAGACAAATAAGTAGGAAATAATGTATATTCCATTCATATTTGTACATATAAAAAATAAAAATAAAACAACTTGCAAGAACATAGCCATAAAGTTGCAAATGTTTAGTCAGCATAACATCCTTATGCAAGTTCCGAGTTATGGTCTTCTTACAGGCCACAAGAAATATCTTACATAGATATTGATCATTTAGGTAGTCCCCGCACATCTGTAAGCACATGTAAGTGCACATACTGTAAAATAAAGTGCAACCAGAATGTTTATGCAAAGTTATCTGGTCTTTAAAGATGTTCACAAAATGTTAGCGCAAAAAACATTATATTATAAACATTTAAAAAAACTGGAGGTATTAAGCTAGATATTGATATTGATTAAATAGATATTGATCATTTAGGTAGAAGCAAGAAGCAAAGAAGTTAAGGTTCTAGGGATTTTATACCCAAACACTTTGGACAAAGTCCCCGCACATCAACTCAGAAAAACTAAATTTTCCCACAGCTTCGGAGGATAAGTGTGATCTGCTTTCAACTGTCACAGTCTCCAGCATGCCTGTTGTCTTCAGATTTGTCTACTTGTAATCTTTAATGTAACAAAAATTTAAATATTTTAAATACAATATTATCAAAGCATTATAAACATATATATAAACAACATATATATAAAGCTTTTTTCCTCAGGCTATCAGGCTAATGAACAGTCAAAACTAATACACCCTACAGCATACTCCCACTTTACAGTATACCACGCACTGCACTTTAATCCCATACAGTTCAAACTGGACTACCAGTACACTACTGCACTAATACAACAATCTTTTTGCCAGCACTGGATACCATCCAATGCACATCCATGACATTTGCACATCCGGTTTATATATAATCTGCTGCATCTTCGCATAATACTGTGTGTATATAACGTAGAATGTGGACTACATACTGTGTATAATGTGTATCGGTAACTGTATGTCTGTCTAATAGTACATGTATGTGTATATTACACATTGTCACCTGTATAAGTCTGTACGTATGTATGGTAATGTCTATATGTAAATTGTTTCTGCACTGTCTGGAGCACGCTCTCAAGAATTTCACTCACGAAGGCACATGTGCTGTGGTGATGTGACAATAAAAGTGATTTGATTTGATTTGATTTGACATTTTAATTCATTTGATAAAGTCTTTAAAATATATTGTAGCCCCTGGTGAATAAAGTAATAGAAAAAGGGTGCCAGTAGTAAAAAAATAAATAAATTAAAATATAAAAAAAAAGAAAAAAAAACTTTTGGAAATGTCTTTAAAAATTATTGATCAAATATTAGTGGGTGGAAGAATAGAAATCCTTGATTGGGTGATGTGACCTTGTGCATTCAACTGAATGATAGATAGATAGATAGATAGATAGATAGATAGATAGATAGATAGATAGATAGATAGATAGATAGATAGATAGATAGATAGATAGATTGGAAGTCGAGGGGAAGTCGTGGCCTAATGCTTAGAGAGTTGGACTTGTAATCCAAAGGTTGCGGGTTCGAGTCTCCGGCCGGCAGGAATTGTAGGTGGGGGGAGTGAATGTCCAGCGCTCTCTCCACCTTCAATACCACGACTGAGGTGCCCTTAAGCAAGGCACCGAATACCCCCAACTGCTCCCCGGGCGCTGCAGCATAAATGGCTGCCCACTGCTCCGGGTGTGTGTTCACGGTGTGTGTGTGTTCACTGCTGTGTGTGTGCACGTTGGATGGGTTAAATGCAGAGCACGAATTCCGAGTATGGGTCACCATACTTGGCAGAATGTCACTTCACTTCACTAGATAGATAGATAGATAGATAGATAGATAGATAGATAGATAGATAGATAGATAGATAGATAGAATGCCACTGAACCTATTGTTGTGTGTTAGTAAACCACACAAATTTACACAAAAATTTTTACAAAAATGTAACTAAATTAATGGACATTAGGAATTCTCTAATCAGACAACTCCTGTATAGTGATCAATGCAGTGACTGTCTTCTGAGGGCATGCAGTTCAAATATGAGTTTTTTTTCCTGCAACCTCCGCAACACCTGCATTTGATCTTTCTCAGACAATTTCAGAAAACGAGAAACAAGCTTTGAACGTTTTTCAAAGTATTTCACTCAGTGAAATTTATGGCAGTGAAGGAGAAAGCTTACCTCAGTCTGCTCTCAAGTTTCACACTGAGACTCCTTCTTCTTTGGGAAGCTATGCATGTCTAACTTTGTCTCTCTGTACTAGTTCTGGTGGTGACAGAGCAAAGCACACATTCAGTCAGAACACAGTTCTCATTTGTGTCATCGAGCACATGGGAGTTTGCATCATAACTCACATCGGTATTTTTGCCTGCAGCATTCAGTCTCTGCGGAGTAAATCTCAGTGAGTCTGTAGGAGGCAGTATGTGCTTGCACTTGGCATTAACGGAGCACTCGATTATCTGGTAATGCACTGGGATTTGCAACACTGCAATATTGAGCAATACTACATCCATGTGCCATCTTGCACATCATTAATATATGTCCCACTCTTCGATCATTAATCTTATATGATGACTACAACATAGCAGATTGTTTTTTTATGATTATCTTGGGTAGTCACACAATAAATAGTAATAAACAGTATATTCAATTTCACCTTCAGCCATTTGTCACACTTAACAGCCATAACCAAATTCAGCAAATCTTCAGATATGAAACTGCTAAAATCTGCTACAAAAACCCCCTAAAAGAAAGAAAGAAAGGTTTGTGTTGGAAGCATGACAAATTACATGCAGTATTGTTTATCTGAAGGCAGCTTATGTCTTCATGGCTTTCAGCAGTTTGTAGGGAAAAAAGGTGTTGAAAAGATCAAAATGGTCACAGTGCAATAACAAGGGTACTGTTACGGAAGCAGCGATTTGCATGTGTGAAAAAATCCAGAGGTGAGAGGCTTTTGGAGGAGGTTGCTGAGTTCAGCAGCAGTGCTTTGTTGTACTAATGTAGTTCCTTGTTTATTTCAGTACATCATGTTAACAAAACACTTTTGGAGTGCTTTTGATGTACTTGAATAATACGAGAACCATGCAATGGGAAACTCTTCATAATGTCAATGAATACTCAAATTAAATCTGAATAAAAACACTGCTGACAGCCTTTGACTATTTCTTAAAGGGACAATTCCAACAACAACAAGAAATGTTGGTAGCACTTTATTTTACAGTCCTGTTACATGTACTTATTATTGTAATTACAATAACTAGGTACTAACCTTGAACATACCCCTAAACCAAACACTACCCCATGTAGTTACCTAATATTACCAGTACTTTCTTTGGTAGGTACACTGTAAGTACTCTGTAGGCACATGTAAGTGCACATACTGTAAAATAAAGTGCAACCAGAATGTTTATGCAAAGTTATCTGGTCTTTAAAGATGTTCACAAAATGTTAGCACAAAAAACCTTATATTATGAACATTTAAAAAAACTGGAGGTATTAAGCTCTTAGAGAACATTCAGAAATAACATTTTCATAACTTAAACATTTTGAACATAGCTGGGTCTATGGAGCACAAAAGGGTGAAAATGCACGAAAACAATTTGATTTGATGTCAATGATGCTAAACGTAATGGTTAAATATGCAGAAATGCAAATGAGATTTGAGGGCCCCAGCAGAGTTGCTGGCAGGATTAATTAGTGAAGAGGCATTTGGAATTTCGGAGGCACACATTTGTCACCTTTGCTCTACCTAAATGGTAAATGGAAGCTCAACTCTACTTGATGAGTGAGAACACTGCTCATTGGTACTCGCATGTGAAACAAGCACATTTCAGCGTCCATTTACCATATGTGAATAAAAGCCTAAATTAAATTTGTTCATATAAATTCAAGAGACTTGGATTTGACTGCTCAATTCATAAGGATGTATTTTAAAATGTCTTTATGAATGTTTTGAAGCATAAAGTTTTGGGTCAATGGAGAGAAAGAAATCTCTCTTAGGTTTAATTAAATATACCTTGATCTTTGTGACCTTTTATTAAAGAATTCAAGTATATGGTAACAATATGTCAGCTGATGTAAAGGCGTATTTTATGTTATAAAATCTGCAATTGAAAAGTAGTCTATTCAAGGTCATATGGACCACTTTTATGTGGTGTTTTTTTGTTGTTGTTTTTTTTGGTTCACTGCATGCTGTATGTCGTATGGAAATGAACAGTGAAAACATATGGCAAGACTTTTTTTTTATAACTACTTTTAAAACATTTAAAAATAAACAGCTCAGTCCTGTTCACTAGAGTTCTTTAGTAAAAAAACATATGAAATAAAGATATGAGGTGTTTGGGAATATGAGGGACACAGGTTTAAAAAAGAGGGCAAAAACTGAAAAAGGCAGAAAGATGGAGGAAGCAGGCCAATAAACGCAAGTGAAAGGGTCTGCACACATAAGAGAGAGAGAAGATGTTCAATAATTGACAACCTGTGTATTTTTAACACTCTCCCCATTCATTAAAGATGCTGTTGGATGAGAGTCACAGCTACTCCAGTTGTTCAGGGACTGACAGGCTGTAAATCATTCAGCGCCACCACGTGTGCTACAGCTCTTCACTCACACTAACCAGCGGGGACCACTGCCTCACAGTGAGACTCTGTGATTTTAGCACCAAGCTAACACTAATGTTAATATAGGTGGTTGTGCTTCACCTTCACTAACACCTTCACTAGCAGGGGCCACTCCTTTGTAAGCAAATGCTTTTCTTTGGAGATAAGCCTGATTTGTTTCAATAGCGATATTAAGATGCATGGAATATGGTATGTAGTTTTCAATGTCAAAACTAACTGAAAAGGTGCACACTTATATATGGTCTTGCAGATCACAGTACCTGCAGTGTTTATCAGCATACTGCACAACCTGTGTAGAACAAATTGCTCTTATGAGGCAGTTATTGCAATGGATCATTCAAAAAGACTCTCAAAATTGACAAATCATTAACATATAACTCAAGTCAATTCAAAATTACTTTAATATATCCATTAGGCTGCTCTTGCCTGCTGTACCAAGAAAGCAACTCTCTACTGCTCACAGTCATCCTTGTGAAATAACCATATGCGTATTTCCACCCATTGCAAGAATTTTTAGGATTTTTTCCCACGTTTTAATAATGTGGCACTGGTGCGACAGATTTCATATTCACCTGCTACTAAATGGCTCCTAAAAATAATGAACTGTGGTTGGTCACTTCAACTGCAGTCCATTGGCTGATTGGCTGATTCTTGGGCAAATAAACTGCCATCTGCTCTGGACTTTATGCTGGTAGTCAACAATATGGCTACGGGAGAATAATAAGCATAAATCAGCTTGGAAAGTCATCAAGAAACAAGCCAGGACTACCAGAATCACTGTAACCTAGTCATATTAGCCATTGCATAGGCGATTGGACAGTATAATGCTTTATCAATGCATCTTAAATTTCCATGAGATAGTGGCTGATTAGAAGAATAAAAAATAGTTGCAAAATGTCCACAGAATGTCTCATTGGGGCCTTGTTTCTATCATAATAATAGACAGGACAGTGCCTGAACCATCTGGCCTACCCACTCGTGCCTGCTCAATTCTGGCATTTCCCTGGCACTGAGGTGTTTGTGATTTAGCAGAGCGTCTCTGCTGAGACTAGACTGGTCATTGTTAATCTGCTGTTAAAGATGAGAACAGTACATCTCTAGAGGGAATGGCAGCAACTGCTGCTGTCAGAATTACAATTCATCCCAACTGACCAAGACCAAGATGGCGCCGATGATGGCAGCTATTGTGCGTTGCTCTTCAGTGTTTGTACTGTTTTTGTTTGTTTTTCCTGTTTTTTGTTTTTCAAATACAATCAGTTTTACCAGGGATGACCTGCTGAACATTCGGCAGAACACACCACAAAATCTTTTACCGGATTTAGATTTTTCGGACGTTTTGCTGGACATTGTAGTTGGCGGAGCCATAGCTCTGGTCAAACGCTACAGGAGGCGCAGAAGGGGGAAGCGAGCCGGAGCGCTTGTGAAGCTTCGTCAGAAACTCGCTGATCTGATCACAGAGAGTGAGCAACGACACCCGGACTCTGTTTGAACATTGTCGGGGACTTTAATAAAGCAAATCTCTCCCGTGAACTGCCAAAATACAGAGACCGCAATATATTGGATCACTGTTACACAACAATAAAGGACGCATATCACTCGGTTCCACGAGCAGCTTTAGGACTCTCTGATCACTGTTTGGTTCATCTTATACTATCCTACAGGCAGAAACTTAAATCTGCAAAGCCTGTATTAAGATCTGTTAAAAGATGGACTAACGAAACAGAGCGGGATCTACAAGCCTGTTTCGACCTCACTCATTGGATTGTTTTTGAAGCTGCTGCAAATGATCTGGACGAGCTCACAGAGACTGTGACATCTTATATCAGTTTCTGTGAGGATATGTGCATTCCTAACAGGACTCATCTAATCTACAACAATGAAAAACCATGGTTCACTGCAAAACTCAGACAGCTCCGTCAGGCCAAAGAAGATGCTTACAGAAAGGGGGATAAAGTCTTGTACAAACAGGCCAAATACACACTGGAAAAGGAGATCAGAGTGGCAAAGAGGAATTATTCTGACAAGCTAAGGGAAAAATTATCTTCCAGTGATCCTGCTTCAGTGTGGATAGGAATGAAGGATATCACCAGTTACAAGACACCATCCCCCAGCACTCTGGAGAATCAACACCTGGCAGACGACTTGAACGAGTTCTATTGTCGTTTTGAAAGATCACCCCACACCCGTCCTGAACACCTTTTCACACAACCATTAACACCTCCAGCAACCCCTCTCTCCCCCACACCCACAATTCAAATCAGCGAAGAAGATGTGTGCCAGGTCTTCAGGAAGAACAAAAGAAGGAAATCACCAGGCCCTGACGGTGTGTCACCAGCCTGCCTAAAAATCTGTGCTGACCAGCTGGCCCCCATCTTCACACAGATCTTCAACAGATCACTGGAGCTGTGTGAAGTCCCCTCATGCTTCAAACGCTCCACCATCATCCCCGTCCCAAAGAAACCCAAAATTACTGGACTTAATGACTACAGACCTGTGGCCCTAACGTCTGTAGCCATGAAATCATTTGAAAGACTGGTTTTGGCTTATCTGAAGGACATCACTGGACCCTTACTGGACCCCCTGCAGTTTACCTACAGAGCAAACAGGTCTGTGGATGATGCAGTCAACATGGGACTGCACTTCATCCTGCAGCATCTGGACAGACCAGGGACTTATGTGAGGATCCTGTTTGTGGACTTCAGCTCCGCTTTTAACACCATCATCACAGAAACCCTTCAAAATAAACTAACCCAGCTCTCCGTCCCCACCTCCGTCTGCCAGTGGATCAACAGCTTCCTGACAGACAGACAGCAGCTAGTAAAGCTTGGTAAATTCACATCCAGCACTCGTACCATCAGCACTGGAGCTCCTCAGGGCTGTGTTCTCTCCCCACTGCTCTTCTCCCTCTACACCAACGACTGCACCTCTAAAGACCCCTCTGTCAAGCTCCTGAAGTTTGCAGAAGACACCGCACTGATCGGCCTCATCCAGGACGGTGACGAGTCTGCTTACAGACAGGAGGTTAAGGAGCTGGCTGTCTGGTGCAGTCTTAACAACCTGGAGCTTAACACGCTCAAAACTGTGGAGATGATAGTGGACTTCAGGAGAAACCCCCCTGCTCTCCCCCCACTCACCATCATGAACAGCACTGTGACTGCAGTGAAGTCATTGAGATTCCTGGGCACCACCATCTCCCAGGACCTGAAGTGGGATATTCACAGCAGAGGTTGTACTTTCTTCGCCAGCTGAGGAAGTTCAATTTGCCACTGGAGCTGCTGAAACAGTTCTACTCCGCCATCATTGAATCCATCCTCTGCACTTCTATAACTGTCTGGTTCAGCTCAGCTACCAAATCTGACCTCAGAAGACTACAGAGAGTAGTCCGGACTGCTGAGCGAATCATTGGTACAACCCTCCCCACTCTCCAAGAATTGTACTTATCCAGAGTGAGCAAAAGGGCTGGTAAAATCACTCTGGACCCCTCACACGCAACACACTCCCTCTTTGAACTGTTACCATCTGGTCGACGCTACAGAGCTCTGTGCACCAGAACGTCCAGACACAGGAACAGTTTCTTCCCTCAGGCAATCCATCTCATGAACACTCAACAATAAACGTGGAACACACAACTATAATACACTATCCATTCACCACACTCACTTATTTTATTTTTATTTTCTCATTTCTAATTTACACATACTTGACCTGTACATACTAGGTGTCTATATTATATATTGTGTTTTTGTTGCTTTGTACATTGAATATTTGGTTATTTGTTGTTATTCTTGTATTATCTGTGTCCTGTCCTGTTGCTGTCTTTGCACTGTGGAGCTTCTGTCACTACAACAAATTCCTTGTATGTGTAAACATACTTGGCCAATAAAGCTCATTCTCAATCTCATTCTCACTCTCCACAATATGTACGTAAATATGCTAGCCTGCTCATAATTAGCTTCAAAATTATAACAAGAGAAGCAACATTCTCACAATAGTCAGAACAAACTGAGGTGGAAAGATTAATAATTTATGTGTAAGGAAGACTGCAAGTAAGTAAGGTCATTTTGTGTAAAGTCTAGAAAAAAATTAGAAAGTGTACTTTTCCAAACTTTGCTATCATAACTAAAAACACACAAATGTTCAACCCGATTAACTATTTTTTTAATATATTCATATTTGTTTGTGTTTCAAACAGGTCCAACCCAGCTAACAAGGGTCGTTCTCAGAAATTTGGCTAAAGTTCGGGCAAGATTCTGTCAAAGTTATGAACAAATGTTCTTCCTGTAATGCCAATAGATTTTTTGTTAAAGTTATTTTGACATTAATAACATTCTTAAAACATTATTTACTATCCAATGAACCTTTTGTGTTCATTACCAATTACTTCCTGTGTCAGAACATTTAAAGGTTACGCATAAATAAAAACCAAAAAACCCGCAGAAATAATGCTTTCTTAACTTAATGGGAATGTTAGCGAAATGTCCTTAGAATATATTTGTGTTAGCTGGGAACAGCTTTGCTGCCTCACAATGTGCCACTTACTTTCGGTGTAGATTAGCTCTTAATACATTCAGATGCACATGGACAAAGCAGAATAATTGTGATGACAACAACACCAACAAAAATATATTAAGTAAACAAAGATAATCACCACATAACAGATAACTGAAGGGAACAATAAATACAATCACAACACCATAAATAAAAGCAGCAAAGAGCAAAACAATAAATAGTAATATGCAGCATTACTCAGTATAGTTTATTCATGCTGCAGTGCATTGCTGAGAAAATGAGTATTGCATCTAAACAGCATTATCCACAGATTCCACACCTTCTCAAATATGTCTGACAGAAATTGAGAAAATAAGAAATGAAAACTCTTACTTTGTGGCTATCCGAGTCTTTGGTGGGTTTACTTTTTAATAGCTCTTTGGCGAGGCAGAAACAGTGCCTGTCAAAGAAAAGCCTTCCTTAAGAATTATATGGGAAGGACCTGTCGACGCAAATTAGTCACACAGAGTGAAAATGCAAACTAACCAAACTTTTTGCAATTAACTATTTTTTAAAAAGGTATGTGTAAATTATTGTTTATATTTTTGAATGAACATTAATTGATTTCAAATATGTATTTTAAAGTTAAACTTATGTAATTTACTGTATATACAGAGTGTGTGTGTGTGAGTATGAAGATGAACATATGGAAGATTTATACTTTTTAAAAAATTTATTTGTCAAACCACAGGGTCATTTAAATTAACTGCTTGAATGAATGAATGAATGAATGAATGAGTAAATAAATAAGCTAAAAATGGCTAATATCTTATAAATCAATTTTATAAATATTATGTCCACAAGAACCACGAATGTCACTTGCTTTGGACTGAAATACATTGGCTACTGGAGATATGACTTTAAGCACATGTACAAGAGCATGTATTATGTTAACCAAAACTGACTTCTTAACTCAAGGACAATCTTTAAAACGCAACAATTCATATTATTTAATGTCCACAACAGGCAAAATGCTTGTTTGCATTTCCTCTTAGTCATAATCTCATGGAAACTGTTTTGGATTATCCACAAAAGGATCATTTTCTACGTGGATTTGCATACATGGATTAGTATAGTCATAGTGTAGGAACGTATCTCGCACACACTCACATTTCAACACCATGTGGGTATTTTTTTTTATAAACTATTTCCATCACCAAAACAATCTCTCTATCTATCTCCCAAACAGATGCAGTGCACCAAATGATTTGTGTATAGCTTTTGTGTTCTCTAAATCCCCTCCAAACAACAGACCCACTCCTGTGCTTCATCTTCTGGCACAATCTCAATGGTTTAATTATGAAAGAGAAAATGGATGAGCATCAGAGAGAGGAACACATCCAGTGTTAATGCTCTGTGTGGGACTGATCTCATCAGATCATTTGACCTCTCAAAATTTTAATGTTTCCATATCAGTAGTACTCCACGTCTCACAAGACCCTCACAGAAGACACAATGAGATTTTGTAAGAGGACAATCTGTGTCTTCTTAAACCCCTGAAGAGCCACTTAAGCAGTTAGTCTGTACTGATCCCTCTCACTGGGGATTCCACATGTGCAGACTTATAAACACTGTTTTATTCCAGTCGAAAATTCAGCTTTGCATTAATTAAAGTCAAATCTCACCCCCACATGCAACCATCTTTACCATCTAATTATTTGCAAACTAGGACATCTGTGCATGAACAAACTAATATTGCCAGTAGTTTAGTGTGTTAAGCCTAGTGCACACAGTGTGGTTTTGCCATATAAGACTAATTTCAGAGATCGTAAAAGGTTTATTTAGCGGTGTCACACCACTGTCCACAAATATCTGACCTGTTTCTGCATGTTTTTTGCAGAATCATAGGACAAAGTTTTGTCAAGATTGTTAATATAATAAAATATCATGCTAAATTAAAAATGGTTTTCTTTTCAAGAAATTAATCCTTTAAAGGGACGGTTCACCCAAAAATGAAAATTTGCTATTGATTTACTCACCCTCAGGTAATCCATAGCCTCAGGCAAATGGTGCATTCCCGCTTCATGTTGAGATTGTGAGATCTTACTTTTTTTATGTAGGTTGAGGCATCTAGGATAAGAACAAGTAAGTACCATTTAGAGGGACAATACAACACAGGTATCCCCTCTGTTGTAAATAAACCCAGCGTCATCTCATGTTTGAGTTTGCTCCCATGCACCATTATGCAACAGAAATCTCTCGCTTCCAGACTCTCATAAAGACAATGGTGGAACAAAAAATAAAGTCTTCTTTACTGTTCCACCGAAGAAAAAAAAAAATCACCTACATCTTGAACAGATTGAGTAAATTAACAACAAATTTTCATTATTGGGTAAACTATCCCTTTAATGGTATTTTTTTATTTTACATCCACAAAAAAGACATTTTAATTCAGAAATTAAAAATAGAGGTGTAGTGAATCACTGAATGTATGTAAATATTTTTAAACAAATTAATAGGACAAAGTTTTTACAAATTTCATAAAAATGTAATTCATACAAAATATTATTTGAATATTAGCATTTTATTAATTATTAATTAAAAGCATTTTTTGTAGTGTTTGAAGTCAAATATGACTAGGTGGTGCAACAAATAATAAAATAAAAGTCTTTACAATGAATTTTAATCTTCAGGATGCATTGTGACTGGTCTTATGGCAGCAAAAAACATGATTTTTGTTCTTCATCTATTTTTTTTATTATTAAACTTTTAAATAAAATGAATATTTTATATCATCATCAAGTCATCTTGCATGTTCTCCCCTTGGAAGTTTTCTGAAGCGCTGGCCACCTGGTTGAGAACCACTACACTAGCCTCTTCTAAGGAATCACCCCTGCCAATAATATACTAGATCTATAAAGTCTTGACAGCACAAATTTTATATGTTTGTCTTATAATGCAGCTAAGATATCTATATTTTTTGGGTGGCCAGTGTTTCAGAATAAAACCCTCATGATGTTAAAAGCAAATTTATTTTATTTTTATTTTTTGCCCCATATCTGTAATGGTGTGATGACTTCCAGGAGATGATGCAATACGTGAGCATTTATTAAAATTTATGCATTTATGAAACTGACAGATACACCCATTTTGAGGCATATGGAGATAAATTGTAGAGTACTGCATTTAGGTTTTTATCAGCTGATGCAAACAGACCTTAACAACTAACACACAAACTGTTTCAGTTCTTTTAGCACCATGTCTCTATTTAGCCATATCATTTCCCACTAGCAAACATCCTCCTCCAGAACACACACATGCCATATACTCACTCATGCTCTCGCTCTTCCTCCCGTGAATAAAACATGATCTCCTTAATCAATAAATCACAACCTCTCAGAACTAAAAAGCATGACTCTAACTTCCATGTTGTTTCAGAATGCACATAGCAGCAGAAGTTGTGAAGTCTTCTTCACTGTCGACGTCCACAAACGATGGCAAGTCAAACACTTTTGATGTAAATTAAATGGTAGACTTTCTGACAAACAAACACACACACACACACACACACACACACACACACACACACACACACACACACACACACACACACACACACACACACACAGAGAGCAAAGCAATAAAAAGGTAATGACACTGCTTACAGGCCTCTTTGATATGCTTTATGAAAGACCACTGTTGTTTCCTTCACAATCCCAAAAGACAGCTGTTAAACCAATCGAGCTCACTTGCTGTTCAAAAACTTGGTGAGCTGCCTACACAGAAAACATTTTATGGCATCATAGACACATTCCTGTAGCATGGTAATGGTCACTCTTGAAACTGCATTGCGAAGCTTTGAAACCTCACAAATCTTCTCTTCCAGATTGCATAATTTCATCAAACAAAGATGTATTACCTTAAAACTACAAATGAGAAATTAATAAAAGAACACAAATTATACTGACACTTTATATTTAATGCATACCAGTTCTTAAAATAACCATTTTAAGATCTGTTTTCCACTATAAAGGATCTTTTGTGCAAATATTAAAGGTTGTTCATGGAGCTATAGATGCCAATAAAGAGCTTGGAAGTCAGCTCCCTATGTAGATTGTAAGCTGTGAGGCAGCTCACTAGGTTTTGAACAGGGCTGTGCTTGTTATACTTTGGCAAATGGAATTGCTGTTGGATTTCGTACTTGAAATTCAAAGCACAAGAGGGTGGAAAGGTTCCCATTTCTAACCTGGTGATTTTTAATCAGAAAATCTACTCCTTAACCTACACAGACAAAGACTTTCTCTCTCTCTCATTCACACACATACACACTCTCTCTCTCTCATCTCTCTCTCTCTCTCTCTCTCTCTCTCTCTCTCTCTCTCTCACACACATACACAACCTTTACATGTATATGTGGTCAGAAGATCCTTGGCCTGGGGATACTGTGGTTGACCTGAAAGCTTAATGTGAAAGTGTGAGGCTTTTACTAACCAGGAGAACAAAGCTCATTAGAGACATTAAAGATCACAGCGGAGGGAGTGCAGCTGTGATCTCTGGCCCAACACACTCGTCTCTGCTCTTTCACATTATCTCAGTCTCTTAGTGCAGAGCTTATTTATAGCCTCTTCTTTACGCATTTTATATATCACTGCTTTTTCATTCTGTAGTTCTCAGATTCAAGTTTAACTGCATGAGTGTTATCGACATGGTATCCGTTTCACATATAATTCTATAAATCCTATTACAATTGACAAATGAAACAATATCAAACAAGTGCTGTTGGAAGACAAACATTGATTGCGAGTGTAATATCACATTTATCACAAAGCTCAATAAGCAAGAATTGAATATTGAGTGACTTACATTTTAGACACAATACTGTCATTTACTATTTTGTTCAGCTATTGAAAATATTATCAAACAATTTAAAAATGGGGTCAATCAGTTTTCATCGATAAACACAATTTTGTCATGACAACTCTCATGACAACTCTTAGCATGGTAATGAATATGACAATGGTAATGTATTTGGTCTTTGCAGAATAGATCTGCTATGCTGTTGCTGCTGAATTGTTGCTGTTGTTGGGTATTGCTGTTGTTTTATATTATTATTGCTGCTGCAAAGCAAGTACAGGAACTTGCTGTGTATTTTAGACATACTGCATGCAGCACACATAGCATATATAATAACGCAGATCTATACATGTGGAGCTGGGAAAGGTGGAGGGTTGATGCTGGCGAATGCTAACCAGACATTTCAATGTAAAGCAGTAAGCTCATTGGCTGCGTATGCAACATGAACCAATCAGCTTGTGCCAAGTAGTTTAACGCAGTGAATTTGCTGAATTCAGGGCTTTATAAGTAGTTAACAAGATTTTAAAATCTATACGATGTTTGATAGGGAGCGAGTGCAGTGTTGACAGAACCGGACTAATATGGTCATACTTCCTGGTTCTAGTAAGAACTCTAACTGCTGCATTTTGGACCAGCTGTAGTTTGTTGATCAAGTGTGCAGAACAACCACCCAATAAAGCATTACAATAGTCTAACCTTGAGGTCATAAATGCATGAATTAGCATTTCTGCATTTGACGTTGAGAGTATAGGTGGCCATTTAGATATGTTTTTGAGATGGAAAAACTCAGTTTTACAGATGCTAGAAACATGGCTTTCAAATGAAAGCTTGCTATCAAACAGCACACCTAGGTTCCTAACTGATGAAGAAGAATTGACAGAGCAGCCGTCAAGTGTTAGATAGTGTTCTAGGTTATTACATGTGGGGTTTTTAGGTCCGATAATTAACACCTCTGTTTTTTTTCAGAATTTAGCAGTAAGAAGTTACTCGTCATCCAATTTTTTATATAGACTATGCATTCCGTTAGTTTCTCAATTTGGTGTGTTTAACCGGGCTGCGAAGAAATATAGAGCTGAGTATCATCAGCATAACAGTGAAATCTAACACCATGTCTCCTGATAATATCCCCCAAGGGTAACATGTAAAGCGTGAAAATTAACGGCCGTAGTACTGAGCCTTGAGGTACTCCATACTGCACTTGTGATCGATATGATACCTCTTCATTCACTGCTACGAATTGATGGCGGTCAGATAAGTACGATTTGAACCATGCTAAGGCACTTCCAATAATGCCAACAAAGTGTTCTAGTTCAAAAGAATGTTGTGGTCGATAGTGTCGAACGCAGCGCTAAGATCCAGTAGCACTAATAAAGAGATACAACCACAATCAGATGATAGAAGCAGGTCATTTGTAACTCTAATGAGAGCAGTCTCAGTAATATGATACGGTCTAAATCCTGACTGGAATTCCTCACAGATACCATTTTTCTCTAAGAAGGAATATAATTGTGAGGATACTACCTTGTGTCTTCTTGTATCTTTGACAGAAAAGGGAGATTTGAGATCGGTCTGTAATTAACTAGATCTTTGGGGTCAAGTTGTGTTTTTTTTTTTTTTATGAGAGGCTTAATTACAGCCAATTTGAAGGTTTTGGGGACATATCCTAGTGACAGTGATGAATTAATAATAGCCAAAAGAGGATCTATGACTTCTGGAAGCAGCTCTTTTAGTAGTTTAGATGGAATAGGGTCTAACATACATGTTGTTGGTTTAGATGATTTAACAAGTTTATACAATTCTTCCTCTCCTATAGTAGAGAATGAGTTGAATTGTTCCTCAGGTTATCTATAGTGTACTATCTGATGCGATACTGTAGCTGACGGCTGCATGATTATAATTTTATCTCTGATACAATCGATCTTGGAAGTAAAGTAGTTCATAAAGTCATTACTGCTGTGCTCTTGGGGAATGCCAACACCTGCTGATGCTTTATTTTTCGTTAATTTAGTGACTGTATTGAATAAATACCGGGAGTTATGTTTGTTTTCTTCTAGAAGAGACAAAAATTTATCAGATCTAGTAGTTTTTAATGCTTTTCTGTATAGGATAGGGTATTTTCCCACCAAGCTATACAAAATAACTCTAGTTTTGTTTTAATGCATTAATGGGGTTTACTTCTAATCAGTGTTTTAGAATAAATGTGAATCATTATTGAATAATGAAGACTCAGGAAGACAGTAAGAACAGTAGTAATTCAGAATACCAGAATTCAGTAATGTATATTGCAGTATATCCTGTCATGAATTACAGTAACTGTCTATTCGATGTTTGTCACTAACTAGATGTTTGTCATGAATGAAAGATACTTGTTCACCATCCCTTGGCTAAAATGAAGTGTATGCCTACACAGGACCTGACCTTATCAATTCAGTTAGATCAATAGTCCCTCATCAACACACTGAGACAGAGTACTGATTATTCTGCTACGGCCTGTCCCCCAAAACATTTGGCAAAGGTCAAGGTGAGGTACACAAGTCTGTAGAATAAATGTTTGTTTTTATTGATTTTCAAGGGGGACAAAACAATACAAACGGAGAATTACAGCAGAAATGCTTTTTTTGTATAGCAGCATAACAGGCACGCATCTAAAATATGAGTAAAAAAAATCCACTGTGAAAGAAATTTGACCTTCACAAAATCTCAGACTTTGATTCCATGCTTATTTTATAAACAAAAGCATTACCAGATTTGTGTCACATTTTCCTGTGTCAGTTCAGGGAAACCCTCCAAAGAGGATTGCGGGAAGAGGAAGATTGCGAAAGAGTTATATGGCTTTCTACCTTTCTAACTCTAATTGGGTTTCACAATCTCTTATATGTTGCAGGATGCACTTTAGTGCAGGAGAATTGGGCTTGAATCCATTTGAGGCAAAACTGGGTTATAGAATTACAAATCCATCAGCATTAATAATGTAGACTGTACCTTGGACAGTTAGTAGTGACACAAACCCTCCTACATTTCATTTTTTTGTCTTCAAATCATCACCAGAATACATAAATATGTGTAGGAATCTGCCTCATAGTCTGTTCACATTGTAGAGAGGCAAGGTTCTGGGTGGTCATATGATAATAAGATCCCTTCCTTTGAAGAAAACATTGGAAAAGATCAAATTTCCCTGGTGTTATCAGGCAGAGGTCAGTGAGAATGGGTTGTGGGAGCAATATGATCTGTAAATCCAGCTGTGTAGCTGGTAATACAAAACAAATCCCGGGTACTTTTAAGATCAAAAGTAGACACCACTGCAGTACCTTTGACACAGATGTAGTGCGACTGTGGCTGGGAGATCAGGGAAGCACATGTCATCTCAGAATGTTCTATCATTGGCCAATCAGCTGTAAGCTCAATACTATAGACTTTAACCATGATATATTGAAAATAAAATCTATTAAAATCTCTATCCTTTTCATTTAAAACTTGATATTTCATGGACTGTTTCGTAACAGTGAAATAATTTTATACTTATACACAAAATGTAAGTATTGCTAAAACTATGCATGTATGTGTATGTAATATACACTGCTTAAAAGTGTGGGGGTCAGTAAAACGTTTTAAAAAATGTTTTGAAAGAATGTTCAGAAATAATATTAAAATTTCAAATAACTGTTTTCTATTTTAATATATTTTAAAATGTAATTTATTCTTGTGATGGCAAAGCTGAATTTTCAGCAGCCATTACTCCAGTCTTCAGTGTCACATGATCCTTCAGAAATCTTTGTGATCCATTAAGTTATTAAACCCAGGTTGCTTCTGTGGATTCTAAAGCAAAGAACTGTGCAACACACAGTGGTGTTTCTTTCCTAAATGATTTAGTGTTGAACAAATCGATCAAGTCAAATTTATTTGTATTGTGCTTTTCAGAATACACATCATTTTAAAGCAACTTTATAGAAGAACAAGGTTGTTAAAGTATGACTATAATGCCTTTACCATTGAGCAAGTTTCAGGGCTGGGGAATATGACAATATATAATGATGATACAAGTGATCCTTCGAATTTAGACCTAGCTACATTGTATTTGTTGTCTAGCACCATATATCAGGGCCACAATGACTCAAGCACATGTCTGATCATTAAGAGATTTAAAAAATATTTTGTATTTTTCTGTTAAAGGAGACCTATTATGTAGGGTGACCATATTTTATTTTTCAAAAAAGAGGACAGTAGGGGCTGTGTGTGTGTGTGGGGGGAGGGGGATTAAAGTAGCCCCCAAAGTATGTCAAAACTCAAAATATGATGTACTGTTATGCAGATTGATTATAAACACTACTAAGTTTCTTACCAGTGGCCATCCTTCACAAAACTTAACATCTACCACTGTTTTATCATAGGTAGAATGCAAAATATTTCAATACAAGCATTTCAGTCAAATGTAATTTATGCAATATTTCAAACCTGTAACCCACGGGAGAAAATCAACCCTCCGCAACAGTTTTAAATCAGCCCAATTCCGTGCACAAAATGAGGATTTGGCAACCCTGCATCCAAAGTGATTTAAATACTCTGCATACTGATAGCGGCTCTCTGATGCACAGAAATTATATTCGATAATGGTCAGAAATTCAGCGGGAGCGGGATAAAGAAAACAGTCCAGTGCAGGGCTCAAATACAAAATTGCACACAATGAATGGCAACTGTAGAAAGTAAAAGCCGAATCCCGTACATTTTGGGTGTTTTAGAAATCCCGGCCGGACACATTTCTTAGGTCCAAAAAAGACATGTCTGGGGAAAAGTTAATACTATTATATTAAAGTTAATACTATTATATTCCTTTTTACAATATGTAATATACGTTTTAGATGTCCCCATAATGTGTCTGTGGTGTTTCAGCTCCAAATGACATGGAAACAACTCTACCTCTTCTCATGGTCTCGCCCCCTTTGCTGCATGTTGCCGGGGGCAGACTTTATCAGGGATTGTGATGTCACAAACCCAGGAAGTAACTACGAGCTGTTTTTGTAGGCATTAAACTGCCATAATTTTTAAAGACAATATCTCCATTTGCATTGAACTTTCAGCATCTAAACTTTGTAGATATTGTTTATGCCCAAACAACAATATTACACACTAACTAACATTAAAAAAAAATGAAATCGTAATCAACCACCCCTTTAAACATGGAAAAAGTCAGATTTTCATGATTTGTCACTTTTAAGAGCGAGTGAGAAATTCTCAAAATAAAAATATGACAATATGATCTGTTGTTCTAGGTGAAAATACTGAAAAGGCTGGTGCTCAAGCATACGATTTTGATAATGGTTGGTTGTGTTTTAAGCGAAAACCAATGAAGATATTATCAGTTGTCTAAAGTAAAAAGAACCAGTTGTCAAAGAGTCTGATGTGAGTTGAATATTTTCAAAATTTAATTAGCAGTTATTTAAGTGACCATGTTAAGAAATATAGGGTATAGATTTACTTTCAATTAGCAACGTCTCTGATTTTAGGCAGAATTATTATAGTGCATAATTACTTACTGTGGTCAAAAATTACGTGGCAAAGAATTTGGTTGAAAATGACATCATGGTAAAAATTGTCAACCTCTAAGCAGTTTATACTGGGAGCTGCTAGAAAATCAACACATAATGTTTTAATATCCTAGTTAGCAAAAAGAGGTGACAGTGGAAAAAACAAACAGCTCAATTTTGATGGTAGCAGGAAAAAAATGAAGAAAAAAAAAAAACCTTGGGATAACCCAGGATACAACGGTTCAGCCAGTTCGCCAGTAGTATTGTGTCGATGGGACACAATAATACTATTGTAAAAATTCAAGTCTAACATTTTACAGAGCTTGTTTTCAATACTTCACACTTTAAAATATACTTCAGACATCACAAATTAGTCATTATGGTTCTTCTAATTAAGTGATAAAAATAGTTGCAAATGTTTTACAAAATACGCATACTCGCATACTCATGAGTAAAATGATTTTGTACTACCAAATTATAGGTAATTAATTGAACTTACCCTGGAAAGTTCTCGATATCTCGTAATTTCAGGGCACATGAGTTCCTAAATATGATGAATGTTGGGATACGCTTAGCCTCAAACATTGTTCAAATTAAAGTAGTATTAGAGATAGTAGGGATATAGTGTGCATTAAACTCATTGATATTTGGCCGATTCACATACTTACCTCCTCAAGTACCAAGACCACAAGTGTGGGTATTGGCCTAGTCACTTGTTTCATATATGAATGAATCAATGTTTTTAAACAAATCTGTTAAATTAATGATTCAGAGACACTCTTAAAGCAGTCACCTGCAGAAAGAATCACAAAAAAATCCCCACTTATTTAATAGATTATCAATGACTAAAAAGTAAACAGGCAACATTACTAAGGCATTATAAAATTCAGTAGGAAGATCAAAACAATAAAGTACCTTAAATACATTTTTAGCATGATCTTTCTCAGCCGTCTAACAGTCTTTTCAATGCCAAAGTGATTGAGATGGCCGATCAAATCAAAGAAGGCCAGCTTTACTGTTCACAGATACTGAACGATTTAGATTTTGAGTGTGAGCTAATATGTATGTATTATAATATTGCCAAGTAATATGTAAATACATTTAGTATTTGATAACTGTTTTACATAACAGAAATTATCAGTGACCAAAAAAATCAAATATTCTTGTGATACTACACTTTTTTTTGGTCAAGTTTTGCCATTATTATGAATTTAAAACATAGGATGAATCATTTACATGAACATTTACATTTAACTGAATGTGACAAGACAAGAAATGAATGAATTAGGCAGTTTTGCGTTTTCAACATATTATACAGACATTCACTCTTATTCCTATGCCCTTGTTAAATAAAAATATTCTTTGCAAAACATTATAATTGATTAAAGCTGCAGTCTGTAAGTTTTGCCTCTTTGTTGCCATCTCTGTTTGAAAACCAGCAATTGCAGCTATTTGCGAATTATCTTGTGGGTTCTGTAATTCGGAATCACAGATTCTAGCTTACGTCTTGCAATATATGACACAAATAAGAATTTTCATCGGATATGGTCATCTGAATAAGTAATTAACAAGTCTGCCACTTTTGTTCGGACCAACTGAGGAATAAAGCATTACAATAAATCTCACTACCAATGGTGATTAAATCTAATGATCACTTAGCTCATATCACATCAAACCATGCAAATTATTATTATTGTTATACTTTTTTCTCAAATTGTTAATGTTAATATCATCAGCATTGCGTGTATATAGTGTGTATTAGCATTACATGTAGATTTCAATTTCTGCACAGTCTAATCTCTAATTGTCATACAATTCAAATTTCATATAAAGAAATTCTTTTAATCCAAAATGCAAACTATACTTCCTTTGAACTGGTTCTCTTTAAAATACAAAAACTTGTGTAATCCCACTTAGCCTATTTAATTTAAATCACATGTATTTCATAAACACATAATGCTTTCTGGATTACAATCCTCCATCAAAATGATACATTTAATTATTCCAGCTGCTGTGAGAAAAGGCTATAAACGATCCGCCACCTGCATTATCCTCACATGCGATTTAGCCTACTAGCCGGGACAACTTCTATATGTTTACAGACGTGATGCAATGATGCAGCGCCATGCTCGAATTTCCCACGAATTCTTCCCAGTACCACTCAAATTAGAAAACATTATTATAAGCTAACCGTTGTGAATTGAGCTAAAGTAAGGCAATAGTTTTGAACACTGGCTGGTGTTTTAACTTGCTCAAATATTGATTTTTGATCATTAAAAAAAAAAGAAAAAGAAAGTTACGTCTGCAACTTAAAAAAAGAAAAAAAAAAAAGAAAACAAAACAAAACAAAAAACGTCCTTTTAATGTTCTTATCCCCCCTCCCCCACAAATTAATTTCTTAAAAAATTGGCCTCCCTCAGTGTTTATGACTTGGTTACGGACTTGAGCAGGGCTGCTGTTTCTTTAGAGCACCTCTATTTTAAGCTCTGATGTCTTTTTAAATTTGTCCTTGTTGAATTCAGGTCCTGATGCTGTCTAGTAATTTAAAGAAGGTACATAATTTACTTCAATTTAAGAAATGTCCCGATAAGTGCTGGAACATTACATTACTGCTTGTTCTCTCCTTCTCTCCTTTTGTACCTTTTCCCATCCCGCATGATGGACATCAACTATTCAGTTGTCCTGAGGATCTTCATATGCAATCACTGTCACAGGACTGTGTTCAGTTTGGTTATTTATTTATTTATTCATGTTTATACGTTTCCGATTTAAGTATTGAATTGTCTTGTCAGATGTGATAACTATTCCTGCTCTGTTGACAAAGATAAATATTTTTTTACCTTTCTGTGTGGAGGAACCAACGGAGGACACAATAATTTGAATGTCAATGTTTAAATTGTTGGACAGCAGCACCTGAAGCCTTTTATATTTTTGAACAACCTTCAGTTATTTAAAAGATTGAAAAAATGTGCATATTAAAAAGTTTTAATAAGTTTCAGCAATTAGCGTTTTCTCCTTCCAAATGACCTTTAAACAAATGGTTCATGCTATTAAAAAAAGCACTACTGAGATGTCTCTATTCCAAAGTATTATAATAAACCTAATAAAAGAGAAGATCTGGACTGTGTAAAGGTAAATATTTTCACAATTAGAATAGAACAGTATTAATCTGAATTTTATGAACAATGAAAAAAATTAAATACAGTTCACAAGTTACAAATATGTCTTTCTAAACCAAGTGTTACATATCTTGTCTCGTCTTCAATGACCATCCTTTGAATATTGCATAGTAAACTATAACTATTTAAATAAATGTTCAAGACATGCTAAAGATTATTCAACCTTGGGTTTGAGATTTTGGTTGTAGTGTATGTGGCTTGTTTAGTCTAAATTCCTTTAAATTCCTCTCCCCCAACCATAAACTTAGAAGCTAAATAATACATCACATTTGTTATCAGCAGCATTCTGGGAGTAATAATTCTTTACTATTTTTGTATCACATATTAAAATGAAGTTGAAGTAAGTGTATTACTGTGTTTTTTCTTTCTAAACTGTACTGCTGGTCTCTTATCGCCCTCTCACAGCTGTCTATTATGCCTGTGAACACTGACTGACAGGTTTCTTTTTCCAATTACTTTCCAAACATCAGTCAGTGTGGCTATATTTTAAATAGGCAGCCAAGCACATTAAAAATGATAAATAAACTGAGAGACACCACTTCTGACAATCTGAAATTGGACTCCTGGCTTGGGTTGGTTGCACAGCTTAATTCACTGTATGGACCACATGGTGGACAAAAGGCCAGTGAGCAAGAAGTAAAGAGTTTTAATTTTAATCTTATCTTGGCAAAACATTTTATTACTATATTGGATTTCAGGTATAGACCTAGAAATAGAAAAAGAGAGAGAAAGAGAGAGTTTTTTATCTAGTTTATCTGGTCATATATGGCTACCTAAGAAAAGATAAATCACTGTGGAAACTATTTTTTTCTTTTATCATATATAAGCTGCAAAGTAATCATTACTAATATTAAAACGTCCTACACGTACATATTCCTAGTTCTCCCAGCACTGATTAGAATATTTATTAAAACTGTAAATTTTTGGGTGGGAGAAGTCATATTGGAATGAAATGGATTCTAATATGGGGAAACATTACAGTATACCTTTATTCTTTATAGAAAACTATATATATATATATATATATATATATATATATATATATATATATATATATCAACAATGCAATGTAAATAAAAAATATAAAAAGTATTAATTGTGATTGTGGTTGAAATTCTACATAAAACTCATTCTGCGTCACTAGTAAGAAAACTTGTGTGCTATTACAACTGAATAAGATCCGATGAATTAACTGCTGGAAGTCTCTATGGCCATACTTTGAAACCTGGGAAAGCTATCAGATGACCTTTACACACATAGAAACCTGAAGAATCAAAGACATGTGCACAAACAGTAGTGCTGATAAGAGTTAGACTGATTGTAAGAAGCTAAACAAACATAGTAAGCCAGTAAACTTGGCTTACTATGTTTGTCTCTGGTGCTTCCTTTAATAGATTTTAAGAGACATAAACTGTACATTTTGAACATTTTGTCCAGTATCCAAGGGATATTTTCCAGCTTAACCACTGCCTTTGAGATGAATAGGAAAGATAACAAATAGCATTCTCCAGGTGTCACTGACCTCTTTGACATCAACTCTCTGGCCTAAATGAAAGCAAGACAAAATGCCAATGTATGCCATAGACTGTGCAAAGCAGATTAATTCTGTTTCTAATTAAGTCTTTGTATGATTTATAGAACCCAATGTGAACACTGGCTCAGAAAGACCCTGTTTATATCTTCCAGTCTTCATTATGCCAGCTAAACATAACACTGCCTAATTCATTCAGTTCCATGGGGTCAGTAATTACATACCATTTAAAAAACATTTAATGAACCTGAGCTAACATGAACTTAAAATAGTATTTTAATTTAAATATAAATTATATAATATAATAACTTTTATTATATTATAAATGTATTATTTTTTTTTATTATACTTTAACTTTTATTATTGCCTGTGATTGTATAAAGATTGAATTGAATTTGCTTGGATATCACAGTGTTTTTTTTTTTGATAACTCATGAGATTTGTATTGGTTCCAGCACCATTTCAATGGAAAATGGGTTTGAGAGGGAGCGAAAGAAACACTCAGAGTAACATGCTGAGGAAAGGAGAAGACTCCCATTCTCCTAATTAACATGGAAATCCAAATGAAAATGGTACAATTGTGTTGTGAGTCAGTTTGTTCAATAGCTAAACTCAAGAAATTATGAGAGTGAACAGTCTACCTTGGTGTTCGGAAAGGTTACAGACATCACAAGAGAACCAGCTCCAGGCTAAACAAACGAATCTCATTGGTATTCAATATACATTGCATTCTATGGATCTAACAAAATATCTTGAGTGCTATTTTATCCAGGACACACTGACTCACATTTGAGGTAACCAAAAAACCCAGGTTTACAACTATTAAAAGAACTGGTAAACAGACAGTTCCTCCATATCACTGCCACTTATGGTCAGTAAACCGTGCTTTAATTAAAATGTTTACTATACCTGTATGGCCTTATCTTATCACACTATGGTTCCATTTCATCAAATACAAAGCTAGATATAAAAAGAAATGTCAAACAGCCTATAATCACCTAATAAATGAATAAACACTAGCTGATGTTGCCGCTGGGTGATACAATGGTGCCACTGTGTCTGGTATGAATAAACAAGAAAGACAGATTCACTCTCCTTATCTATGTAGCTAAAGGGCTTTTAGCCTTTGTCCAACTATCCCCTATCTGATGTCTATTGATTCACCGGCATTTATTTGCATAGTGTGACATGAAATTAAACTGAGTTTACAGAAACTTGCTTGTCGTCAAAGCATATAAAGCTTGGTTTTAAATTGAATGCTGGCTTATAATGGCTTAAAGGCTCCTTTTCAATGCAAACAACAACCTTAAGTAGCAGCCAAATCCGGCCCATTAATTATTTTAAGTCTATTTGATTTATTTTGATGAAAATTCCAAACGGAGATGACCATGCTTAAACTGTACATAGTTCAGCAACCCTATTTCATATACATGAACCAGCACTCTTAAATAGACATATTTGATCACGTCTTATCCAATAAAATGCATTTATGCAAATTACTTCTTTATAAATTTGCAGACCAGTATTCAAACAGACAGGAAATTATGGCAAATCCTTGTCAAATTTATTTTAATTGAATGCCCCTGATTACATTAATGCTAATAAAGACAGAGTATTAAGTTTTGCAATGCAAACATGTTCGACAAAAGTGCTAAGAACTGGTAATTTAATAAAATGTAATGGAATTTGATAGAAATTTGATGTTTGAAAAGTCTAGTTTATATGTTGTTTTGTTGTTTCATAAATATAATAATTAATTTCACTTTTAATTACAAGTACAATAAACAATGTTAATTTATTTTCTTTGCTTTTAAACGTTAAAACAGAGCTTTTTAGTGGGCTTTCAAAGATGGCGTTCATATGAAGCAGCATTTACTGAAAACCATAAAAAGATCACAGAGCTTGACTCTGAAACACACAGCACATCAGATTACATATTTATATGATTACAATGCAGTCTTTGCAATTTGATAATCATGCTAAACCATATTGTGTTCTCAGGCGTTGGAATTAAAGAAAAAGTTGGCAACTGATACCATTTTATATACAAATGTTTACTTTCATTTGGCACTTGGCGAGTATTAAATTCTAGACCCTGGTTCCAATTCCTTCTGCGTATACAACGAATGTTCTAAGATTTGAAAAATTATTCTGAAAAATAATAGCCCTATCAACATTTTGCTAAATGATATGGTCTTGAAAGAAAGATGAAGAATGCTGGAATATGTCTTGTTTTGAAATGGAACAGAGAGAGAAAAAGAGGCAATGTTCTGACAGCAGGATTACCATTTCACTGGCTACACAAGTCATAGCATTGGAAACAACGTGCCAGCAGGCATGAAACACAACTATGCTTCAGTGAGGATTAGAACAAGATTAAGTATGAAAAAATGAAGTCAACACTGCAAATCCTCAAACTCCTAATACGTCTAATGATGCGACTGCTGTATTATAATATTAGTTGCAATTTGTTCTGCTCTATTTTTCTAGAAACTACATAAAAATTGTGTGCTTTTCAGTCTTGTCACATATATCAGATCCCACATTAGCCTACGAGTCTCATTATGCACTGCAGAATAGCTCCTTCAGAATAACCACCTATCGACAAATGTCTGTTTTAATTTTGTTGAAACCATTTTTGACATCACCGCAAAGCAGAGATGTGCAAAAGTACATTTTTAAGACTGACTAGTCAGGGTAATGGTCTGAATAACTAAATCAGTGTTTTAGGAAGGCAGGTTTCAAATTACAAAGCCCCAATCAAATTGTCACACTTTGCCAGGGAGCAAGGAACGAGGGAGCGAGCAGTACTTTAAAACACGGTCTTTAATAGTCCACACACGTAGGAGACACAGAAAACACCAGGAAAGACGTTCAGAACCGACAAACACTAACTGAAAGGACTGAGGCTTATAAACAGGGTAATTGGGGAAGACGACGAGACACATCTGGAGCAAATTAACACAATCAGACTGGGGAGAAACTGGGTCACAGGGGAGCAAAACACACACAAGACAGTCCACAATCCTGACATTTCGCCCCCCTCCCGGAAGGTGCGTCCTCGCACCGTAGTAACATCCACAGGGGAGGGGCAGGTGGGAACTAGGGAGGAGGCTCAGGAGGAGGATGGACACCCGGGAGGGGGCAGGCAGACAGAGACCAGGGAGGCGACGAATGAGGGAGGAGCCAGGGAAGAGACAGGAGGGACCCGGAGCAGGAGGCGCACAGCTGGACCCATTCCACAGCCGTGAAGATAGCCAACGGTGGAGCCGACGCAGGGAGGAGCCATGGAGGAGGGATGGCAGCCGACTCTAAAGGGCCGACCAACGGCGGTGGAGCAGGTGGTGGAGGAGCCCAAGGCGGAGAGCCAACGAGCCAGGGGGATGCCGAGGATCCGGGGGGCCAGGGTGGAGCCGAGGGCTCTGGTGACCGAGGCGGAGGCGGAGACCCGGAGATCCGTGGCGGAGCCAGAGCGACTGAGGACCCAGGTGGAGCTGAAGGGAGGAAGGAGCCCAACGGAGCCGGTGGGACGGAGCGACGAGGCGCAGCCAGAGGAGAGGAGTTCTGAGGCGATGGCGGGTCGACACCCGACCAAGGCGGAGCCGGAGAGACGAGGGAGCCCGGTGGAGCTGGTGGATCGATGGGTGACGGTGGAGGCGAGGGAGCTAGGAGCCGAGGTGGAGCCACTGGGTCTACGGGCCGAGGCGGAGGCCAGGCCTCGGAGGCTGGAGGCGGAGGTGAGGGATGCTCCAGCCCCGGCGACGCTGGAGGATGGCAGACCCACGGGGTTCGCACCGTACAGATAGGGGGCTGAGGGCGAGCGGGGGAGCTGCCAGACAACAGCGGTGGAGGAGGCAGGAGCGGGTGTGAGGGTGGGCATTTGAGGAGCGGGCACAGGAGGGCGTTTTCGAGGAACGGGCACTGGGGGGCACATTCGAGGATCAGGCACTGGAGGATCGGACGCCCCCTCTCGGTCCAGCAGTCCCAGATGTATCTTCAGCTCACCCTCAGCTCCACTCCGCGCTCACACCGTCCACGGCTTGCTCCCTCGTGATGAGCACTGTCGCCGGCTCTCGCACCTGGTCTGACAGGTTGGGCTCAACTTCCGGGGCGATCATCCGCTCAGTTGCTCGGCTTCGCGCTGGCTCGCAGATCGCGGCGGGAAATGGCTCTCCGTCATCGGTGGGCTCGGGCTGGTGCTCCACACTGCGTGGAGATGGTGGGCTGGGCTCTGGGTCTGGAGTGGATCTGGCGAGATCATTCTCAGGGGAAATCCTCTCGAGGATCCAATCTTCGGACGACAGCGCTTCCATTATAGAATGAGCAGAGCGCGTCGTCCGGGTAGCTGGTGGTGTTAGCTAACATCAGGAACAGTCGCGTATGGTCCTCCAGAGATCGGTCCCCCTGCTCCAGCAGGAGGAGGAGGAATTCGGGCCGGACAAAGGGATCCATGGGGCACAACGGAAATAAAAATACTGAGGGAAAAAACGGAAAACAAAACGGAGGGTAGACGCAGGGGTAACTGTTTTTGGTCGGTTCTTCTGTCACACTTTGCCAGGGAGCAAGGAACGATGGAGCGAGGAGTACTTTAAAACACAGTCTTTAATAGTCCACACAAGTAGGAGACACAGGAAACACCAGTAAAGACGTTCAGAACCGACAAACACTAACTGAAAGGACTGGGGCTTATAAACACAGGGTAATTGGGGAAGACGACGAGACACACCTGGAGCAAATTAACACAATCAGACTGGGGAGAAACTGGGTCACAGGGGAGCAAAACACACACAAGACAGTCCACAATCCTGACACAAATAAATTTCTTTGGTAAGAAATGTTCTTGCTTTCAAAAACAGCTAAATGCTGTGCAATGAACAGAGCACAAGAGCCTTTAGCCGCAGTGGTTTAAAGGAGACAAACTGAAAGGCGAAACTTCCTTGAGAAGTTACCATGTCTAGTGTAAAAATTGTTTCAGCACTATAAAATATGTAATTATATAAACTATTTACAAATGTATAAATACACAATTGTATAATATTTATGTTAGAAGAAAGAGAATGCAGAGTGATAAGAGACATTATAGTATGTGATGACAATGGTCATTTACAGGTATTATTACAGTTATTATGCTAAAGTAATTTGACCATGGTGTAATTGACCCTCATTTCACTAGCTTGCATAATTACACATACTCTTTGTATGTGTGTACATTCCCATGAAGACACTCACTGTTTAAAGTATGGAGTTCCCCGAGGTCTTTGAAAATCTGAATGATGAATTCAGCGAACAAGTGTTTTTTCGAGATTATTTTGGGCTTTGATGTCCTCAACAAACTGAGAACTAACTTTAAATCCCTCCAAATGAAGCTGAACTTAAGCTGTAGTCGATACTGTAAACACACATGAAAGACCATCTCAGGACCACCCATGAGCATGCCATATTTATCTAACATGGTAACCCATGGAACTTAGTGCTTTCTAATCCACTTAGAGAGTTACACTGTGTGATAAAGGTTGACAGAATAATCCCTTTCATCTCTTCTTCCTCCTCTGTGTCATGGTTGTCCTCTTCATCTCCTGCACAGCAGGCGTGTATCAGCTTAGGTTCAAGTACACATGTGCACATTCAATGATTTATTTATGATTTATATAAGACTATGAATTTGAGGAATTAAAAAATTCATCATGATTGCAAAATGGACCGGGTGTCAGTAGCAGGGTTCTATTTATTAAAACTAAATATTTTGACATCTAAACTACTTTGTGCAATGCCTATTTACTAATCTAAATGTAAACGTGAAAAATGTTGTTTCAATTTTCTTTAGGTATGTAAAAATGTACATATATATATATATATATATATATATGTATGTATGTATGTATGTATATATACAGTGGTGTGATATACCACTTTAATACTCTGTAGACTGACGAGACAAAAGTTTAACTTTTTGGAAGGTGTGTGTCCCATTACATCTGGCGTAAAAGTAACACAGCATTTCAGAAAAAGAACATCATACCAACAGTTAAATATGGTGGTGGTAGTGTGATGGTCTGGGGCTGTTTTCCTGCTTCAGGACCTGGAAGACTTGCTGTGATAAATGGAACCATGAATTCAGCTGTTTACCAAAAAATCCTGAAGGACAATGTCCGGCCATCTGTTCAGCAAATCACACCACACCAGCAAATCCAGATTGTTTTCACCAGATTGTTTTCCACAACAATCATACCGGTACCAAAGAAATCACCTGTGTCCTGTCTCAATGACTACCGTCCCATAGCACTGACTCCAATCATGATGAAGTGCTTTGAGAGGCTAGTCATGCATAACATCAAAACCAGCCTCCCCAACACACTCGACCCGCTCCAGTTTGCATACCGTCCAAACCGCTCTACGGACGATGCAATTTCCTCCACCCTCCACCTGGCTCTTACCCACCTAGAAAATAAAGACTCCTATGTTAGAATGCTGTTCATTGACTTCAGCTCGGCATTCAACACAATAATCCCACAACAGCTCATAAATAAGCTAAACCTGCTGGGCCTTAACAATTCCCTCTGTAACTGGATCCTGGACTTTCTAACTGGAAGACCTCAGTCAGTCCGTGTCGGCAACAACACCTCGAGCACTACAACACTGAGCACAGGTGCCCCACAAGGCTGTGTGCTCAGCCCGCTGCTCTTCACACTGCTGACCCACGACTGCACTGCCAAGTTCAGCTCCAACCACATCATCAAGTTTGCTGATGACACAACAGTGGTAGGTCTCATCAGCAACAACGATGAAACGCACTACAGAGAGGAAGTGGCACAGTTGGCTGAATGGTGTGGCACAAACAATCTGTCCCTCAATGTGGAGAAGACAAAGGAGGTTGTGATGGACTTCAGGAGAAACTCCGTTGACCACCCCCCACTGACCATCGACAGCTCGACTGTGGAGAGAGTCAGCAGCACTAAATTCCTGGGGGTGCACATCACAGAGGATCTCACCTGGACCACCAACACCATGTCACTCTCCAAAAAGGCACAACAGCGCCTACACTTTCTCCGCCGGCTGAAAAGAGCAAGTCTCCCTCCACCCATCCTCACCACATTCTACAGAGGCACCATTGAGAGTGTGCTGACCAGCTGCATCACTGTCTGGTACGAATGTCTGGAACTGCAGTGCTGCTGACCGCAAGACCCTCCAGCGGACAGTGAACACAGCCGCAAAGATCATCGGTGCCCCTCTCCCCTCCATCCTGGACATCTTCCTTACACGATGCTCCAGCAAAACCAACAGCATCATGAAGGACTCCACCCATCCCTCCCACAGTCTCTTCTAGCTCCTACCATCAGGAAGACGGTACCGGAGCATCAGAGCCCGCTCCGCCAGACTGCTCAACAGCTTTTTCCCCCAGGCTGTGAGAGCCCTGAACTCAAACCACCCCGCCCCCCTCTGAAACCCCATGCAAACCCCTACCTCCTGAACATGGACCACCCCCCACCCCAAACCTTACCACACCAAAGAAAAACTGTATGGAACTTTAATTATTATTATTTTTTTTTTTATTATTATTTTTTTTTATTCTTATTTTTCTTTACACTATGGACACTCTCCTCTATGTGCACTATGGACACTTTACACTATGGACACTCACACTCTACACTATGTGCACTATGGACACTTACACTTTACACTATGTGCACTATGAACACTTACACTCACTGCTGCGTGTGCACAATCTCACAAAAAACTCAGCAATATATGTATGTTTACATGCTCATGCACTACAAATCATCCTGCACTGTTCCCCAACCAGCTGCTGACTCAAATGTCTCTCTTTGCACATGTACAGTATTTGTGAAGCATTCGTATAGTTTGTATTTTTTATCTTCTATTTTTTAGTTTGTATAGGGTAATATTTATGTGAAGCATTCGTATAGTTGTATTTTTTATCCTTTTAGTTTGTATAGGGTAAATACTTATATATATAGTATACTTATAGTTAAATCTGTTAGTAGTGTATAGGTTTATAGTGTTTTTTTTTACTTCATTGTTGTAATGTCTGTATTTATGTAGCACCGTGGTCCTGCGAGACACGACATTTCGTTCCACTGCATGTCCCCACATGTAGCGGAATGACAATAAAGCTCAACTTGAACTTGAACTTGAACTTGAAATCCAACTCTGAATGGCTGAAGAAAAACAAAATGAAGACTTTGAAGTGGCCTAGTCAAAGTCCTGACCTGAACCCTATTGAGATGCTGTGGCATGACCTTAAAAAGGCGGTTCATGCTCGAAAACCCTCCAATGTGGCTGAATTACAACAATTCTGCCAAGCTGAGTGGGCCAAAATTCCTCCACAGCGCTGTAACAGACTCATTGCAAGTTATCGCAAACGCTTGATTGGCAGTTGTTGCTGCTAACGGTGACCCAACCAGTTATTAGGTTTAGGGGGCAAGCACTTTTTCACACAGGGCCATGTGGGTTTGGATTTAGTTTTCCCTTCATAATAAAAAAACTTAATTCAAAAACTGCATGTTGTGTTTACTTGTGTAATATTAAAATTAGTTTGATGATCTGAAACATTAAAGTGTAACAAACATGCAAAAAAAATAAAAAATCAGGAAGGGGGCCAACACTTTTTCACACCACTGTATGTATATTATTTAAAATTATAATATAAAAATAAATTATGGATTTATTTAACTGATTATGAAGAAAATAAAACCACATACTATGCAAATATGATATGCAAATCTGTTACACATAACAGTCTGCTTGACAATGATATTATGTTTTATTGGATAAATAATAAATGTTCATATATTATCCAAAATTATTTTTTTTGAAACAGTCAATAAAGAGCTTGTCTGTAGTGCAAATTGTCTATCCACTTACAGTTTAGCATATTTTTGGAATTAATAATGAATGATTCTGAATCAGATTTGTACGAACAGATTTGCATGACACCACTTTCAGATCTCACAATCATCAGTAAACATAATTTAATCAAAGTCAGAACAAATATTCACATTTCTAATTATCTTGTGATTTTCACAAAAATGATTGATTTAGGCAATTAATTTGATTAACCAATTAGCATATCATGTAATTTATTCAATTGAAATGTACTGATTGAAGCCCTAAATTCAAAACACTACACAGAGCAGAACATACAATGTAAAAGCATGTGTTGACTCGTTGTACTTTTGCTACAAAGTAAATAACTCCCTATATTGCGAGGGAGGTTGAGAGGAAGGGGGCGAGTATGAGCAATGAGGACAGAGACGTACAATTGCATTTGATAAAAGCCTATATCCCAGCAACCAGAATAGAAGTGTAAGAAAAAAGCACTGTTCATGGCCTGTCAGCTTGAAACGAGTCTGCATCCAAAACTAATAGCCTCCTTTACTCCCGAATAAGAAACGGTAAAGAAAGAGAAGTAACTCCTCTGTCCCGAGATCAGCAGAGCACGGGTGACTGAAGGAGTCAATAGCATGAGTATTTCTCCTTAATACCCTTTGAGTGAGTGAGTGTGTGTGTGTGTGTAGACATATTTTAGACCCAGATGGTTCATCAGTGTGACCTCAGTGGGTCAGTAAGCTCAGGAGAATGAAGGCAACACAGCGGGACAGAAAATATTGCATTAAAGGATCATAGCAGCAGGAAAAGTCACCTTTCCAACTGGAAAACATGAGGAGACATTGAATAACATGTTCACTTTTTTACACAAACAAGTGTGCTGTTGTACTGAATTTAATATAATTGTTGTAAAACAAGGGATTTAGTTTAGTCTTACTGTTACTAGTGTTTGTTTGGGTAGATGCTAAAACATACAATTTAAAACATAAGCAGCTTTACGTATTTACAGCTGTATATACTTAAAATTATTTGCATGACAGGGGGAAGTAGTGGCCTAATGGTTAGAGAGTCAGACTCATAATCCAAAGGTTGCGGGTTCGAGTCTCGGGCCGGCAGGGATTGTAGGTGGGGGGAGTGAATGTCCAGCGCTCTCTCCACCCTCAATACCACAACTGAGGTGCCCTTGAGCAAGGCACCGAACCCCCAACTGCTCCCCGGGTGCCGCAGCATAAATGGCTGCCCACTGCTCCTGGTGTGTGTTCACGGTGTGTGTGTATTCACTGCTGTATGTGTGCACGTTGGATGGGTTAAACGCAGAGCACGAATTCCGAGTATTGGTCACCATACTTGGCCGTATGTCACTTCACTCACTTAAAATGTATATGACAAATCTTTAATTTGTAATGAATATATACTTGAATATACATTTGCACAGAGATAAACTTAGATATAAGCAGATATAGAATTGGCTAGAATTCTGCCTTTTTTCCTTGCAGTCCTGAGTTTATCTAAAATATGTCTACACACACACACACACACACACACACTCACTCACTCAAGGGTTATTAAGGAGAAATACTCATGCTATTTATCCTTTTTTTTCATTTCCAAGCTGCGAGTTAATATCTCACAATTGCGTTATTGCAAGTTATAAACAAAATTACAGTTTATATCTTTTGTGAGTTATAAACTCAGAATTGCAAGAAAAAAGTGTGAATTGTAAGATAAAAGTCACAATTACCTTTTTAATTTGTTTAGCTTCCATACAAATACTCAGAATATCACTAGAGATTGCACATTTTTAGGTGAAGAATGTATACTTAATATTTTAATCTCAAAGGGATAATTTACCCAGAAATGAAATTTACTCACCTTCATGTCATTCCAAACTTGTATGACCACCTTTCTTCAGCAGAACAGAGATAGACAGAAATGGAATGAAATTGATTTACAACTGTATATCACATAGAGATCACACTTTGATATGCATATACAAATACACTCACACTTCTGCGGCAATGCAAAAATCCATTTCACAAGTACAAAGCTGATGCTTCACTGTGATGCTTCACATCCTCTAAGGTGCTGATAAGGCTGCAGCTGGCAATCACGGAAGAAGTTTTCATACTGATGAGCCATCTACAATAAATCCAAACCCAATCCATGACATGTAAAACGGTATAAGTATTTCAGATCTGCGTAAAATGGCAGTTTCTACCAGAGTGACAGAAGATCGCGTCTAACACAGATACGCCCACAGGTACCATTATCATTGATCAGTTTGTTATCACCTCCACTCCTGAAATCTAATTAAAATCTCTCGTCCCTGTTAGAGGACTCAACTCTGATTGACGAAGCCAACCGTTCACTCAGCTACACTTAGAAGTTAAACCTGCATTAAAACTTTAGGCCTGTGAAGCTAATACATTCTTTTGCAGTCTGAATAATCATGCAGTTACATTTTTCCATCAACCTGTGGGTGAACCATCATTAGCCTTACTGTTCATTATAATCACCAACGTCGCACACAGCCATTTCTGCCAAAAACTTTGACTGAACGCAAATGCCTTCTATGACGGCAGAGTAGTTTTTCTCCAGTCGAGTCTGGGAATGTAAACGCGATAGATAAGTCCAGGCATGCTTAATGTTGTTAGTACACAGCTCTGTAACTACTGGATTTCATTTCCTCCTGTTTCGCACCTCTCCTTACTGGCTTTCTGTTTACCAGCTAGGGCCAGACTCATTTGCATAGTAATGGCAAGAGTGTATGCGTGCAAAGCAGCAACTTTAAAATGCGTTAATGGACTCGTATTTATTCATGGCATTCCAGGGAGAGTCCAAACACATAAAAATGCGGGTATGAAATACCTTAAAATAATATATCGTTTTACATATGTGGTTTTGCAAATGCCAGAAAATAAATATAGCTGGGTTACACTACATGTAATTTATGGAATACATTTTTCATGACTTACTGAGCACCTTAAAAATTACCTTTGACCTGTGACTGTTAATTATGGCAGCACGTTGTTTAGCAGTCACAATGTTGATTATGTCATTTATAGCAACAAAATGAAGCATCGATGTTCTTACTGGATTTTTAACTTAGATTAAAATAGACAAAAGTGCATTAATTTGGAATAAATAAACAGGATGTTCATATTTTACACACTCACATCACTTATATCATTGAACTTGTGTGTAAACTTGTGTGTAAATGTATTTGACTATGTCAAATACACAACAGAAATATTACACATAATTGTTTTTAATAGAATTCATTGAATGCATTAACAAAATATTGACTTCTAAAATCACTTTTTATCTACTCAGTGCATTCGTCTACCACAATAACATAATATCTATAAAAATCATCTTAATTTCTCTGCAAATATTGATATAATGTGATAAATTCCACTAATTAATCAGCTTTCTAGAGTTCATAAGGAATAGGTTTTGTTTCAAATTATTAAAAAAATATCAATTAGTTAATATAATGTAGCATCTCTGCTGCTTAAGACAGATAACGAATGGCATGTTTATATTTTATGCAGTGCAAAACTGTCAGCATGTTTATAAATTCTCCGAGGGCTCAGAAATCATACTTGGAGGAAGAAGTCGTGGCCTAATGGTTAGAGAATTGGACTTGTAATCGAAAGGTTGCGGGTTCGAGTCCCCGGCCGGCAGGGATTGTAGGTGGGGGGAGTGAATGTCCAGCACTCTCTCCACCCTCAATACTACGACTGAGGTGCCCTTGAGCAAGGCACCGAACCCCAAACTGCTCCCCGGGCGCCGCAGCATAAATGGCTGCCCACTGCTCCAGGTGTGTGTTCACGGTGTGTGTATGTGTGTGCATTTGTTCACTACTCACTGCTGTGTGTGTGCACTTGGATGGGTTACACGCAGAGCACCAATTTCGAGTATGGGTCACCATACTTGACAATACGTCACGACTAAAGTCTCTTCATTATCATTTTTAACTGCTGCTTTTCAAATCATATTTATGTGTTGTTTGCATAAAGCGTGTTAATCTGTCAGGAAGTGGTAGACATCTGGTGGCTTCTGCTTAGGGAGTTTTACACGCACTTACTCAGTCTTCTCAGTTCCACTTCGAGATGATATTTGCTGAAATCTATCAAGGATGTGTCTAGTATAGTACACAGGGGCTACAGATCTCTCAGTGTTAGCTGCAGGAGAACAGTGAACTCCCCAGAAGTCATTTATCAATCAGAGGGTCAGTCACACCTCTTTTATCATCGTCTGTCAGTAAGTACTTAATCCTACCGGTTTGTAAATTGGTGACTATTTCAGATATTACATAATGATCTCACTTGCTGATGACTGCCTACATAGGCTATATCTCCATAAATAGCATTTTTACATTGATGGAACCAAATGAGACACTATTAACACTCACAGCTGATGTATACAGTAAGTTAATAATTAAAAACACTAATGAGCACCAAATAACAAATATTGGCAGAAATAATATATATATATATTTTTTAAATGTTCAAACTATTTTAGACTTTTCATTAAAGAATTACAATATATTGATTCTCAATATTTCTCTTGGCTCTGTTGGTCATCTCAGATGGGAATCTTTCTCAATCTACAGATTGTCATATGAAGGTTATCTGCAAAGGTTATGTGATCTTAGATTTTTTTCGAAATTTTTCAAAATTAACTGGTACTGTTTCACTACCTTCATTTACCTTCATGCCCAAATATAGGTAGGAAACTTACTAAAAATACAAATCTTAAATGACATGCATTCATTTATATATAAAGATGGAGAGGTGACATTTGAAGTGACTAATCTTCCTGTATTTCCTCCTCTATTATGTTCTTATGTTGTGACACTCAAGACAACTGGCTCTCACTGAAAACAACTTCATGTGCATGCTGACACTTATGGACTGACAATCTTCCCCTGCTTTGAAATGATGCATGTGACATTCAGAGCATTGTGTCCTTACCTGATTGTAGAGTAAGTGCAGAGCAGCAGTCGTTTAGAAGAAATAAAGCTTGGATAATGTCATCATTGTCATCATCTTTGCCCCACGCTGTGGTAGAATAGGAGATTTTAAAGGTCTCAAAGCTGGGAGGACAGTAAGGCCGCATAGAAGGGTTTGCAGTAGTGCTAATTGCAGGGAAAATATAGAAATAAGAGTCGAAGATAATTTCTCTCTTTTTCATTGGACTATTGTCTTCATTGGGCTATTTTTGGGTCCAAATGACAGTTCGTTTGGCTGCTTTGCATGAGATGTGAAGAATTGCTCTCTGAGGGCAATTCAATACATTATAATATACTAAGTGAGACGAATAGCTGTTCAGATCAACATTTTTAGGTCTGATTGACTTTATATGAAATGCAAATCTGTGTAGTCAACATTCATTGCAATGCCTAATTGTTTTATATTTTGGTGAATTGTTGGCTAATTAGTATGCATTTGTACACTCATTCATACAGTTTGTTTATGCCCCAGTGATGATTATGTTTAAGGGTGGATATTCCTATGATTTTTAGAAATAAAATATACAAAAACACCACCTCAAAAAAAGTTATCAGTGGGAAAGTTATCAGTTATCAGTTTCCAGTGGGATTGAGGTGTTGTGGTTCAAAAACTTCTGTCACATTAATCAAACAGACCAAACAAACAGAACACATTAAATCTATTAAAAACACATTATTACACATTAAAACACATCAAAGTAATGTTTATGGAACATTCTTATAACCTTATCAATATTTAATATATGCTGTCATTACGTTGCGAGAAACCTTTCTGAGATCAGCATTCTCTAAACATCTTTATAAAGTTATTAGCATTTGAAGAACTTTTTCATAACGTTAAGAGAAATCCTTCTTAGAACAACATTCTTGTAAAGTGTTAGTCGTACTTGATGAATGTTCTAATAAATGTTATCAGAACCTTTAAATAACATTGTAATCACGAAAACTGGATATTTTAACATTCTTATAATATTTAAAAATAAATGTTAAAACAATGTTATATTTTGGGTGAAAGAAGTTGGTAGAATGTTGTAATAAACGTTTGTGTAACCTTTAAATAATGTTCTAATCTTAACAAGAAAATTGAGTTTACATTTATACTTTTTTGAATTAGATTTGAATTAGATGGTTCTGCTATACAAAGTTAATTACAAATGAGGAAGCACAAGCTTCCCATATTTAGATTTAAAAGTAAAGTCTTTCTACATTTTAAAATTTGAACAACACAACATCTTTTAACATGAACACTCTTCCACCTATTCAAGCATTATCACATTCAACATTAAATATTTTATGTCTTATATTGTCACATAGACATTGGCTTTGATGTCCCAGGAGTCAGTACAGATGGTAGAGGCCAGACGAACAGCGACAGCAACTGCAGATTGTAAATACTTTTAATTATACTATTGCACTAATCCAAACTAGAAAGTTAGCTCAACCAGAACTCATTCCCCCTCAACTGGTGGATCAAAACTGACATCCTCTAGACTTTTCATACACTTGAAATCCCTTTAATGTCCATCTCTCATAACCAGGCCTTTGAGGACAGGCAGACAAAATTAACTTTTATTAAACTCATCAAAAGCTTCATAATTGGATTGCTTTTTGAAGCAGACATGCTACAAATTAAAAGAAGGACAGATGTGAAGAGAGGTGTTCCTTCAATGAGGCTTTTTCCACAGCTCCTTTCAAAGTTCTGAAACTCTTTTTGAACCTGAATAGAGAAAATGAAAGCCTAAGAAGAAATTATCTTCCTTGTTTTATAAGTTAACTTGAAAAAGATGAGAACATAAGCGGGGTGAATTCACAAGCTCTACTGAAATTTTAGATCTGCACAAATTTGCTTGGTGCTGGTCTTGCTGTGGTGGACCAGCATATCTGTAATGTTTACCTGGTTTTCTGTTGACTGGCTCCTAGCTAAGCTAGTTAATCTTGCTAGGCACATCAGAATACTACTGTCAATGACATACTGGCTGTTTATTAGTACTTATAAAGCACATATTGTGCATGACATTATTCTACAATACCCAATACCTAAACTTAACAATTACCTTACTAACTATTAATAAGCAGCAAATTAAGAGTTTATTGAGGCAAAAGTTGTAGTTAATGTTTGGTTAATAGTGAGAATTGGGCCTTAAAATAAAGTTGTGACCTTAAAATGAAGTTCTTTTTAAAAAGCATAGCCTATATTTTACATTGTACAAATTCATACGACATCTTCACCTCATAAAATATGTTTTCCCCTTAGATTGGGTTTAGGATCCCATGTTGGGAGGTGGCATTCAAACTTGTAGTGTTTCAGCACAAAAACCTCTGTTTCGCACCAGCATTCCACTTTAATCAGGCGAGTTCAGTTTTGGTACTAAAACAAAGCAGACAGCCTGCACTAATAAACAACACTATGTTCATTCTTACCGAATTTGCCACCATGCTTCACATTGCACAGACAGAATGCAGCAGGTTAAATAAGGAAACCCCGGGTACGATCAGTGACAACATGGTCGGGATCATGTGTTACACATTAAATGGCTGTAAGCATTCCGGTCATAGTTCTTTAAGACGGCACTCTTCTCGCGTTTGTGGCGCTTCCCATCTTTGACACTGGGTCGTGGGAATCAGCTAGCATCAAACAGTGTGACCTTATTAGCCAGATTTTTTCTGCTCTCCAACCTCGCTAGCATAACGACCCTATCTCCCGCCATCTTTGGCGACATGTATCAGTGCCCAAGCACAACGAATCAAATGTGAACTTTCATTTAAGTACCACTGCATGCGTATTTCTTTCGGTGGGACATTCCGTACGCTTGTTCATCGGAGTCTGTCTCGTGACATTTGGCTGAAATATCACAAAATGTCAGCGCCATGTTGGGGAGACGGAGGGAACAGGTGGAGCTCTCCATAAACCTGACACAAAGACTGCTGAAGGCATCTGGCTCCCTCTCTGCTGTGAGACCGTTGCATATGAGCTGTCATTGTGATATGATGTTGTTCACATTTGTTTAAAGACAGCCTCCTTCTTAGTTTACACCACCTCAATTATTTTCTTTAGCTTATGCTCTCACACAAACACATGCTCACTGGTACAAACGTGCCTGCTTGCGATTAATAGGTTTCTAACCTCTGTGCAGATTTGTGCTTAGGGCCATTGACATTTCCGCTCCTGTCAGTGACACGGACTGACTCTCACAGGTGCGGTACCATAGAGTGATACCACTTATTTTCTTGTTGAACCAACACAATTTTTAATTAAATTGTTGGGGAAATCATAGGCATTTAACAAAAAAAAAAGCTATTAAGTAGACTTAAAGGGATAGTCTACTCAAAAATTAAATGGCCTCAATTATGACCCTATTTACAATATAAATCTGAGGTGTCCCCAGAATGTGTCTGTGAAGTTTCAGCTCAAAATACCCCACAGCTCATTTATTATATAATTTTGAAAATGCTTAGTTTGAGTGGAAGCAGAAACATGCTGTAATAGAGCATGTGTCTTTAAATGCAAACGAGCTGCTGTTCCCCGCCCTCTTTTCCAGAATAGGGAAGTGCCTTGTAACTGCTAAAAAAAATATATGTTTGGTTTTGATTATCATGTCTATCGCGCTGAAATCACACGTTTTAAAGCTATATTAGTTTAAACTTCTGATAGACGGTTTTCTGACGGACATATGTAGCATGCGTATAGAAAGTGGCTGCACATGTGAGACCGGCATGTGAGTACTAAGTTCTCTTTCACACATGAGTTCATGTTAAAAACATGCATAAGTTACAAAAACACAGTCGGTTATGTTTGTGAAGGTAAACATCTGGGAAAGAAATTGCATGTTTATATTAGATCTGTGTATTAAGTGACATCAGCATAATATACAGTATCTATACTGCTGTCTCTGCTATTAATATGACCCAAAAAATAAAATAAAAGCAGAGTATCACTTACTGCTCTGGACTGAATAACGTCTATAGCAGTGTTAGGCAATGTTGGTCCTGGAGTGCCACTGCTCTGTAGAGTTTAGCTCCAACCCTAATCAAACACACCTGAACAAGCTAATCAAGGTGTTCAGAATTACTAGGGCTACGGGCAGGTGAGATTTTTTGCAGGGTTGGAGCTAAACTCTGCAGGACATCAGCACTCCAGGACCTACCTACTGTCTATAGCCTTAATAAGAACACATTTCTTACTTGAATGCTGCTTTTAAATGCTCTAGCGTGAAGATAAACATGGCGGATTGTGTGCGGCTCACTCATGGCGGTGTCTCGGCTAGCTTATGGCAGTGGCAATCAACAATTGTGGGTGGGGCCTGTAAATTGTGATGTCACACTTTATGGATTCTGTGATTGGCTTGCTCTGAGATGCTGCTAATGATATATGGAGATTAAAAAAAAGGAGTGGGTGGATTTTTATCATTATTGGGTGGTTGTGTATACACACACTGCCAATACACATTTATGCCTAAACAACATGTGAAAGTGAATTTTGCATAATTGGTCCCCTTTAAATCATAAATTGCTCACCCTTGTATTTTCCAGAACCTGTATGCTCTTCTTTCTTCTGTAGAACATTAAAGGGTCTCACTTTATATTAGGTGAACTTAAATGTACTTACATTTTAATTAATAATTTGAGACCGTGCACTTGTTGTGTACATACATGTTTTCACATTGTATATTTAAAAAAAAATACCTGCATGTAATAAGGAGTAGGAGATTTTAAGCTATGGAACTTGTATTATATTTTATGTTCAAAGATCAAGGAAAATTTGTTTCCTCATGTCATGACCTCTATATTTATTATACATAAATATAGAAAACTACTGAAAATTACTGACTGCTAGCTGGTCAACTGGGAAATCTTGAATTGCCTGCATTTAACATGACTTTGAAAAGCACTAAGCACTGAAAGGCTTATTTCTGAAAGTACGTATAAATATTTGCCATCATTCCCTCTTTCTGTGACTGACAGTCATCATATCATTTTTGTTGGAATGTGTTCCCACTCTCTCTCTTTTTCTGTTCCACCTCTTTGTTGGTCAGGAATCGAATTCAGTCCCATAAGCACATAATATAGGCAATCTCTTTCATCTGGAAACCCTCTGGAAATTATTTTATAATACAGAATCTGGCATTCTCACTATCCTACGGTTGCCTCGGTGCAAGCAATAAATAAAGGTTGCAGAGTTCGATGGTGTCAGGTTCATGAAAGAACACCTTAAGCTGGTACAAAATGGATGCCTGAGTTATCCGTAGATCAGGTTCATGAGGACACACAAGCAGTCAGTTGTCATGATATTTCACAATATAAGTAAAAACATACTTATATTGTGAAGACTTGTTAAATTAAATCACTGTGAGACTTGTGATTTAATTTAATTTGTATTATTTTTGTTGATTCATCGTAGAACACTGCAACTTTGCAATTTAAAACATTTAAAACCTTTTGAAAAACCTAAAAAACCCCAAAAACAAACACTTTTCACTGTCAAGTCAATTACTTTTTAAGTTCTTGATTACTTGAAACCTACACATCTTTTCAACTTTCCTATAAAGCCTCTTTCTGTAGTTCCATACTTTCCTCTTAAGCAGTTTTAAAGCCTCTCTCTCTCTTTCTGACTGATAGAGAGACAGGAAGCTTACTGAGAGAGTTTTAAAATCTCTCTCTTATCAGCTCTATGTGCTCGGTTACCGACTTGAAGGATTTCCAGAAAGTTAAATGACTCTCACAAATTTACAGTCTTAGTTTATCCGACACACACTCATATAAATATGAACAAACCTGGGTTGTTAAATAAAAAGGGTTAAAGCCACTAAAACAGAAAGAAAAATCACAGTGAAAATGTTCAGAATACAAGGTACTGTATTTTGAATGAACAGTCAGTGTTTACATTTAAATAAGTGTTTTTACAGCAAAAATTTTTAAAACACATCCATATGCTGTTAAATAGGTCATCAGATGCTTATTTTCCACAAGTTGATATGATTCTTTAGGGTCTTAATGAAAAGTCTATAACATACCTTGGTTAAAAAATTTTCAGCAAGCCATTATAGTGCATGTTTCTTTAAATGTTAAAACCCCGCCCCTCTCTTCTGTGGGGTGACATGCAGTTCTCATGAGGCTGTTTACTTGCTAACTAGCACGTTATTAGCATCTATCCGGCCGGACAGCTTACATTGGTCAATTTCTCTGCGGGTGTACACCCAATAGAGTGAATGGATTTTTTTCATTCTTTTTTCTCTTCATATTATTAGGATTGTACTGTAGAACCATAACCAGCATCTAAACAAGGTTATTAATAATGAACAATCTTTGAAATCGTAGACCATAGCTTTAACTAACATTATCTATATGAATGCATGAAATGCATTTACTTGTACACATTTGTGAATAAAGACATTTCATGATATAGTTAACAGGTTTGGGAATATTTCAAATAGAAAAGGAAAAAATATATAAATCTGATAAGCCTACTCCCCACCCTCAAAAATAGTAAGTGCATGATGCCCCTGATAACAGCCACCATTTTGCATCTTGTATTGTTTTTACATCTTCCCAATACACTGCATAAAATATCTTAAACTCTCTTAAACAGATATTTATTTGTGCTGCCTAGAGAGGACACAATGCAAGCAGTTTGTCATTGTATCCTTTGAGCACAGTCATTGTGTCCGTGAGTGCAGGCAGTTAACCCTATTGCTCCACAGCAATTATCTGTGAAATAAGTGTACTATAAGTCTTTTGGATGAAAGCATCTGCTAAATGACAACTCAAGAGATGAAAAAAGAAGAGAAATGCAGAAAAGATACAAAAAAATTCAATGATTATGTCAATCTACCAAGAGTTTATTGAAAGAAATAAAAATCACAAGCACACTCTTCTTTAACATCATAAAGGGAGAGTTCAAAAATTTTAATTCTGTTAAACTCACCCTCATGTTTTAAACCTGTATATGAGTCTCTTTCTTCTGTGGAACCTAAAATATGATGTTGGTAAGCAAACTGTTGATGGTCCCCATTCCCATTGACTTCCATATGAAAAAAGTATTAGAAGTCAATGAGGGCCGTCAACTGTTTGGTTAGACACATTTCACAAAAATATTTTCTTTTACATCCAGCAATAGAAAATATACAGGTTTACAACAACTTGAAGGTGAGTAATTGACAGAATTTTAATTTTTTGGTGAACTATCCCTCATTTCTTCATCATTTTCTTTTTAGCACTCTTTCTCTCATACACATAACCATAAACAAAGCACAACCCTCTCTACACAACGTCACATGCTCAAGTCAATAATATCCTGCCAAATGTCAACATAGGCTAAAATTAAACTGCTTGTAAAACAACAACAACATTGTTTTAGGGTCATACGATTACAGACTTTGTAACACCCCATAACCACGTTATTTATGTAAATCATGCTTGATAGTTGCATTTGAAAGGAGGTAATGGTAAATTATTGTTTGTCCTTGTTAAAAGAGATTGCTGTCAATGGCATATGTAATTAGTTAGCATGGATCTTCTCCTATCAGGCCATATCTGATTTCTGTCAACAGGCCTAGTACGTCTATATCTCTCTCTGTCTTTGCTTTTAACTGCTGGTAAAAAGCTGTGGGTACTCTGGAGAGTCTGCATGCTAGCATATGTGTGTGTGTGTGAAGTGTGGTCAACGATGAATAATAGAAATGAAAATCTTTCAGCACTGTCGATATAAGACACCACATTTCGAGCCCTTTGAGGGAACCCAGGTGCAGAGACCATGTGCTCCTTGTGCACACATTCATTAATATGTACTCACTCTCATGTCATCCCAAACTCACACAAGTTTGCTAAGGTACATTTCTGAAGTATTATTTTGAAGTATAAATATTCTGGTTATTCTTTTCCATGTAAATTACATTAAATGCAATTTGGCTCTTGCATGTTAAATCTGACACAATGCTTTTAATAGAAGCACACGGCTTCAGAAAACTTTAAAAATGGAACATAAGTCATATGAGCCACATTTATAGTGTTTTTTTAGTTTTTTTTTTAGTTTTTTACATGCGACACAAGAGAGAAAGAGAGAAAAAATAGAGAAAATCATTTTTGGAACAACATGGGTAAGTAAGTACTGACAGAATTTGGGTACATTTTATTTTAAGGTGTCCTTGTTACAGTGCTATTATACAATTAAGTACTGAATCATATTAATTAACAACACATACTTACTGTATGGTTAGGATTAGGGTTAGTTGCATGTATAATTTATTGCTATTACTATAGTAAGTACATGTAACATATAACAAGGACACTATAAAATAATTGTTACCTAGAATTTTCTTTTTGTTTAATAATGCACATAAATGTTCCATTTGACGAATCTGTGCTGGATGTGAAGTAGTGTTTATGGCTAAAATGTACCATTTATTTCAGCCACTCAACTTGATTTTTTTTTTTATTGCATACAAAAAGAAATCAAGTTTTCCTGTTGAGTGGCTGAAATCAAAGCATCCACCTGATTAACAGAATTAGGTTTGGACTGCCATTCTTTCATCTGTCTGGGGCGAGGCACTCAGTGCAATTGTATACACACTTTAGTCATCACCGTAAATGGATAATTCACCCAAAAAAGAGAAATTTGTCATCATTTACTTACTCTCCCTCATGTTGTTCCAAACCTATATAATTTTTTTCTTCTTCTCCAGAACAGAAAATATATTTTTCAGAATTATTATTTTTTCTTGTGAACTTGCTTATGGCCATCAAAGTCAGATATCATGTTTACGATGGTCTAGGAAGGCATTGTATCACATAGTGAACTAAGTGCATAAAGTGGTTTATATCCTCCCCACAGGCACAAACGAGGGTGCTAACTAAATACAAAGTACAAACAAGCAAAAAGGAAATATACAAAATAACAAAAAAATTATTTACATATAGAGCTCAAACTCAGTACCTTCACTGAAAATTGCTGGACCAGGAAACCTAGCAATAAACAATGCAGAGGAACCCGTATCTGGGTACAGCCCTTGATGCTACATATCATATTGTTCTCACAACTCGCAGCAAACCAATTCAATGGAATTAACTCTTCATCTACAATTAATATTTCTCTAATGACACTCTTATACTCTTATACATAGCCTTTGAATAAACAAAAGTCATCTGACAGATCACCATTTCCGAAAATTAGGTCTAATTTTTTTTTACTACATTTTTTAATAATTGAGAATAGTTCTCAGCAGGTCAAAGGTCAATGTTGAAAAAAGTCTCAAAGTTGATTAATAATAAATATTCAGGAAAGTTTGAGATGAATATTAAAATTTAAATATTCATTACATTCATGAGCATATACACTGATTAAATATTCATTTCTCTAACTCTGTTTATGTGAATAAGTAAAGGTAGGCCTCATTTGCTGTGCACTAAATGTGAAAAGCCAATATAACCAATACGACTTCTGAGAGAACTCAACTAAACTTATAATTTCTCATTGTAATACATTCATACATAATTCACGTGAAAACTTATATAGGCAACAAACTCTAACAAATCATGAGCGCACAACATCTTGACACAAATCCTATCATACAGCGAGAATCTGATCTTCTAGACAGCCACAAGCAATCATCCATCCATTTCATATCTCTATGAATCAAAATAAGGTCAGGAGATTTCATTTTAATAATGATTTAGTATAATACATCAAATGATGCAGCTCAGGTCACATGAGTTCACAAGCTCCTTTAGTATAAACAGAGTTTAGATTTACATATTGCATACTTTAAATGTAAGAATATTTGATTCGAGTTGAGATTAGTTTTTCTGCTTTCATCTAATCACACAATCCTTATGCCTTGAAATGCTTTTTGCAGTTAAATGATGGACAATATTATGTATAGCTGAAGGCAGAGGTATTCCACGTTCCCCAGCGCCTGAGTATTGATCCTGCAATAGTTCAGTATTCAACGCTCCGGTAAACAGTCCCCACAGAGATCTAGTCATCTCATGAATTTGTATGATTGAATTCCCTGTGTGATAACATTGATCTGTTATATTAGATGGACTACAGCCTGAGTAATCTAATGTAGAGGCGGAACCTGACAGGTGGAAATGTAAGGTAATTCTAATCTTTTCTTCTGTTAACAATGGCTGTAAGCTATTTTAGTTCTGATGTGTAACAATGCTTGTATTTACAGGAGGAAAGAAAGGAGAGGAATACACACTGTGTTGTGTCCTGCTGTTCTTTTAAAGTGTAAATACGTTCTGTTATCACTTGGGCACGCTGTAAAAATTATTATGAGTGTGTTTTACAATTAAATACAATTTCAGTTATTTATACTTCAGTTATTCAACTAGCATCAACTTCTCCAGACTGTAAATCTGTGGAAAATCGGAGCAAAAATTGTGTAGTGTATTCCAGCCTTAAGAGACTATAGATAAGTTGACATCCATTTAAAAAGAGGTTTTATAATGAGGCTAGTTTCTGTGTTCATCCCCCTGAATTAAACGTTTTACTGGTTTGTTTTATTTGATTTTTGAATGTGCTACTTAGCTGAATGTGGACTAGTATAGATGTTGCACTGTCCTTACATGACACTTCACTGTGAATATATAACTGATCACATTGAGTGCCTTGTTGCTTGATTTTAGTGTGCTGTTTTTTTTTTTTTTGTGATTGACTTTGTACCTTCAAAAAATATATATTTTTCAGTTATTTTTTTAAAAGGTTGATTAAAATAAGCAAGATTTTTTAATAAAACATGATGTGAGCTTAATGGGAACAGGGGCGTGCTTAAAGGGTACAAAAGTGTACCCATTAAGCACAGTCAGAATTTGTGCATTTAATGATGTATATATTAATTGAAATGCTTTTGTCATTTAAAATAAAATTAAACATTTTTGTGTGAGAGATTAATATTTGATCTTACCATAACTTATTGCACGGATGTATCTTGTGCACTAAAATGTCTTGATGTTGATTTTGGTGAGCTTAATAAGTACGTTTACCCTATACAGTGGTGTGAAAAAGTGTTGGCCCCCTTCCTGATTTGTAATTTTTTTGCATGTTTGTCACACTTTAATGTTTCAGATCCTCAAATAAATTTAAATATTAATCAAAGATAACACAAGTAAAAAACAACATGCAGTTTTTGAATGTTGTTTTTACATGAACATGAAGTTTTTTATTATGAAGGGAAAACAAAATCCAAACCCACATGGCCCTGTGTGAAATAGCGCTGGCCCCCTAAACCTAATAACTGGTTGGGCCACCCTTAGCAGCAACAGCTACAGTCAAGCGTTTGCGATAACTTCTTTGGATCTCAACATGATGTGTAGCTTTTGAGGATCGTTTGGTCTACTTCACTTTGTCAGGCAGGTCCTATTTAAGTGATTTCTTGATTTCGAACAGGTGTGGCAGTAATCAGGCCTGGGTGTGGCTAGAGAAACTGAACTCAGGTGTTATAAACCACAGTTATGTTTTAACAGTAACACTTTTTCACACAGGGCCATGTGGGTTTGGATTTTGTTTTCCCTTCATAAAAAACCCTTCATTTAAAAACTGCATGTTGTGTTTACTTGTGTTATCTTCGATTAATATATAAATTAGTTTGATGACCTGAAACATTAAAGAGTGACAAACATGCAAAAAAATAAAAAATCAGGAAGGGGGCCAACACTTTTTCACACCACTGTATAAAGGTTTTAGGGCAACTTATGCTCCCCTCCAGATGAAGTCTATTTCAGCAGGACAATGCAAAACCACATACTTCAGCTATTACTACAGCATGGCTTCATGGCTTCAAGAGTTTTGGCCTGCCTGCAGTCCAGATCTTTCACCTATAGAGAACATTTGGCGCATCATTAAACAAAAAATACATCAAAGACGACCACAAACTCTTCAGCAGCTGGAAACCTATTTCAGGCAAGAATGGGACCAAATTCCAACACTAAAACTCCAGAAACTCATAACCTCGATGCCCAGACTTCTTCAAACTGTTCTGAAAAGAAGAGGAAATGTTACCCCATGGTAAACATGCCCCCATCCCAACTATTTTGAGACCTGTAGCAGGCATCAAATTTGAAATGAGCTCATTTTGTGCATGCAACTTTCTCAGTTTAAACATTTGTTATGTTCTCTATGTTGTATTGTGAATAAAATATTGGCTCATGTGATTTGAAATTTGTGTAGTTTTCATTTTATTCAAATTTAAAAAGCGTCCCAACATTTCCAGAATTCAGGTTGTAGTTTTTTCATAGTGTTGATTATTGTCAATTTATTTATTTATTCATTTAAAATCAATGGAGGGTCAATATCTGAATACGGACACAGATAACTTTGTCATTTCAATTGATATAGACACATACAGATAACAACTTTGCTTTACACCCCTAGTAAATACAAATGTCACTTTAGACAGTATCTAGGTAACAAGTCACAGGAAGCTATGCAGCAGGGATTTTACATTGTTCCTTACAATTTAAAGGAACAATTCTATCATGAAAAATGTGACATATTTTCCCACTTTTTGGAGCATCTTGTAACCGTCAGATCCTTACATGCACAAACACATAAATTCAGTTTATAGCTTGATGATATTCTAATTGAACAGAACATTCACACAGTAATCAAGCTACATTTGCTGCCATTAATCAAAACCATCCTGTGACATTTAGCTAATTGGACGGAAATTTGTGTTCGCTATACAAAGAGAGTAAGCAAAAGGCAGAGAGCAAATTACTGGTGAAGTTCATGGTTTAACATTTGAGGGCTTTAGCATTTGACTGGATGATGGATGGAGTTCGATTCCAGAGCTCACTGAAGTGTCTGTTTAAATAAGTGTGGGGATGTAAGTAGTTTTTAATAATGCCAAGTGATGTGGGATTAAGTGTACATCTACAGAGCAGCGAGACTCAAAGGTAAATGTGTATGCGTAGGCTATGTACAGTATATGACTAATCAGTGACATGTTTCTTTCACACTGCTTTCTTAAAACAAATGCAAGACTTGTGTAAACTCTTTAGGGAGACTCAAGGGTGGAGCTGAATTTAACCTTTCATTGCTTTTCATTTAGCAACACTTCCTTAACCAAATCTACAGTGCACATTTCTACTGGGAAAATCCTTCTTGGGTTACCTGAGGTTAAGTGCTTTGTTCAAGGACACAATTGTGGCAGCTCATAAATCCCCCTTTTAGGATTTCAACCTACAGTTTTTGGACTACAAGCATAGATCATTATAAACTTAGTCATACTATCTCCTCAGGAGAATAGTCACTTAGACCAGCATATTTTGAGTTTTAAATGGAAATCTCCACCAAACTCATATGCTGGCATCCTCATCAGACTTCCTTAGCCAACAAACTTCACAATGCAGGACCATCATGCTGGGGATTACATTTACTTACAATCTTGACAGATTTGACTAGTAAATAGTAATAGCATACTGGTTCATGACCAACAACAATCAGACCAACATAAACTAGCATAGAGATTCTTTAACATGACATGCAAGGGGAAACAAGATACTGTGGCCATGAAATTAGATTTTTTCCCAATATTTTTCCATTTTTATTTTAGGTACATCTTGGCCACGCTGTACTAATCTCTTCCCTCATTTTAGTGAAATTGTGACAACATTTTGACAAAACCACTGTAAAAGTCTAAACTTATGTACAACAATGTAACAATTAAACAATGTAATTTTTCATTGGGCACATTTTTGTGCTAAGCTCTGTAACTTTTTTTTTTACATTTTCTTTTCAAGATTGTTTTAGCTTAATGCAGCCATCAATGCATATAAGCCCCACCCACATCCATATACAGATATTTTTTTAATTCCAACAGGTACAGATACTGTAATGGATTTGCAGCACACCTCACCAAGATATAAATACGTAAAAAAAAACAAAAAAAAAACCCCGAAACAAGACATCAGGGGAGAGAGTCAGGACAAAACCAGAAGGTGAGTTCAATCCATCTGTCTTTTCCTTATAGCCCTGCTGCTCTCTCACACACAAACACCAGAACTGACATGCACTGACACCAAAGGGGAAAAAAAACACTAAAATTATATGATGTCTGAAATAAGATTCATGCTACATGTCCTCACACACTGCAAGCATGACCTCACAGAGGGTCAACACCCAAACAGTAGTCAAGGTGTTCAGTAATTCATCACTGTCTCTGTGTGATAGATTCTGAACTCTTGTCTCCTCAGCTGGTGTGAGCAAAACAAGCCTTGGTGTAGCATGAGGTCTCAATGTGGTCAGGCTGAAGATAGTCTTGAATAATTGGTATATCAGTTGAGCAGGGACGTTTCTGAATGCAATGGATAACTGATGCTAGGATGGCACAGATTGTTTGTCTTAGTTTGCAGTGACCTCCAGTTGTCCCTTAGAAAAGGCCATCAATATAAGAACCACAAAGTAAAGGGATAGTGTAGAGTGTGAGTTCTGGGACCTGCACTGCTTTGAATTAGAATTAGAGGACAGGTTTAGTCATGCCAGATGATATACATGTGTTCGTGTGTGTAGGTAGAAGGGGTGATTAAGAGATTCCCTTCCAGGAACTCGAGCTGCGTCAGAACGCTAGGGGAACACCTCCAGCGTGACTGTGCTCTGTCGAATGGAAGGGCAAGACGTCACGGGCGGGTGACGTAAACGACCAGGAAGCATAAAAGCATGTGCGGTGGAACCGGCGTTTGCTTTTTGTCATTCAGCAACCACTACTCTGTCTAAAAGTGCAAGCACTTGGGCGAGAGCAGATCGCATTACAGGCTGTGTGTTCCTCCCTGCAAACGTTATATCACTGCTAGGGATACACACAGTCCGTGTGTGGTCTGCTCTCAAGGGAGCTGACTGCCCGCTTTGAGGCAGAGCGGCGGCTGCGCCCGTAGGAATTGCAGATGGATCAGGTGGAGGGAATGAAGACGGGCGAGCCCCTACCTTCTTCCTTTCCCATCAGATCCAGCGCCCGCTCTCTGGGATCGGAAGCCCGCCCCGCGGTTTCTTCCCCCAGAGAGAGGGCTCGACGCTCCGCCTGTCTTCCTCTGAGGAGATGGACGTGAAGGACGTCGATGAGCTTTGTAAAGCTGCAGTGTTTGCACAAGCATATTATGAATGACAACATCATTATAGCAGAGAGCTCGCGCTGTCAGCTCTAAAGAAAAGGGGCTGATTATGCTTCTCCCCGCCGTACAATCTCGCGGTTCCGGTCCCGCTGCTGCTGAGGCACGTGGCGTGTGAGAGCGCGGGGATCTCTTGCTCGGGGCTGGAAGCCCGTGGTGTGGTTCTTCCCCCTTTGAGTGAGAGCTCGCTGTTGCAGCTCGCTGAGGCGACGCGTGCATTATGTAATTCTCATTCATATTATGAATAATTTTCATATCAGAAGCGATGCCCCGGGTGGAACAGATGCTCGCGAGCTATCTGTCCCCTGGGGCGGCTTCGTCTCTGAAGGCTCCGACCTTGCCCACCAAGCCGCTGCGAACAACTTCAGCGCTGGTGGGCAAGGGGTATGCAGCTGCAGGTCAGGCTGGTGCGTGTCTGCACACCATGACGGTGTTACAGGTATACCAAGCTGATGTACCTGCTTAAAGAGCTAGATGAGGGAGAGGAGCTCAAATCTGCTGATCTCTGAATAGATTGTAGAGCGTAGAACTGCTGATTTGCCTCTCCGCGCCACCAAGGAGACCGCCCGTGCATTGGCAGGTCTATGTCAGCGCTGGTGGCTGTGGAGAGACATCTGTGGTTGACCCTATCTGACATGAAGGAGAAGATAGGGTCTTCCTCATGGACGCCCCGCTTGCGCCTTCTGGCCTGTTCAGCGACGCCATCAATTCCGTCATCGACAGGTACCGCTGGAGGCTTCAGCTGAGGCAGTCCTGATGCTATGGCCTTAGTGTGGAAACTACTGCCAAATGTGTCTCAATTCAACGGGGTGAATCCCACTCTGGTGGGCCCCGAGAAGGCTCTGGTAATGGAACGAGAAGTAGAGTACTCTCTTGAGGAAGGAGGCCATTGAGGTGGTCCCTCCTCACGAAAGAGAGTCCAGGTTCTACAGCCGGTACTTCATAGTTCCCAAAAAGGATGGAGGGTTGCGTCCCATTTTAGATCTGCATCAGTTGAACCGCTCAGTCAGCAGACTGAAGTTCAAGATGCTCAAACAGGTCGTGTCTCAGATCAGGTCCGAGGACTGGTTTGTCACAATCGATCTAAGGGACGCACACTTCCACGCCTCCATCCTTCCCACTCACAGGAAGTCCCTGAGGTTTGCTTTTGGGGACAAAGCTTACCAATATCGGGTTCTTCCCTTTGGCCTTGCACTCTCACCCCGCACTTTTACATCAACGATTGGTTGATTCTAGCTCAATTGGAGCAGCTGGCGATTCAACATCAAGGTGTCATTCTCGCGCACATGAAAGAGCTGGGGTTGAGACTGAACGCCAAGAAAAGTGTGCTTTCCCCAGTACAGAGAACCACTTATCTAGGCGTGGTGTGGGATTCCACCATGATGCAGGCATGCATGTACCCTACTCGGATCGAGTCGATCCTCACGTCAATCAAGAGAGTGAAAGAAGGCCGGTCACTCACTGTCAAGCACTTTCAAAAACTGCTGGGTCTGATGGCAGTTGCGTCCAACGTGACATCTATTGGCCTGCTGTACATGAGAGCCCTACAGTGGTGGCTCAGAACCAAGGGTTCCTCCCCGAGGGGAAACCCACTTCGCATTCAAGATCACGCGGCGATGCCTACATGCCTTAGACATCTTTGGTTCTCATCTCAGGGCCCAGTGCTGGGAGCTGCTGGTTTCCGCGTAATGCTAGGGACGGACGCATCCCTCACCGGTTGGGGAGCGGTCATGAGTGGCCACCCTGCCCGCGGTCTATGGAGTGGTCGCCATCTCATATGGCACATCAACTGCCTGGAGATGCTGGCCGTGTTTCTAGCACTCAAACACTTTCTCCCAGACCTAAGAGGTCACCATGTGTTGGTGTGCAAGAGAGCAGACATCCTGTTGAGGCAGAGGCAGGGGCTGAGGCCCGGGGGAATGGATGCTTCACCCCGAGGTGGTGAAGCAGACATGGAGAGTATTTGGCCAGGCACAGGTGGACCTCTTTGTGACTCAGGAGACATCGCAATGTCCCCTCTGGTTCTCTCTGACTCATCCAGTTCCACTGGGACTGGATGCTATGGTACAGACTTAGCCGAGGCTTCGTCTGTACACCTTTCCCCCGATCGCTCTGCTCCCGGGAGTTCTGGAGAGAATGCGCCAGGACGAGGTCAGTCTACTACTGGTAGCACCGTTCTGGCCGGGCCGAGTATGGTTCTCGGACCTGATTTCTTTCCTCGACGGCACTCCATGGGAGATTCCCATCAGGAGAGATCTCCTCTCACAGGCGAGTGGCACTATCGTCCACCCTCGCCCGGAGCTGTGGAAGCTGTGGGCGTGGCCTCTGAGGAGGCACAGCTCATAGCTTCCGGTCTCTCAACCGAGGTTGCTGAGACCATCCTCCAATCCAGAGCTCCCTCTACAAGGAAACTGTACGCCCTGCAGGGGAAGCTCTTCACTTCATGGTGTGGAGGTTGCCAGCTCGACCCAGCTAACTGCCCGATTGGTACAGTTCTGTAGTTTGTGCAGGCCTGTTCCTCCGCAGGGTTAACCCACTCCACCCTGAGGGTCTACGTGGCGGCTATCCGGCCTACCGCGCCCCTCTCGGTGGTCTTTCAGTGGGTAGACACCCTCTAGTACGTTTCCTCCACAACAAAGGAACTTGTACACCCTTAAGTGAAGTGTCACTTCATGGTGTGGAGGTTGCCAGCTCGACCCAGTCAACTGCCCGATTGGTACAGTTCTGGAGTTTGTGCAGGCCTGTTCCTCTGCAGGGTTAACCCACTCCACCCTGAGAGTTTACGTGGCGGCTATCCGGCCTACCACGCCCCTCTCGGTGGCCTTTCAGTGGGTAGACACCCCCTAGTACATGTTTCCTCCAGAGGCTGAGGCCTCCGGCCAGAGAGCTTATGCTGTGTGGTGGATTAGGACGCTATTACATAGCCTCGAGTCCCCTGCTCTCCCCTTCTCGGGGATCAAGACTCACTTCTCAGAAGTTGGCCTTTGGGACGCAGGCCCCACCCACTTTAGCCACTCGTAGCCCTTTTTTCTCTCGCCCTCATTGTGCTCCTGAGGGATACACACAGGGCAGGGACTTGGAAGTCTGGCGGCGTGGGCATCTCGTTCCCCTAGCATTCTGATGCAGCGCAAGTTCCTGGGAGGGAACGTCTCAGGTTACGTAACCTGAGACCTTTTCTCCCCTCTCTCTTGCATTGCACTTATGACACTCTTCGCATCAACACTGAAAGAATTTCCTAATGATCTTTCTCAGTGCAAATCCTCCTGCATCACTGTCTCTGGAGGGATCTAAACCAGAATCCTCCCTTTCATATTTGTGAAAATTTCAGTTTTTTTATTCAATAGACGGTGCACCAAAATAAATGATATTCAAATGTAAAGTTGACCTGCAGTGACCAAACAAGAATCAGTCTAAATGAGGATGGTCACACTAGACTTTAAGTGTGTAAAAATTCCATAGACACTGCAACGTCACGGTCTGTGGCACCTTTATAAAACATTGAACATATAATAGATCAAGAATGTAAAAATATGCAATCTACTCCAATTTACTGCAACTCTGTAATCATGCAGATTTAAAATTTGAATTTTTTTTTATTCAGCTAAGAGCTCATGCTGTGATGTATTATTAATCCTCTATTGCTCATACATCTTCATGTGATAAAAATTTGCAGGTCAGAGTTAACCAGACTTGAACTTTGGAACACAATGAATGCAAAAGTTTGTGAGAGCTTTAGTTTGTTTTCTTTCAGATGCACACGCATATTACATGCACATGCATAGTATAGTGTGACCGTCCCTTAACTAGGTAGTGTATGTGTGTTAACAGCGCATAGAGCACCAATCCAGGCAATATGTCAGTTTATGAGAAATTTCAATACAGTCTGATTGGGGATTTCAGCTTCCTGAGAGTGGTGAAAGACTTTGATCTACTGACTCAAAGTTTCAGTGCTCGAAGTCTGCAGAGCCGTATGTGCCCAGAAGAGCTTGTTTAACAAACCCAGATAAACATTCCACCTAGAAAGGAACAGTTTACCCCCATAATAAAATTTTGTCATCATTTACTCACTTTATTTCATTTAATTTCAGTTTTCGTTAAAATGCAATGGTTCTCAAAATTTTCCTATTCAGTGTTTTATTCAGTTTTCCCTATTCATGTCTATATAATACATACAAGTGAATTTATATATTAAAATTTTATTAATTTAATTTTCATAAATTGTCATATTTAAAAATGCTAAACTGATTAGTAAATGTCTGGTGCAATGTTTAGTGTGAAAATAACTCTAATTTGGTTATAACCATAATCATTAGATTTGCACAGTAACCATCGCATCTTGTGCACTTTATATCTGTGAACAAGAATGTACAAACCACACCTGGTTTAGCACTTGGGCTGTGTATTACCGACCCGATTATTTCAATATTGTCCCTTCAATTACATTTAGAATTTAACTGGAAAATTAGACTCTCACTTAACAATACAGCAATCAATTTGTTATTTGTTATTTCAGATATAATTACAGTTTAAATGCACAAATCTTTTCGACCTTGTGGAATTAAAGCTAATTTAAAGCAAGGTGAAGTCATATGTTTATGGATTTCATTTACACGGTGTTTACACAGAACAGCATGGAACGCACAGAAATATATTCTGTGCCGATATGCCAAAAGCAAGAGGTGATCTATTTGAAGTAAAAATAAAAACATGTTATGATTCCATAAGTGTTGCATTTAAACTTTAGAAATCATAGTGGTGCAGACATGCGCCTCTGCTTTGAATGATAACGAAGCATTGGAAATTAAAAACATGCCACACATACAAACGCATTTCTTCAGGTAATCCTCTTGTTCCTCATGGGCAGTGAAGGGCATCATAGGAAGGGAAGTTGGTGTCATGAGATAGGAGCCTGCAGACACACTTTAACTCAAAACATAGTAAGAAATCATCAGAAAATATTATTTGAAACACAACAAGTCTAGACTGCAGTCATTTTAAGCCTTTGTATTGCACCTTTTGTTCCCCTTAATGAAATGTAACTACAGTAGGTGTCATCATAAAAAATACAAAAGAAAGAAACACATGTGCCTTTTTATACATTCTAGCGCATCACTGACCACAGAGGGAAATGCCTCCTACTGTACGTTTTACATTCACATTTATGTTCTTAGCAGAACGTAGCAAAAATTAGCTATAATTTCTCACAGCCTGAGCTGTAAAGAGCTGTGTGAGTTTAAGTTTTCAGTCATTTTATTTTTTTACATGTCTTGAGCACAGAAAAGCTGAAACCACATTTAACTTTGATGAAGAATAAAAATTGGTACCGTTTTGAAAAATATTTGTGATTTAGATGTTGCTTTAAATAAAATAAAATAAAATAAAAAAGTATTTAGTATAACTGATAAAACAGAGCTATTTTTTTCTCAGTCTGACTAATACAAAAACCAATGAGGTTCAGTCTTGTAGTGTGCACTTAGTGTTTTCTCTCACATTCCTTTTTCATCACAAAGTGTTTGAGTATGTTTTATAAAGCCCCAAAATTTAGGACTTTAGGGCTGAATATCATTCTTCTCTACAATGATCCTTACAAACATACCGGCTATAAAAAGATGAGATGGTCATCTTTTGAGATCAAATTGATGGTCATCCTTCCACATACGGCTGTTCACAGCCTATAATGAAATTATGTGTGATTCTCAACTGGTTGGTTTTAACCCAGGTCTGCTCTGATGAAAACAATGACAAGTGCAAATATTACAATGCAGCTATAGACAAACGGCGAAATGGTTGGAGTTCCAATATCACTAGAATATTGCACTCCTCTCAGCCAATCAGATTTGAGTACCAGAAAGAACTGTTGTATAATTATATTTGATATTACAGTTTTTGATCGATGCAGCCTTGGTGAAAGACAGACAGAGGAGCACTCGTAGCCTATATAGAGAGTACTGAAACTGTCCATGAGAGACAAGCACACTCCTTAAGCGTACTTATTTGTAACTATGGAGTACCTCCACAGTACCTACTCATAGGTATAAGGAAACAATATGCAACGTTTGTGGAATAAGGGGGTAATAACCTGCGGAATTATAAAGCATTTATACTGTAAGTATTTTATAACTAAAGGGCACCTATTCTGAAATTACGTGTATGTAGAGACCGCAATTTTCCGCGTCAGCATAATTTAAAGCTGAATGTACATGTAGGTAAACGGAAACAATTGGGGAATAAGGGGGCAATGACTTGGAAAATTTAAGTATTTACACTGTTAGTATTTCATAAGCAAGGTGTAACTATTCTAGGATTACGTGGTATTTATATCCTACTGTGTAAGGCAACATTATGATTTAGAACAATTTTCCTTATTGTAATAACACAAAATATGTGATGCAACATATTTTTACACTACGTACTGGGTAGCCTACTTATTGTATTACAACAACATACATATCTTACATGACATTGATACAAATAGTAAACTGTATACTATAGCCTAGAATTTACTGAATGGGCTGATCCTCTGCTGTGTTCGAAATGCCTTTCTTGATTTCATATTGGGGGGAGAAAAAGCAAATAAGCCCCTGTTTAATGAAAGTTTGGAGCTCTGCTTCACAGATGTTCATTGCTGCAGACATTTGTCCACTCTCGTATAAATGTGTTTATTAATTAAAATACCTCTGTGTGTGGAGTGTTTGAGACTAAATGATTAAAAAGTGTGAGCATATGGTTCAGTAATTAAGATATGTGGTCTCTCTCTTTCTCTGCTGCCCAGCTATCAGGTGTAAATGGAAGTGATTTGAAAGCCAGGTGTCCACTGGTACTGTCTAAAACATTACATTTCAAAACTTATGCATGCTCTCATTCTGGACTACAGTTTGGTAATCAAAGATGTGCTCTTAATTTTTTCTCTTTTAATTTGCAGCACACCTGGACATGTTTATTTTCCATGTGTGAAAATAGGGAATAGTTTAGACACACACATGCACATCAGAATGAGAAAGCTGGTCAAAAGAGCACTTATGTGTATCTGTTTTCAAGTGCATAATGGATTTTGGACTGCATGTTTGAATATGTTCATATTAGCAGGGCAGTCTTTAAAAGGGGTTTAGGGCAGAATGTACATTCTTACTGGTGGAAAGGAAGTTTTATTTGGCATCATTAGAAATTGGCAGCAGATTGAAGGATCCTGCTACCAGGTAATGTGAAATTGTTTGTCGGTGCTAATTGTCTAGAAATTCTACTGATTCTTAAAAATATAAAAAAAAATAATATAAATAGTAATAGTATTTCCTGGTTAAGAAATTAAAAAGCCATAAATGTACAAATAAAACAATGCAAATAACCACATAATCATGCATAATTATGGCAAGCAAACTAACAAACAAATACATAAATAAAAAACATTTGTGCACTAAAATATTATACAATATACTGTTTTATGAAACCGACCCCCCCACCCACCCCAAAAAAAGAGGTAACGCTTTAGATTACAGCCCGCAATGTTACCGCGTAATTAAACAGAATTTACAGCGTACTTATTTGTAACTATAGAGTACCTCCACAGTACCTACTCATAGGTATAAGGGAACAATATGCAACGTTTGGGGAATAAGGGGGTAATAACCTGCGGAATTATAAAGCATTTATACTGTAAGTATTTTATAACTAAAGGGCACCTATTCTAAAATTACGTGTATGTAGAGACCGCAATTTTCCGCGTCAGCATAACTTAAAGCTGAATGTACATGTAGGTAAACGGAAACAATTGGGGAATAAGGGGGTAATGACTTGGAAAATTTAAGTATTTACACTGTTAGTATTTCATAAGCAAGGTGTAACTATTCTAGAATTACGTGGTATTTATATCCTACTGTGTTAGGCAACATTATGATTTAGAACAATTTGCCTTATTGTAATGTGACGAGAGGCGATGATATAAAGGGTTAACGAAATTTCAACTTTAAAACTATGCTACTAACTCACACAATCATGACTACGCCACCCGGGAATTAACACCCAGGAAACACCCACAGGTTCGCCTTCTCACAAAATGACCCAGAGGCATGAATACCTTGTATAAAAATAACAGATCTTTATTAAACAATTGCTAAATTACACTGAATCTTGGTAACACTTTATTTCGATAGTCCACTTTAGACATTCTACTAACAGTAAGTAATTTTGCAACTACGTCAACTACATGTCAATTAGCAGTCATTAGAGTATTAGTAGACTGTCTGTTTATTATCTTCTAACACTTTACTTTGATGGGTCCACAACATACAACATACTGACTATGAGAAACTTTGCAAGTATATGTCAGCTTATTCTACTAACCCTAAACCTACCCTAACAGTCTACTCTGAGAGTTAGAAGGCATGTAGTTGCAAATTAATTATAATTAATTGACATGTAGTTGATATGTAGTTACAAACTTGCTTATAGTTAGTAGAATGTCTAACGTGGACTATCGAAATAAAGTGTAACCTGAATCTTATTCAATAAGCAAAAGGAAAATCATACACAACAACTGGAACAAACAACCATAGAAAGAGCAGGGGCTTCGCAATAGGGAGGCGGCTAGACACTGGGCTTCAATAGGGCCCGTACTACTAAACACCCACACATGCACCAAACCACACTTACACCCCAGAAAAATCACTACAAATCCACACCACTTTGCGAAGAGGGATATTTCTGCACGGAAACAGCTAGCCTGCCTTCTCCAAGCCCCAGCTCCCCCAAACAACTACAAAGAAAATAAATTAAACACACAATTAAGCCACAAATAACACCAATAAACTTGTTGCCACAAAACAATAATAAAGAGGAAAAAAATTATGATTAAATACAAATCCACAAAGAATGAATGACAACCAAAGAAAGAAATTAACTACAAACACCAAAAATAAAAAACCCACATGCATTTAAACAACACAAATAAACGAATGCAAGCCAATCACCTAAATTGACTGCCGAAAAAAAAAGACTTAAATGCCAAACCTAAATTAAAGCAAAACAAGTAACGAATACAAACCAAATACAAACCAAACAAACAAAACAGAAACACTTATAAGCAAAGCATACAGTAAGACAAAGCAAATCAATTAGTACCAAACATAACAGTCCAGACGATATTAAAGAAAAACAAATGAATTAACATTATGTAAAAGCAAAACAGCAGTGTTAAACTTGCAAGCCATGCTGTAGTCCCTGCTATAAGCCATACAGAGCCAGGAGCACTCTCACGTGATGGTTTAAACACCGGATAATGGAAACCACATCATCTATCCGGAAAATCGCAGTCTCTACATACACGTAATTTTAGAATAGGTGCCCTTTAGTTATAAAATACTTACAGTATAAATGCTTTATAATTCCGCAGGTTATTACCCCCCTTATTCCCCAAACGATGCATATTGTTCCCTTATACCTATGAGTAGGTACTGTGGAGGTACTCCATGGTTACAAATAAGTACGCTGTAAATTCTGTTTAATTACGCAGTACATTGCGGGCTGTAATCTAAAGCATTACTAAAAAAAAAAAACATTCAACCTGACTAGAAAATAAGGGAAAAACATAAAAGAAAGGTAATTGTGTGTAATTTCACCCTTCTGAGAAACAGAACTAACATTTCAGAACATGCTGTTATGTACCAAACCACACTGAAAAGCAATAGCAAATCATCCAATTCCATTTGCAGTGAAGAGATAAGTATGTGAAGAGCACGAGCAACAAATTCTTTCATCATAAACTCATACTCATGTTCTTTTGTGGAACACAAACAAGAAATTTAGCAGAATGCCCAGGCTATTTTTCCATACAATTAAACTGAATTGTGCAGCTCAACCAAATTTGGAAATGTTCTTCCTCAAATTACAAATGAATATAGTTAGGGCATGTTTGGGCAATTGGGTACTTGCAAAGAGGAAAAAACTGCAACTGTGACATTCTTTTATTTGTGTCTTTTAGTCAATAGACTTGTAAATAATATATAGGCCTATGTGTTTGAGTGTGAGTAAGTGGGTTAGTGTGTGTATGTGTGTTAGGTTTCTGACCCTACCCTCCTGTCCAGAGTCCCCTCACTTGGCTCCGCAAGTCTGCTTGAGTGCTCTTTAAATAGACACACACACACACACACACACACACACACACACACACACACACACTTTCTAAACACAGCACACAGCACTTCTGCCAGACCTTGTGTTTTGAGTGTAAATAACAAGTGCTTTGTATATGCCATGTATGTAAGACCGCATGTCTTATACTAGTTTTTGTTACTGTGCACATATATGGCTCTCTGTACATAATCTCTGTACATACTGCAGCTGAGGTCAGAATGACCCTTGACCTTTGCTCAGATCATATGAAAAGTAAGGCTATAGTCTGCAATCATTCAATTCAATGGGGATGATGATGATAATGGTCTAAGGCAAGCATCAACAATACTGTGGGTTTTTGTAACTTGCACCTTTTGTGCTGCGGACATGAAAGTGTGGCTGGTAGGAGAGGTGTGCTATTAGACTTTTTTCTGTCAGAGGATAAAGCTAAAAAAATGTCTTACATTGAGAAAGGACCTCAGCCCAATCTATAGACCAAATTATCATAAGACATGACAGTGAGCTATTTTGAAGTAAGCAAATACTTAGCAAAAGCATAGCAATGCAATAACAAGCACTCAGCACACATTATCAACCACACACCAATGCTCTGGCAACCATCCAGAGCACCCTGGCAGCGCAGTGGCAAGTTTTGCATGGATAAGCACTCTCATTTTCTGCGGAAAATGTAAAAAAGTTTTACACAGCATTTATTGCCAACAGCATTATTTGTGATGTTACATAAATGGCATTATGTCCAATTGAAATTGCATGGCTTCTTGGATCTATTGCTTAACTTAAAATACAGTAATAATGTGCAGCAGAGAGACTCCCAAAGAACTTGTTACACTTGACCAGTAAAGTCTTCACAGTGAAATGACCTGACAGCTGCAGAATAAGTGGAGGTAATGAGACCACTTTAACCAGCCCCTGGCAGCACTTAGAGAGTTATGTGAATAATGGACATTGTACTTGTATATAAAATCATACTAACTAAAGTAAGAGCACAAATAAATCTGAACTCAGGTTTTCTTTCCTGATCACTTGCTTTTTACCAACATCCCTTTTCCATCCCTTTCTTTCTCACTTGCTCTTTATGAACACATATCGCGCACACACACACACACACACACACACACACAAACGTTTAACACACATTGCACCCTGTTCCGGAGTAGTCTTGTTAGTAGTCTGAATTATTACTATAGGTCATTCTATAAACAGCTTTAAACATCTCTGGTCTGTTCTCTGTGTGTGTGTTAGTCTGTGCATAGCAGCAGGGAGACTGAGGGGAGTGTTCATGTGCCATTACACCTACACAAAAGTATGTAGCACAAAACTAAGCCCCATGGCACTATAAGTGTTCCAACCTAACCAAACTCATCCCCTGCTCATATGCACAGCAGTGCATTAATGGGGAGTACTTAACTTCGAGTTATCTTACGTTTTTTTTTAATTGCTTAGGCACTAAAAGTGATACTTGAGGCCCATTTAGTGGAACCTTTCATTCATACACCTAATCTTTAGACCAAGTCTGCAGTGCTTTAAACTCAGTTTGATATTGTAAAACAAACTTTTTGCAAAACTCTAAACACAGGTCTCTACATTACACACATCATTCGAAACTATAACAGCCCTTTTGTTTAATTTGGAAAACACTGCCATTTTAATGCCACACTCATTTACTGATGACCTGTACACAGTGATCATGTGTGAAAACAACAATTATGCTGTGGCTTTATAGGCAGAGGCGGACAAAGTACACAACTCCACTTGAGTAAAGTACAGTTACTGCTGGTAACTTTTTCACCAATATTTATTTCAATATACGTGTATGGCATTCGGTTTACGGAACGCACCCGCGACATTTTAGCGCTTGATGTCTTTAGTTCTAGGTGATGTTCCGAATTGTAACATTTATTTAGATGATGTAGTCATCTTTTCGTCCACTTGGGATGAGCATTTGCTGTCTTTATATGAAGTGTTCCGTCGTTTATCCGCTGCGTCCCTTACATTAAATCTTAAAAAGTGCGAATTTGCTAAAGCTTCGGTTACTTACCTGCGGAAACAGGTGGGGAACGGCCAAGTAAGACTGTTGGACGGAAAGATCGCCGCTGTACTCGAATATCCAATCCCTACAACGAGGCGAGAGCTACGTAGGTTCCTTGGTATGGTGGGATACTACCGTTGTTTTTGCAAAAATTTCTCCAGTGTCGTTGCACCATTGACAAGACTGTGTAGTCCGAAAGTTGATTTTAATTGGACTAATGACTGCCACCAGGCATTTTTGTCTGCCAAATCTCTTCTCTGTAGTGCTCCTGTTCTCTCTGCTCCAGAGGTGTCCCGTGCGTTTCACTTGGAGGTTGACGCTAGTGCCGTTGGAGGGGGAGCTGTCCTTCTACAGGAGGGTGCTGACGGGTTACTCCATCCAGTTTCCTATTTCTCTGCTAAGTTTAACCGTTCTCAGTTAAACTATTCGACCATTGAGAAAGAAACTTTATCACTTTTATTGGCATTAAGGCACTTTGATGTGTATGTAGGGGGCAGTATGTTTCCTGTTACGGTCTATACTGACCATAACCCGTTAGTTTTTTTGGGCAAAATGTACAATCACAACCAGCGCTTGATGCGATGGGCACTAATGGTGCAGCCATACAATTTAGAAATTCGGCACAAAAAGGGATCTGAAAATGTGGTGGCGGATGCTTTATCACGGTGTTAATTTTGTTTTTCTCAGAACCAGTTTCTCAAACTTTTTAAAAGGTTGAAGGGGAAAATAACAAAAACTGCTTCTGTCTTTAGGGGGGAGGTGTTACGGTCAAAGTTACTTTGTCCTTATTTTTGTGTTTTTCTTTGTATAAATCTGGTTATTTTCTGTCATCTCGAGGTTGAGCTCCGCCCTGTTACACCTGTGGCCTGTTTAGTGAGCGCTGAATTGGATATGAGGGGGAATCGAGATTGTGTTGGCGTCTCCCTGTTTCCAGCGCATGGCCAGGACAGTGATTTCCTGGCTTGGTTGAGAGCAAGACTCGCACTCGTTTGGAAGCTCTTTGTTCCCGCGGATCAGCCACCTTTTACGAAGCGCTGTCTCCAGCGAGCTTCGTGCCCGTCTTAATGCAAGTCAGCCTCGGATGAGCGGTGTGTTTGTTGTTTGTGTTTTCTGGTTGAGCTGTTAATTGGTTTGTTTTTGCTATGGTTGTTTCGTGTTGTGTTTATTTGAATTAATGATTTAATGCACGTTAATTGTTGCCGAAAGTGGCACGTGAGCCGTCTAGTTCCCTATCAGTCGGTCACTCCGAGTCACGTCGGTGACCGACGAATTGGGATCTCACTTAGAGAGACCAATCCCCTACGAGAGTATCTAAACGAGCCAATGCACATTGGCATGCGATTATTGCATCCAGCTGCCGCTAATCACAGCGTGAGTATAATTAGGCAGCGGGTGCAGCGCATATTCAGCTTTTCGCTTCGGAGCCGAGCGGTTACATTGTTCTGCTCCTGACCTCTGCTGACGAGTGAATTCAACGAGTTAAGCACGCTCTTTGGGAGACTCTCGTGCTGGCGGTACGGCGCTTCAGCGGCGGTGGTTCTTCCTGTGTCGAGTGGGTTGCACACATCAGGCTGCACTACCCCCTGATTGTGTTGCAAGTGGCCATCTCCCCTGTGCGCTTCAGCACACTGAAAGAGTGATTTCTCTAAAAGAGCATTCACGGGTGCGTCTTTTTAAAGACGACGTTGCATCTGGCAAACTTGACGTTGCGTCTTTGTAAAGACGAGTTGGGTCTTGCTTCAGACAACGTGTCACCCGTGCGTTTCTGGATGCGGTCGTTACCTGGGGCCGGGTGATGGTCATGATCACTGCCTCACATGCCTGGGCAGTAAGCATGCGGAGGTGGCGTTCGTGGATGAGGCATCTTCTCATGGGAAGGTTATCATCTTGGAGTTGCGGGCCAGGCTCCGATACCTCGACAAAGGGACGGAGCTCTGTTGCCCCTGCCTTGATTTGGCCCTCGTTCTGGCTGCAGACAGACGGGGACCATTTCAGGCGGTGGCATGGTGGCAAACCCTCCAGGGAACCAACCCTTGAGGGACCATCGCCCCTCTTGCGCTCCAAAACCAGTTGAGCTGTCAGTGGAGCGTGCTGGGCCCTCTACAAGGGGAGCACCAGCAGTTACCCTGGCGCTCCTCCCGGTCACCAGACGTCGACTGCTGCATCGGAGGGTGAGCTGGAGATTTCTGGGCAAGAAGATTCGGCTGCTGCTGCTCCGGCAGTAGCAGTGCCTGAGTCGGATCTAGAAATCACGGCTATGCTTTCCCGGGCCACTGAGAGGGTAGGGCTCGAGTGGAGATCCCACCGTGTCCCGAGCCCTCGAGGTTGGACGACTGGTTTCTCGGGGTAGTTTGCGCTGGTTCTCAGCGCCCTGCCCTAGTGCCTCTCTCCCGGAGGTGCATGGGGAGCTTACCAGGTCGTGGACGGCACCTTTTACTGCCAGAAACCGCCCTGCTAACTCCTCCCCCTCACCACCCTCGGTGGCGCAGCTAGGGGGTATACGGAGGTCCCCCCGGTGGAGCGGTCGGTTGCGATGCAGTTGTGTCCTAATACCGTCTCCACTCGGCGGGGCGAACCGTGCCTCCCCTTCCGGGCCTGTAGGTACTCGTCTGGTCTGTCCGGCGGGGCTTATATGGCCTGTGGGGAAGCTGCCTCCACCTTTCGCTACGGCGTTACTGCAGGGTCCTCAGGCTAAAAGCACTGAGGACATGCACGGGCGTGGTTACGATCCGGAAGCTCTGAGAGCTTGTACCTCGGGCCTCGCGCTACGAGCGACGAAGGTGACGCGGTCTCTGGGTCGTGCGATGTCCACACTTGTGGTCCAGGACATTCACCCCTGGCTGTGTCTGGTCGACATGGGGACACCGACAAAGTATCGGTTCCTCAAGGGCCCTGTGTCCCAGGCTGGCCTCTGCGGCGACGCAGTCGAGAACATGGCCCAGCAGTTCTCGGCTGCTCACGAGCAGGTTGAGGCGATCCAACACCTCCTGCCCCGGCGGGCAGCTGCTGCCTCCACCCGTCCGCCGGCTGCAGCGCCCCAGCCTGCTTGTCGCCGAGGGCGGCCCCTGCATCCGTCCCTGCTCCCGCACCGCATCCGCAGCAGCTTCCAGAAGCGGTGCCGTTGAGCTGGGCGTAGGCAGGCCGCCCCGCCCGTCCTGGCCCCTGTCAAACCTGGCGGTGAGCGGAAGAGCAAGAGGCACAGGACGGGCGACCCAGAGAGAGAGAGAGAGGACTGCTTTGGGAGGTGGCGGATGCGCCTCCCCCTCCCCCGGTGGAGGGCCGGGTGGAGATTCTCCTATTTCAAAAATCTCGACAAGAAACGGTTGTCTCTGCCCTGGGTCCCAAGAGGGCATGGAGAGTCGCGGACGGACCAACTCCGGACCGCGCTCATCCTCCTCTTCGCCAGCTGGCAGCAGTGGGCGGTTCGAGAGCGTCATCAAAGGCCCTACTCACGCACCCTCTGCCAAACCTGGGAACCAGGTAAGCGTGCACCGCACACTCAGACCCCTTGGTCCGCCACGGGCCGTGTTCCTGTGTTCCACCTCGCTGCCCCACCGCGAGTACGTCGGTGGTCCCGCTGCTCCGCTTGTACGGTGTCTGGGTGCCTGTCTACCCAGCCCGTCTTGCTGGCTCCAGTGGACCATCTGACTCGGCTATGCGGTTCAGTTTCCTCCCAAGTTCAGGGGCATCCACCTCACAGCAGTGAAGGCAGCTGATGCTCATGTTTTGTGTGGAGAGATCGCTGTCCTACTGGCGGAGGACGCGATGGAGCCGGTCCCTCCAGCCGATATGAAGACAGGGCTTGCAACCCTTACTTCATTGTGCCCAAGAAAGCGGTGGGTTACGACCAATCTTGGATCTGCGTGTCTGGAACTGGGCCCTTCACAGGCTTTCGTTCAAGACGCTCACGCAGAAACGCATCTTTGGGTGCATCCGTCCCCGAGATTGGTTTGCAGCGGTCGACCTGAAGGACGTGTACGTCCATGTGTCGATTCCTTCCGCGCCACAGACCATTCCTGCAGTTTGCGTTGAAGGACGGGCATATCAGTACAAGGTCCTGCCCTTCGGGCTGTCCCTGTTACCCCGTGTCTTCACGAAAGTTGCGGAGGCAGCCCTTGTTCCCATGAGAGAACAGGGCGTTCGCATTTTCAACTACCTCAACGACTGGCCCATACTGGCTCAGTCTCAGGACCAGTTGTGCGAACACAGGGATTTGGTGTCACACCTCAGCCAGTTGGGCCTTCAGGTCAACTGGGAAAAGAGCAAACTCTCCCCGATGCAGAGGATCTCTTTTCTCGGTATGGAGTTGGATTCGGTCAGTCAGACAGCACGCCTCACGTAGGAACGTGCTCAGTCGGTGTTGAACTGCTTGAATGCGTTCAAGAGCAGGACAGCGGCCCCACTGAAACAATTTCAGAGGCTCCTGGGGCATATGACAGCTGCAGCGGCAGTCACGCCGCTGGGGCTGCTTCATATGAGGCCGCTTCAACACTGGCTCCATGGCCGAGTCCCGAGGTGGGCGTGGCAGCGCAGCACTCACCGGGTCCAAGTCACACTGGCCTGCCGCCGAACCCTCACCCCGTGGTCAGACCTTTCGTTTCTGCGGGCAGGAGTGCCCCTGGAACAGGTGTCCAGGCATGCTGTGATTTTCACGGATGCCTCCACCACCGGCTGAGGTGCCACGTTCGACGGGCTTGCGGTGTCGGGGGTTTGGACGGGCCCCCAACCGCACTGGCACATCAATTGCCTAGAGTTGCTAGTGGTACGTCTGGCCTTGGTCCGTCTCAGAAGGCGTTTACGAGGCAAACACGTACTGGTCCGCACGGACAACACTGCGACCGTTGCGTACATCAACCGACAAGGTGGTCTGCGCTCCCGTCGCATGTCGCAACTCGCCCGCCACCTCCTCCTCTGGAGTCAGAAGCATCTGAGGTCGCTTCGTGCCATTCATATTCCGGGCTTGCTCAACCGGGCAGCCGACGAGCTGTCACGAGCTGCGCTCCCCGGAGAATGGAGACTCCATCCCCAGACGGTCCAGCTCAGCTGGCCACGGGGCCTTCGCAAGTATGCGTCTCCCCCAGTGAGCCTTCTCGCAAAAACAGATACTATGCAAGATCAGGGGGGACGAGCAGCAGGTCCTGCTCGTGGCGCCGTACTGGCCCACTCGGACTTGGTTCTCAGAACTGATGCTCCTCGTGACAGCCCCTCCCTGACAGATTCCTCTGAGGAAGGATCTACTGACTCAGAGACGGGGCACCTTTTTGCACCCGCGTCCAGACCTAAGAAGCTGGAAACTTCATGTCTGGTCCCTGGACGGGACGCGGAGGTTCTAGGTGACCTACCCCAAGGGGTAGTTGACACCATCACTTCGGCTAGAGCGCCGTCCACGAGACAGGCCTACGCCTTGAAATGGAACCTGTTCGTCGAGTGGTGTTCTTCTCACCGAGAAGACCCCCGAAAGTGCCCGATCAGAGTCGTGCTTTCCTTTTTGCAGCAGGGGTTGGAGCTAAGGCTGTCTCCCTCCACCCTTAAAGTCTATGTGGCTGCGATTGCTGCCAACCATGACCCCGTGGAAGGGAAGTCGGTGGGTAAGCATGACTTGGTCATCAGGTTCCTTAGGGGGGCAAGAAGGTTAAATCCTCCACGGCCCCCCTCTATACCCTCTTGGGACCTGTCTCTAGTGCTGAAAGCACTACAGCAGGCCCCATTTGAGCCTTTGCAGTCAGTTGAGCTGCAGTTTATTTCAACGAAGACTCTGCTCCTGCTTGCATTGGCCTCCATCAAGAGGGTAGGGGACCTGCACGTATTTTCGGTCGACGATTCGTGCCTAGAGTTTGGGCCGGCTGACTCCCAGGTAATCCTGAGGCCCCGGCCTGGCTACGTGCCCAAGGTTCCCACTACTCCCTTCAGGGACCAGGTGGTGAGCCTGCAAGCGCTGCCCTCGGAGGAGGCAGACCCAGCCCTTGCTTTGCTTTGTCCCGTCCGAGCGCGGAGATGCTACGTTGACAGGACACAAAGCTTCAGGACCTCAGACCAGCTCTTTGTCTGTCACGGAGGCCGGCAGAAGGGGAAGGCCGTCTCCAAGCAGAGGATGGCCCACTGGATAGTGGACGCCATCACCCTGGCTTATCAGGTACAGGGTGTGCCCTGCCCGTTCAGGTTGAGAGCTCACTCTACTAGAGCTGTTGCATCCTCCTGGGCGTTGGCTCGTGGCGCCTCGCTGGCAGATATTTGTAGAGCTGCGGGCTGGGCGACCCCCAACACGTTCGCTAGGTTCTATAGCCTTCGTGTGGAACCGGTTTCCTCCTGTGTTCTCACCTCAAACGGGTAGAAGCACTGAGAGGTCCCGTTTTCGGGTCGGCTTGCTAAAACTGCTCCAGAGAGTCCGTACTGTAGACCCTGTCGAGTTCCTCCATCCCCTCGCTGAATCCATGAGAACCGGTAGAGGGCTGGGTTCCATATGAAAGGCCTTTTGGACCCCATATGTGTATAGTCCACGGTATAGCCTGAGAGCCCGTGTTTCCCCGGCAGGTCTTCTGCCAATCTCCATGAGGTACAAATTCCTCTAATCCTCCATATGCGCCTAAGGTTGATCATATGCGTAATTGCTCCGAACCTCCTACGGGAAGGGCGAGCTTCCGTAGCGTCCGGTTCCAACTGGAATGGGTACGTTTTCCCAGTGTTATCCAGTCTTACTGAGTGGGTAGTGCCATGGCAGCAGTAGCTGGTCTTCTGCGGTAGCCCTGACCTGCGCCAAAAAATAGGGGCTCAGGAGGCTTCCACAGGACACTGGAAGGGGCAGTACCCGTGGCCTTTTGGTAGGGATCCCAATTCGTCGGTCACCGACGTGACTCGGAGTGACCGACTGATAGGGAACGTCTCGGTTACATATGTAACCCTCGTCCCTGAAGAAGGGAACGGAGACGTCACGTCCCGTCGCCACGGCTGCTGTACCACCGCTGAGCGGCCGGGTCACCGGCTCGGCTCCTCAGCGAAAACCTGAATATGCGCTGCACCCGCTGCCTAATTATACTCACGCTGTGATTAGCGGCAGCTGGATGCAATAATCGCATGCCAATGTGCATTGGCTCGTTTAGATACTCTCGTAGGGGATTGGTCTCTCTAAGCGAGATCCCAATTCGTCGGTCACCGACGTGACGTCTCCGTTCCCTTCTTCAGGGAACGAGGGTTACATACGTAACCGAGACGATCTGTTAATAAAAAGTTTGATCAATATCTGTGGTCTCACGTGTCCTTGTTATGTTGCTTAACCCCTTCCCTATGAGCACTTTAAAACGGGGTACGTAACACAAGTAAAATTAGTAAAGACAGACTTTTACTTAAAGCTGCAGTCTGTAACTTTTTTGTGTTAAAAACGAAATAAATATTTGAGAAAGTACATAACCAGCCAGTGTTCAAAACTATCACCTTTAGTTCTATTCACAACGGTTAGCTTATAATAATGTTTTCTAATTTGAGTGGTACTGGTAGGTTTTCGCAGGAAATTCGAGCATGGTACTGCGTCATTACGTCACGTCTGCAAACATAAAGAAGTTTTCCCGACTAGTAGGCTGTGGCACGTGCAGATGCTGCGGGTGGCGGCTCATTTATAGCCTTTTCTCACAGCAACTAGAATAATTAAATGTATTTTGATGGCGGATTTTGATCCAGAACTGATTAAATGTTTATGAAACACATGTGAATTAAATGAAATGAAAGAAAACCATTTAGAAGGGAGCATAGTTTGCATTTGGGGTTAAATGAATTTCTTAAAATGAAATTCGATGGTATGACAATTAGATTAGACTGTACAGAAATTGAAATCTACAGGTTAATACACATTATACCCATAGTCGCGCAATGCTGATGTTGTTAACATTAATAATTTGAGAATAAAGTAGAACAATAATAATACTTTGCATGGTTTGATGTGATATGAGCTAACCGATCGTTTGATTTAATCACTGTTGATAGCGATTTATTTTAATGCTTTTTTCCTCAGTTGGGCAGAACAAATGTGGCAGACTTGTTACTTGTTCAGATGACAATATACAGTGAAAATTCTGATTTGGGTCATATATTCCGAGACGTAGGCTAGAATCTGTGATTACTAAGTGTTTGATTCGCACTGGTGTGGCGACTGACAGCTACACATTCACTTCAAAACATTAGATTCATCGGCGCTGAAGCCATGCCAGAGTACAGCCCACGTAATAAAGATAATTACATACCTGGCTGCAATACCAGCTTCTCAACAGAGATGGTGACAAAAAGGCAAAACTTACGGACTGCAGCTTTAAGTAAAAGTACAGAAGTACCAAAAGTAAATTTCCTTTTTTTCTGTCAATGCACTGTTTTATTATTGTTGTACGTAATACTTGCAATACCTCTGAAGCAACTTACAATACATTACACCTACTGAATACTGACTAGCTTGTAGTATCTTTGGAATAAAGATCATTTTCAGAATGTTAAGAACCTATGGGGATATATATATATATATATATATATATATATATATATATTATTTAAAACCCCTACCCACCCCTACAAAAGCAGGATGGTATAGTGATCTCATACAGCTCTGACAGTGTGTGCACACATCTATATGTAGCCATTCATCCACATTTGAACAGAGTGGACAGTGAAATTGTGTAAATACAGAGTGATAAGGAAGAAAAAAAAAATCAAACCGGCTTTAAAACCCAGCAAAAAAATGCAGCTGTATAAATTTACAACAGCATCACTGCTTTAAAAAAAAAGCAAAACAGCAAGACTAATTTGACATCAAAACAAAATAATAAAAAAATGCTGTCTAATCGCTCTCGCAGTGCTTTGTCACACACAGGACGGTCCCAACACCTATTGTGTTTTATTAGGAGACGCACAACAGTTCTTCTGTGGCTCTATAATATTTTCACATACACAATTTAGCAAAATCAGACAATATTGTGTCTAATATATACTACATTATTAACTTTTTATTATTGTATTGTTGTAAATAAATATAAATTTTCAACTGGTCTGTGATCTTGATAGAAATGTAGTGGAGTGAAAAGTATAATATTTGTCTTTCAAATGTAGTGAAGTTAAAGTCATAATTTTCCAGAAACAATAATACTCAAATGAAGTACAGATACTCAAAACGTGTACTTAAGTACAGTACTCAAGTAAATGTACTTAGTGACTGTCCGCCTCTGTTTATAGGTCATATTTTTGTTGGCAGAACTGAGCAAAAACCGACATTGTGTTTAAAATATAACACAACATTAACTTCTTATTTACTGAACTGCTGTATAAAATCACATTTGCAATCGTGCTATTCGGGACAAACAGCACTGTGTGATGGTCTAGCTGCTCGTGTGTTATCGCCTATCATATCATATGATATAAATATGAGACAAAAACTCATACAGGAGCATTTTTGCCCCAATATCTTGAATTTTAGGGCACAACTACATTTATGGAGTTGTTGCCCTGCATCATATTTGTCAACAGTCAACTCAAAGCCGGAGAGTCTACGGCTCTGAGTGAGTCAACTGTATGAAATGTAAGCTGACATACAGGTCTGGGGGCGGGGCCACTGTGTTAATGGCGTTAAAATATTTTAATTGCACAACCAACCTACATTTTGTCTGAGGCAATACGTTTGAAAATTACAATGAGTAGCTTGTAGCTTAATGCACTACTGATGCAGCCTATGACACTGTCAACTTTATCTTATGAAAATTCCATTGTTTTCTATCAACTGCTCTGTATCTCCAATAAACGTAAAGTCTTACCTAATAAAATAGAAATCACAATACCATTTCCATTTCTTTACCTTTAAAGTTGAAACTGCCACCACACAGATTTCATCAGAACATTACACTGCTTACATTAGTCTATAATTGGTTGGTAGGTGGTTCCTGTCAAGGACTGACATACTGCTGACAGTCACATTACTCTTAGTTTATGCTTAATTGGTTGAATGATAAAGATGTCTTGGCTGAGGGAGAGACAGAATGAGATAAAAAAGAAAGATAAAAAGAGAGGATACAGAACAAAGCACTGACTTTGGGAGCTCTGCATAGTCATCCTATCAGCATGCAGGGTGAGTGAAAGTGAGAAAAGGAAATCTGTATGAAATAAATTGAATGACCTTTATACCAACTCCATCTAATATAGCAACGCTGTCCGCTGCTTCTGTCCGGCTCCGTAAACGAAAATGGTATCGACTTCTGTGGGAAGTGAAATAATAACAGTCCGCAGGGTTGCTCATGATCGCACCGAGCTAATTTACCTCAGAAGGACACCCAGCTTCGAAAATAAATATCTTATGTCAACTGAAGAAATAATAAGCAATTTAAAGAAATTCCTGTGATGCTATAGCAAGTCTTGCGGGTCATGAACCATGTCACCACTGATGGAAAGTAAACGGCTGTACTTGTGAATCGGAAATCATATCAGGGAAGTCAGACAGAAGCTGGAGGATGTGACTGGAAAATCATCGAGGTTTTAAAATGGAAAGTGATTCCAGGAGTGCACAATAGAGGTAGCTATATCTCTGAGGAGAAGAAGAGTGAATGAATGAATGAATGAGCACTGCATCTCACACATGCACCCATCCTTTGTTCTCTTGGCACTACAATTACCCAGAGCTTATTTTTCAGTACAGCACTACTATCAGCAAGACATCTCTCTCTCTCTCTCACACTGTACAATCAAAGGTTTGTTTGTCTCACTTGAAAAATCTCTTAAAAGCAAGGAGGCAGAGAAGCACCTCTCTCTGCAAAGTCCACAATTACACATTTTTCTCACTTTCAAGGGTACATGGACTACTCAATCACTGCTTTTATTTAAACTTTTCTGAAACAATTTTTTTGTGAGAGTGAGTGCAAGAAGTGCCATTGCTGAAAGTGCAAAACTCTTTATGCTAAAAGTACATCTTGTTCTCTAACTACAGATTCTGGAACTTTGTAATCAACAACAGAGCTTCAGAGTCTGAAGGGTGAATTCACTGAAAAATTAAGTCATTTTGCATTCTGTACTTCAACACAGTAACCACCCAGAAATATATATATATTTTTCAATATAAATTAGGCTTATTATAGATTAATTAATTAATCAGCGTAATCAGTAATATAAATTAAGTATAAATCTACTGAAACCATGACTTAAACCATTATTTTAAAATAAATAGTCAATTAATATTTTTATTTCAATAAAATGTCTTTTTTATAGAAAAATATTTTTCACAAGAAAGGAACACAAATTAATGCTTACATTATTGCCCAAAATCATAAAAACTGCACATTTTGTTTATAATTTTCTAAGTACAAACTTAGTGAAGTGGCTCAGGGACATGTCAAAATGCTTGGTTTAAGATGTAAGACATTATTTTATGACAAAATATGAAAATGTTTAAAATTCAATAATTATTTTTATTCATTATAATGGGCATACAAAAGTATTGCTAACATTTCATTTTGGTGATAACACATTTAAAATGTTAGATGTTTATTAAGATCCTTCTATTATCTATTGAAACCCACAATAATTTTTAAAATAGTAAGCTTAATATATATATATATATATATATATATATAATAATTTATTCGGTCCTTTCAATTGGGAGGTGGCTGCTTCGAACCCTAACCCCTAAATTTAAAAAAGGTTATTGAAATAATTTTTGAAAAGTATCTTTTTAATTCTTTCCATAAGTTCCAAAACATATTGTGGCGGGAGGAGCCAACGACAGACACAGTGGGCGTGGCGTCAAGCCTCAGAGAGGTTTTTATTAAACAATATTTAAGATAAAGTGTCCAAAGGGGGAAAAGTGTCCAAAATAAACAGGGATCTGGTGTCCTCGTTGTGCTGCGGGGCTCGTGAAGGAGGGCAGTGTTCAGGAGGGAAGGGTCCAGGTAAGGGGCGGAGTCCGGCGGCCGCACGCGCTCCCGTCTGGAGGTCCCGGGGCGCGGGTGACGGCGGCTTCGTCCAACTCCTTCATCCCCGGGTGCTCGACGGGATTCCACGGCCCGGCGTCCTTGCCCGACGGCCGTATCGCGGGTGCAGTGTCGGCCGGACTGCGGGTCCGGCCGCTCGCGTCTCTGACGGCGGCAGGTAGTTCCCTCTACGCCCCCTTTCCTGGACCCACGAGGACACCAGCGTGCATGCACGGGGAAGAGACCGGTCTCTCGAGGAGAGGCGCGCTCGGCGTTTAAACGGCGGCGGTGATGAAGCTCCATTCACGTCAGGTGCGCCTCATCACACGCCGCCAGCCCTGCGTGTTCAGCGCCCCTCCTCTCTCACACACCCACTCCCGTCGGGAGCCTGGTGAAGGGCGGCGAATACGGGACGGGGTGGTGATGATGGACAGGGGGGAGGCAGCCGACTCGTCACAATATTTATTTAATATTTTCTTTGTAAATTATGAAACTTTATAAAAAAAAAAAAATGTATTGCATTTTTCATGTCACTACTAAAATAGTGTATGTTTAAGTCCATTGGCCGAGACTGATTTTATCTAAACCCATAAATTTATGATCAAGAAATATCCTTCTGTCCCCCTTTCTCATATAACTACAAGGTGTGTGTGAGATATGTCTCATCATTTTGAGGTAAATGTGTTCAAGTTTGTGTGTAACTTTAAGGAACGTCACTATCGAACACCTTTCTTTTTGCAGTTAAGCACATTTTTTTCCCCCATACCATTTAGTTTTTATATGTACACCCTTGTTCAGAACTGTACTAGCTAACCATGTGCTGATTATAATCTTTTAGTTAGATTCAAAAGTATCTAAAATTGCCACTACCGAAACATATAGTGGATCAAGCTGCACCTTTTTGGAGTGTAGAATGTTCTTAATTGGGAGAGATGTAAATAAGCACCACTATTTCTGATTCTACATGAAGAAATATTCAGTGAGAGTGCACCTTAACGATGTCAAATAACCATGGTACTGTAAGTGTCAGCAAAACTGCCTCTTAAGCTTTTCTTCTGAGCACCATGGCAGTATAGTGCTCCTGAACTTTCTCTTACATTCACACACTCTTAATAAGCACAAATCAATAAAAACACAAGCAAACAAAAGCTCACTTAGACCTCAAATGCAGCTGCCCCTCGTAGAGCACACAGACCCTCAGAAGCTATTACTGTGTTGATGTGTCTCTTAAAGCAGCTAGGACTCTATCAGTCTGCTCTTTGAGAGAGCTGAGTTACATTTGGATGGCTTTTTGTTCCCCTTCAACATCAACAAGCCTTATGAAATATCACTTTATGGCTCACTCTGGACATGTGATTAGATTAAAGGAGCATCGCAGAATGCATTGCTGTTGACGGTTCTTTGCACAGAACATTGATTTTGTTGTAAACCGTATGCCTCAAGCTCAGAGAGCATTTGGAGTGGATTGGGTGGGACAGCATGCTGAGATGTAGGTGGTCATATAGGATGAGCCCTGGTGGTTGTTAATGCTGATTTTAGATATATTTGTGAGTGTGTGTCTAACCCTCCTCCTGGCTGGTCAGGGGCCAGAGTCATTATAAAGGGATGATGGGGAGTTGCCCAACAGCGTCCAGTTGGAGAGCTGCTTACTCATCGTTCTTCTTCTGCTGTTTCTCACTGTGTGGCAGAGGAAGAGTCTTACAGACAGGAAGTTAAGGGTGGGTTCATGTGGATTTGTGTTTATGTGGAGGAGTACAAGAGGAAAACATTCCTTGCTATGAAAGTAATGGCAAAATATTTCTGGTATGAAACTTGTACCAGACAAAACAAAGTACTTTAAAGAGTAGTTTAAGGAGTCCAAGTATATAAAATGTGCACGCATGTCAGCAAACATTGGGCTGAGTGGAGCTTAATTCTGTTAGTGGCAGACAATTTCAAACACTGGTTTGTGAAGCTTCGTAAACTTTTGCAAATCATTTGTTTAGAACCAGTGATTTGGAGCGTGTATAAAACAGCCAAAGTCTCATGATTTCAATAAATGAGGCGTTGTTACATCAACTGTTTTGAAACGTTTCAAAATTTCAATGGTTTTCTGATAGAAGGCAACTTCTGTGAACCAATCTATGAGGTTTTTACCTGATCTCGGATCGGTTTTATAACGTTATATACATTTTAATGTGTTTCTGCATACAATATAAAAGAAGCACTGTAATTGTTTGCTTGGTTGTTTATGGACCTTAATCAGAGTAGACGCCATATAAAATTTTACTTAGATGAAAATGAGGCTGATAGAAACAGAGGCATGTCTTTACAGTGGCATGTACTTTATAAAGGTATAGCAGATTACATCTTTTAAAACACTTTTATGTTTTTGCCTATAAGATTGTTTGATTTTAGTAGTTCATCTCTGATGAAAATGATTTATAAGGGTCCAATTATGCCATATAACCCTGAACACACATCAGTAATCATCCATCCGTTATTACAGTATATGGATTTTCTGATGGATAACCCCACCCCTCCCAAAAAAAAAAAAAAAAAAAAAAGTATAAGCCTTTTTAGAATACAAAAATATAAATTTTGAGGACTTGTCAAACAGAAAATTCAGTGACCATGCATGATATTCTTTAAAATTTATCCTTTTAAGAAGGAAGAAACTCATATGGGTTTGAAATGACCCAAGGGTGAGTAAATGTTGACAGCTTTCATTTTATGAACTAATGGAGGGTGTGTAGAGGTGACCTCTTTCTTGCCGTCACTCTCGCTTTCAGAATTTATGCTGTGGTAGCATTAACACAGTATGTAATGCAATGAAGCTTCTGTCCTGGATGGCAAACAAAGAGATGAGAGACAAAAGGAGAAAGAGAGGAGGTGGAGACAAAGTCAGAGCAGAATGTTAATACCAGCAAGACTCCCATTCACTGTGACTTCAGCTTCATATTCAAATAAAGCAGTCAACCATCATGTTCACACCATATAAATGAAACATCTTGATTATACATGAGTTTGAGCATTTTCTGTAGCTGTATTCAATTATTGTGTGTGCATTTGTAAATATTAGTATATTTAAGCTGCTTTACTGGTGCTCTAATTGATATAAATAATCTCTGAAAAACATTCACTCTGATTAAATCTCCAAAAGCTGCTGCGTATTTTATAGAATTCTATGATTGGTGCAGATGAGAACAAAGACAAATAGTCAGAGCATCTTTACCGGAGCAGTCCAGAGTCAGAGCTCCTGGACCTAGCAAACTGTTTTTAGACTGCATTTCAAAGCATAATAACAACCTATAATGATCTAACTACAGAACCAATGGATATTTAAAGAGATTTCAAACCTGTATGGTTTTCTTTCTTCTGTTAAACATAAAATATATTCTGATATTGTTTTATTATATTTATTTTTATTTTTTTTGTCTGTACAATGGAAATCAATAATTACCAAAATGGTTACCAGCATTATTCAAAATATATTTATGTTCGGCAGAATGAAAAATGCATAGAGGTTTGGAAGAACATGAGCGTGAGTGAACGATGGTAAAATGTTTATTTTTTTGGGGGTGAGCCATCCCTTTTAAAACTGCAATCTTTATTCCTCAGAAATTGAGTCATAAAAATATAGAAGTGTGAACTAGATGAACTAGAAGGCATTTTAGTAGATATGATATTATAGAAAAATTGGATTGGGACGTGACACTAGACACAGACACAGACACAGACACTAGAGCAATTTCCACAAGTTGGTATGATTCTTAATGAAGAGTCTATAACACACTTTGGTTAAAAGTTATTCATAAAATAACCTTATACTCACTTCTTCTGTAGGTGAGGTGAGATCACGAACATAAACACATTTAGGTAGATCCGGGGGGGGGGGGGGGGGGGGGGGGTCTAAAACACTAGTGTCAATGAACAATCGTGGGAGGGGCCTGGGTCTGTGTGACGTCACACAGACAGGCATCTGAGAATGGCTTGATATGAGTTTATGAGATGATTTAATGAGAAACACTGGGTTGATCTTTATCATTATAAGGTGGTTGTGTACACACACTGCCAGCAGACTTCAGTTCAAACAACTTGTAAAAGTGCATGTCGCATCCGACGACCCCTTTAAAAAGCATTTAGTAAAATTAAACAAAATGAGGGATCGTAAAAATGCATGCTATTTTTTTTTATTTAGTAAATAAGTTGTTTCACATAACAGTTGTTTACATAGAGTCCACAAGACAAAATAACTGAATTCACACAAAGGAACCGGTAAAAGATTTATACCTCTGAATCTTATTGTGTTTTGTTACCTGGATGGTCTGAAATGGTTTATTGTCACGAATCTAGTTCGTGGCCTTCCATCCGACTGCCACAAGAGGTCGCCTCTCCATCATATTGACTCTCACACCACACAGGACTGCATTTCCCATCATCTATTGCACTGATGACACACACAGCTGATTGCACTGATCACACAGCCATTTAACTATCACACGCTCACACCTGAGAATTATCACACAATCACACACCCTACTTAAACCATGGTCTTCCTTTCACAAATCACCGAGTATTGTCTAGTGTTCAGCACTCGCCTAGTGTTAGCTACTTACCAAGCCTTTCCGTGTTTGTTTTTGTGTTCAGTCTCCTGTATTGTTCTGCGTTTATCACTCTCCGAGTGTTAACTGCCTTACGGAGCCATTCCTAGTTACCGTTTCATATTTTAGTTTAAGTCTAGTCTTTTCATGTTGCCTTGCTGTCTGGTTCCTGATCTTCTGCCTTGTACCTTGGATTAACCCTTTACCTTCCATTTGGACTCTGTTTGCCCCTACCATTGCTCGTGCACCTGGATTATCCCTCTTGTCAAGCCCACTGGATATTGTCCGCCGATCGAAGACCACGCCTGTTTACTTGAGTACTCATCTGTCTTGCCCTCAATATACCTGTTTGCCATTTGTTCGACCCTGCCTGTGTTTTTGACCATGTATATTAATAAAAGCTTGCACATGGATCCGCACGCCTCATGTCTCGTTCGCCCCGTTACAGAATACTCGGCCAAACAAGGATCCAGCAGCTTTTAAAATGGACATTTGTCAGGTATGGACACAACAAGAATATTGTTTGCCCTTAAACAATGCCCAATATCACTGGAGAACCATATTAGAGCGTTTTTAGCATCGCCAACTATTTAGATTTATCGGACATTATTTTGATTGAGATTTTCTGTGATGGGTTAAATAGGCCTTTACAGTCTGAATTTAGACGCGAGGGTCCGCGCTCATCACGCGCTCAGTTTATGGATTATGCTTTGTTGACTGTTGGCTCTTTGTTTATTGTGGGTGTTGCGGAGGAAGAACGCGACGCTGCATCTATGACCGAGATAGCAGCTGCGTTAGAGCACTCTCACAAAATGGTGGCAACAGCGGATCCCGTTCACAAAATGGCGGCCACAACAACACCCCGTCATGTCATTGCTGCCACCAGAGAACCCATTAACATCACGGGTGCTGCATCAGAGCCTGTGTATGTCTCGTATGATCTGCCAGAGTCCAGCCAAGTCACAGTTGATCGTCACGAGTCAAGCCAATCACAGCTAATCTTCACAAGTCCAGTCACAGTTAATCTTCACAAGTCAAGTTACATCTCCGCTGGCCATCCAGAATCTCTTCACGTCACCGCTGACCATCCAGAGTCTCTTCATGTCACCGCTGACCAGAATCTCTTCACGTCACAACTGATCATCCAGAGTCTTGTCACGTTCTGTCTGCCACACCCAGATATCCAAGGTCAGTCCTTCAGTATCCTAGTCTGGTTTCCACTGACTGGCCAGTCCTGTCACGGCTATGGATGCTGTCTCTGAACTTCCTGACTGTTCTGTTGTGGTTACAAGGGCCGTCCTGGAACTCCCATCCCTGCCTGTCATGTCCATGGAAGCCTTAAATGAACTTTCTGTATGCTCTATTAACCCTGTCATTGCCAAGGAGGTCGCTAATGAACAGCCTATTCATCCTCTGTCAGTCAATGAGTTGACTTCTGAACTATCTGTCTGTCCCATTTCTACCAATGAATCTGATTATGAACTGTCTACCTACCTATACAACCGGATTTTGAACCTTGTCAGTCCAGTTTCAGTCAGTAAGTTTAATGTTGAACCTTCTGTGTATCCAGCTTCAAACACTGAACGGTCTGCCAATCCAGTGTCAATCAATGCATCCAACTGCGAACTGTCTGTTGGTTTAAAATTTGCAATCAAATCTGAGTATGAATTGTCTGTCTGTCCAGATTCAGTCACTGAAATGTCTACCAGTCCAGCTTCAGTTAAGACAACTAATAATGAACTGCCTACTACAGCCTTTGTCAATGCACTTGATTGTGAACTATCTGCCAATCCTTTTCCAACCAATGCATTTGTTACCAGAGAAACTTCTGATGAACTTTGTGTTCCCTGCCTTGGACCTTGGGGCCATAAATGCTCTGTCTGTCTCGTGTGTCTCAGTGTTCACTAGGTCCCGTTTCCTGCTGTGGTCTCCAGAACCATCTGCTCCGCACTGGTGTGCTCCTGCTCTGTCTGCTCCGCTGTGGAGGTCTTCTGCCCTGTCTTCTCTGTACTGGTGGGCTCCTGCTCCATCGGGGTGGTCTTCTGCTCTGCTCTGGTGGGCTCCTGCTCCATCTGCTCCGCTCTGGGGGGTAGGGGGGTGGCTCTGTCACGAATCTGGTTCGTGGCCTTCTGTCCGATTGCCACAAGAGGTCGGCTCGCCATCATATTGACTCTCACACCACACATCACACTGGACTGCATTTCCCATCATCCATTGCACTGATGACACACAGCTGATTGCATTGATTGCACAGACAGAGCTGAATGCACTGATCACACAGTCATTTAACTATTATACGCTCACACCTGAGAATTATCACACAATCACACACCCTACTTAAACCATGGACTTCCTTTCACAGATTGCCAAGTATTGTCTAGTGTTTAGCACTCTCCTAGTGTTAGCTACTTACCAAGCCTTTCCGTGTTTGTTTTTGTGTTCAGTTTCCTGTATTGTTCTGTGTCTATTTAGCTTGCACATGGATCTGCACGCCTCATGTCTCGTTCGCCCCCTTACAGATATAAGGTAGTTAAAATGCCTTAATGATGGAGTTGTGTCTTACAAACATGCAGAATTCTATCATGTTTTTATCAGCTGTTTGGACACTCGTTCTGATGGCACCCATTCACTGCAGAGGATCCATTGGTGACCAAGCAATGTAATGCTGAATTTCTCCAAATGTGTTCTGATGAAGAAAGAATCTCATCTACATGTTGCCTTCTTGAGCATCACTGCATGTAATTATGTATCCCTCAACTGTCCTCAAGATGGATCTCAAAATAATACAGTCACTCTCAGAAAGGATTCATATATACAGAAGTTTCTAGAAAACAAAAGAAAGATTTTTTTTTTTTTTTTTTTCTGAAGACCACTGGGCATTTTAGCTGGTAACAACACAGTATTAAGACTCAAGAGTATATGTAAACTTTTGAACTCATCCTCATGTGTAAATGCAGTTATCTTGTCTTCTAAACTTATTCAGGACAGTACTAAATAACAACTTTTTTTACAGCAATTTTTATAACCCCTCCCATTTTGTTAAAATTAAAATCTTGCATATTGTGCATGGGTTATTTAAAATCATGAGCAGAGTGTGGCGAGGGGGGCGTGGGAAGACGTCGGCTGCGGCGGGAGAACGAGTACGGAGACGAGTGGTAAAAAGAAGGTCAAGTGAATGATGACTAACACCTGTGTCTGGTTCCAGTGATTGGGGAGAGATGACTGAAAAGCGCCCGCAGATCATTGAGAGGGGGAGAGTGAGCGGCAGAGCCGGAGGAGTACGGAATGCGTGTTTGCCTTATGTGTCTCGACTACAGATTATTTGTTGGTTTATTTTTTCCGTTATTTTCATTAAAAAGACACCCTGCTCGCCACCCCTGACTTCCTCGTCCTTTGTGCTATTTTGAACTACGCTACACAGAGTATTGTTCATGTTTTCTAAAACTCAACACTCAAATTTACAGAAAATCTCTTCTCTAATATTTTTTATATCCACAGAGGGGTTCTTGGCCTGAAAATGGTAGAAGTTCTCCTCTAGTTCACCCTTTTTACTGTTTCCATTTCTCTTTTTCTGTGACCTACAGAATTAGTCAGTGCAGCTAATGAGGAAAGAAAACGGATTAAAAATGCAGCTTCACATGCAGCAGATTAATTGCACTCATCAGCTTTGGTAATAATGTGATAATGTGTTTTTCGGGTGTTAATGTAAACTACGGTAAGAACTTCTAGACTAAGATAGAGTAAAAGAGAGCTATTTGGCCGTCTTGATTAATGGCATTGAGAAACTCTCTGGACTTCTGTCTGTGTTTGTGTGTGCTACAATGGGGAAGTATTGATGAGCCTACAGGATGTTGAAAAGCGATTGGAAAGAATTGCACAGTCTCTTTGGGACATATTGATTGGGGGAAACGTAAAGTGGGGAGATGTTTATTTCAGAATCACAGGCCTAAACCTAAATTCACAATCAAACCCCTACTGTGTTCTTGTTGACAGGCATACACGTAGCTCTTCAAATGCGGGTATAGAAGTGCATGGCGATCACCTATTTGATTTGAGGACTGACTGTAGGAGGGCTCTTAGAGAACCAGTGCTGCCACTTCAGCACAACACTCTTTGAATGAAAGAACAAAACATCACAGTATTAAAAATAAACTGTGTTTATTGAGTGTTTATTAAACAACAAATAATTATGGAGCTGTTTTATGTTGTGGCCTTTGTATTTGGTGCCCTGTGGTATTAGTGTATTCGGTTGGCAGCCTGCTGACAGTCTTTTGTTTTCATTCCAGCACTCCACTATAGACTTAAATCACAGAAAATGAGACATTCAGTTCAGCCAATCATATTATGCAAACATATGAGCAGTGAGTGGAAAATCCAGTTCGAATCAAATCACAGCGTAAAAAGTCAAACAAGCCATATTATCTCGGGGAACCATGTAAGGAACAGTCTAAACTATTAAAATGCTACAATAATACAAATAAGTGTTTTTCACAAAAGTGTAATAAGATAAATCATAAATTAATTAAATAGCTTAGTCAAAAGTAAGCATTCTGTCATTTTACTCTCACATCACTCCAAATCCACGCTGCATGCTGAATTTCATTTTCTTGAATGCATAATGCATAATGATCCAAACAAAAACCCCATAAAAAAAAAAAAAAAAACGAGGCTCATTGGAAAAACCTAACCAATAACTGCATCTACTTAAGAAACAATCAAGTCAAGTCAAGTCACCTTACTTATATAGCGCTTTTTACAATGCAAATTGTGTCAAAGCACTGCACAATATCAAAAAAGGAAAATAAAGTGTCAATAAGTTTGAATAGTGTCTTTGCAATAAGGTCGGCGATATCGCTGGAAATGAAGCGTCCCCAACTAAGCAAGCCAGAGGCGACAGCGGCAAGGAACCAAAACTCCATCGGTGACAGAATAGAGAAAAAACCTTGGGAGAAACCAGGCTCAGTCGGGGGGCCAATTCTCCTCTGGCCAAACAAACCAGCAGTTCAGTTCCAAACTGCAGCAAGTCAGGTTGAATGGGCTCAGCTGGTTCCAATGGTCTTTTCCGATGGCTGTCTAAGTGGCGGGGTCCTCAATGGGGATCTGTCTCTGGCGTTCATCCAGGTGTTTGGCCTCTGCCTACGATCAGGGACACATACGTCATCTCCCGGCGCTGATCCTCCATCTCAGGTGTTCGGTCATCTCAGATCATGTAATGGTTAGATCCAGACTGGAGTTCTGTAATTCCTGGCTACGTTGGAAACGTAGAGACAAGCAGAGACATGATTAGCGTAGCTGCTGTTCCATCTAAGCAAAAATAAATTGTTCAACCCAAGCTAAAGAATAATAATAATGTACATTTGATCAGATATAACTGCAGTACAAGATTATAAAATGCATTATGTGTATGCTTGGCTAAAGAGATGTGTCTTTAATCTAGATTTAAACAGAGAGAGTGTGTCTGAACCCCGAATGTTATCAGGAAGGCTATTCCAGAGTTTGGGAGCCAAATGTGAAAAAGCTCTACCTCCTTTAGTGGACTTTGCTATCCTAGGTACTACCAAAAGTCCAGAGTTTTGCGACCTTAGAGAGCGGGTTGGATTATAGCGTGGTGGAAGACAAGTTAGATACGCAGGTGCTAAACCATTTAGGGCCTTATAGGCAAGTAATTTGTAAATGATACGGAACTTAATAGGTAGCCAGTGCAGAGACTGTAAAATTGGAGTAATATGATCATATTTTCTTGATCTGGTAAGAACTCTAGCCGCTGCATTTTGGACTATCTGTAGCTTGTTTATTGAAGATGCAGGACAACCAGCTAACAGTGCATTACAATAGTCCAGTCTAGAGGTCATGAATGCATGAACTAGCTTTTCTGCATCAGAAACAGGTAGCATGCTTCGAAGCTTGGCAATGTTTCTAAGATGGAAGAATGCTGTTTTTGTAACATGGGAAATATGATTTTCAAAGGACAAGTTGCTGTCTAAAATAACACCCAGATTTTTGACTTTAGAGGACGTGACAGTGCATCCGTCTAGTTGAAAATTATAATCCACGAGATTCTGTGTACGGTTTTTTGGTCCAATAAGTAATATCTCTGTCTTATCTGAATTTAGTAGGAGGAAATTATTGGTCATCCAATCTTTTACACTTTTTACACAATCTATTAGCTTAGATAGTTGAGAAGTTTCATCTGGTCTTGTTGAGATATATAATTGAGTATCATCAGCATAGCAATGAAAACTTATCCCGTGTTTTCTAATAATATTTCCAAGGGGCAACATGTAAATTGAAAATAGCAGAGGACCTAGGACAGATCCTTGTGGTACTCCATACTTTACTGGTGATAATTGAGATGGCTCCCCATTTAAATGGACAAAGTGGTAGCGATCGGACAGGTAGGATCTAAACCATCTTAAAGCCTGTCCTTGAATACCAATATATTTTTGTAATCGATCTATGAGTATATTATGGTCTATAGTGTCAAACGCAGCACTAAGATCAAGTAATACTAGCAATGAGGTGCAGCCTTGATCTGAAGCAAGTAGTAAGTCATTCGTCATTTTAACAAGTGCAGTTTCTGTACTATGATTGGGCCTGAAACCTGATTGAAATTCTTCATAGAGATCATTTATTTGCAAAAAGGAGCATAATTGAGTAGACACAACTTTTAGTAGTTTAGTGGGTACAGGATCTAATAAACACGTTGTTGGTTTAGATGCACTGATAAGTTTATTTAGCTCTTCCTGTCCTATAGTTGTAAAGCACTGCAGTTTTTCTTTAGGTGCGATGAATGAAGCTGAAATACTAGACGCAGTAGAATCTACATTTGTTATTGTATTTCTGATGTTATCTATTTTATCAGTAAAGAAATTCATAAAGTCATTACTATTAAACTGTGAGGCAATGTTTAGATCGGGTGGCGTCTGTTTATTTGTTAATCTAGCCACTGTGCTAAATAAGAACCTTGGATTGTTTTGGTTATTATCTATGAGTTTGCGGATATGCTCTACCCTGGCAGCTTTTAGAGCCTGTCTATAGCTGGACATACTGTTTTTCCACGCAATTCTAAAAACTTCTAATTTAGTTTTTCTCCATTTGCGCTCAAGAATACGAGTTTCCTTCTTGAGAGAATGGGTATAACTGTTGTACCATGGCGCAGTACGTTTTTCTCTAACCTTTTTCAATTTGAGGGGGGCAACAGCTTCTAATGTATTAGAGAAGATAGTGCCCATGTTGCTAGTCATTTCGTCTAGTTCATGCGTATTTATGGGTACACAGAGCAGTTGAGATAAATCAGGCAGGTTATTTGTGAATCTGTCTTTGGTGGCTGGAACAATAGTTCTGCCCAGACGATAACGCGGAGCCATATAACTAATATCAGTAATAGGCAGCATGCACGATACAAGGAAATGATCAGTAACATCGTCACTTTTAGGTACTATATCTATATCAGTAAGATCAAGTCCATGCGATATAATTAAATCTAGCGTATGATTAAAACGATGAGTGGGCCCGGTGACGTTTTGCTTGACTCCAAAAGAGTTTATTAGGTCAGTAAACGCAAGTCCTAACGCATCATTTGTATTATCAACGTGAATGTTAAAATCTCCGACAATTAGCAGTTTATCAACATTAACTAGTAGATCTGAGAGGAAATCTGCAAATTCTTTTAGGAAATCTGTATATGGCCCTGGCGGTCTATACACAGTAGCCAGAGCAAGAGATAGGAGAGATTTCTTTTGCATATCTAACAGTGTAACATTAAGCAGAAGTATTTCGAATGATTTAAACCTCCTGTATCCTGTTTTCTGAGTAACATTGAGAATATCACTATATATTGTTGCCACACCGCCACCACGACCAGTCTGACGGGGCTCATGTTTATAACAGTAGCTTGGTGGAGTAGACTCATTTAGACCAAAATATTCATTTGGTCTAAGCCAGGTTTCAGTCAGGCAGAGTACATCAAAATGATTATCTGTGATCATTTCATTTACAATAACTGCTTTGGGTGCGAGTGATCTAATGTTTAAGAGCCCAAGTTTTAAAAATTGTTTTTGTTCATTTATTTTGCGTTTTTCTGGTTTAATCACGGTCAGATTTTTTCTAGATCCTGCATTAAATTTATATTTTGATCTCGCTATTCGGGGAACAGACACAGTCTGTATAGATTGGACAACACAATTACTTCTATTTTTTAAGTGGGTAGAACAAAAGTTGTCATAGCAGTTATTTGAGAATTGGCTTACTAGTCAGATGGAGCGTAGCGTCCTGGAGATGTTGTCCGACAGGAGTTCCGCTCCGACTCTGCTGGGGTGCAGGCCATCAGCACGGAAAAGCCTAGGACGCTCCCAGAAAAGATTCCAATTATCAACAAAGAGCAGTTTCTGTTCTTTACACCATGACGATAACCATTCGTTTAAAGCAAAAAGTCTACTGAACCTTTCGTTTCCTTGTCGATACGTGGGAAGCGGTCCTGACACGATGATCGTCGCCGCGGGCGATGTGCTGCGTACCGTCTCGATCAGGCTCTTGTAGTCCCTCTTCAGTGTCTCCGTCTGCCGCAGCTTGATGTCGTTGGCCCCCGCGTGCAGCACGACAGCACCGATGTTCTCGTTGCCCTTCAGGATCGCAGGTATCTGCGCAGAAACATCGAGAACACGTGCACTGGGGAAACAGTGAGTGTGCACTTTACCTTCAGCTGACGTAGCACGGACGTGCCGGACGATGGAGCTTCCCACGACCACAGCATCGCGTTCCGTCTCGCGGAGGGGGGCGAAGCGGTTCCGGGTGGAGATGAAGGACATCTGGGAAGATCGCGTTCTGGGTGCACAGGGTCTGTGCAAAGAAACACACGGAGTAGAGGTGGTGGGGATGTTAGAAGCGTGTACTTTACCTTCAGCTAGCGTAGCACGGACGTGCCGGACAATGGAGTCTCCAACTATCACAACGTCGCGTTCTTTCTCGCGGAGGGGGGCGAATTTGTTCCTTGTGGAGATCTCGAAGACAGGGGGGGGAGAAGTCGTCACCCGAGGCCTGGCTCGCGTCCTCCGCTGCTGCAGCATCCAGGGTCCGTGGTGTCCCGGCGCCGGAGTGAAGGACATCTGGGAAGATCGAGTCCTGGGTGCACAGGGTCTGTGTAGAGAAACACACGGAGTAGAGGTGGTGGGAGTGTTAGCATCGTGCTGTATACTTACCCCGGACTTGTGAGCGACAGCCCGGGATGTTTCCAGCGCAGCTCTTCGTTCCTTCAGATGGGCCTTTTTCTCCAGCAGGTCGCGGATCTGTTTCTCCACGGCCTCCAGCTCCAGCTGCACCGAATGCAGCTCGAACGTGTCCTCACCTGCACTCAGAGGTAGACACAAATCCGCCATTTAAGCAAGTAACAGTGAAACGATAGTAATGTGTGTGAATAGAGGATTTGCAATGTAAGCGAGATTAGCGGCTGCCACGCTGCCGATGCTAACGGGCTATAAGCTAATAGCAGACTCGAGAATCAGAATAAAACTAGTGATAAAACTAGTGATAAACAGGCGCTCTGATCGGATTTGTTATAGAACGCTATAGTGGATATATTCACACGTTATAGAAAAGCCGTTTGAATAAGGCAGTCGAAGCCCCACTGTCGTCGTTAAAGCAGGTTCAGTGGCAAACGGTTCAATATAGCGCACTAACTAACAACCCGACCAAACGCGCCAACCCGTTTGACTAAGGCTGTCAAAGCCCCACTGTCGTCGTTAAAGCAGGTTCAGTGGCAAACGGGATCACGGAGGAAAAAAACAAAACGAAAAGGGCAAGGCCCTGTGTGTGTGTGTGATCTCAGTCTGGGTGTGTGCCGGAAGGGGAAGCGTTCTCTGGTGGCAAGCGTCCTCTGGTGGCCGGGGACAATGGCATTTTAGCTTATTTCTACAAGTCTTTTTACCATTACTCATGTTTCCCGGAGCTGGAATCCGAGAGTTGCAGATTGTGAATGTTGTATCAGGAGACTGAACAAGTTTAAGAGAAGCCATAAATATGCAAGAGTAATGCTAATGTCAACATGTATTAGCTTACAAATCATACACTATTTTGAGGTCTTAACACAGTATTGAGTCTTTTATTAATTGATAATCTGCCCAGTCACAGTTTTTATGAAAAGGAATAAAAGTTGTTTATTTTTATTGCCTCTAGTATTCATTTTACCTGGAAACTGCATTGAATTGTATGTAAAGGCCTGTACATTTTAGACTTTAAAATTTAGAATTAAAAATTTAGATAGAGGCATGTTTTTCCAATGAGCCTATGCCCTTAAAAATAGTCTACATAAGACTTCAGAAGCCAAAGATATCTTTGTGGAAAGTAAAGAAAGAAAATAAATTAAATCATTGTTCAATATATAGATTATAATGTTCCCCTTTACTAAAACTCTGAATTCTCATTTGTGCTCTGATTCAAGAATGGTTACCGTCATTGGCACCAAAACAAAGCTGGAGCACTATGAAGGTGAGTAAATAATGACATTCAGGTAATGATGAAATGATAGCGAAATTATGTTCATTCATGTTGTATTCTTTTAATACCTAAATGGTTATTTACATGGAAATAAAGTATAACTTTTTACTGCATGAGTAAAAATGTGTAAAATCTCTTTTCTGCACAGATCTCTTGATGTAAGAACAAAATCTTTTATGAATCATTTTTCTCTGTGCTCCTCCACATATTTCCCAGACTCCCAGTACACCCTCAAGCTCTAGGCAGAACATTACCAACCATCAGGACCATCCAGACTAATGCTGACACAGAAAACCCTGCACTGTACATGACATACCTCCAGGCCTTTCACACACACACACACACACACACAAAAACAATTATCCGTGACAGCATTTCAAGGGCTAATTTTCACTTTAATGTTCAGCCTCATGAGCTTGTGTGAAGGGTTATCAGAGTGAAAAAGGGGGGTTTAATTTGTTCTTCAGTCATCATAAATTTGCTAAGACTGTTCAGTGGGAAAGGTTCCTCCAATAGAAATTATTCAGCAATGAAATATATCCACTGCTTTTCACAGTGCTAAATTTTAAGGTAATCATTCAAACTTGTCAGTAAGTTTATATAAGGTTTCTCAACAGGAAATTGGCTGTTTGTGACATCTATTGACCCGATACAACACATAATGAAAAGCATGTTATTTCCTTCCGCAGCAACTGAATTAAGATTCCAGCAATGGCCTGATAATCTTTTTTTTTTTTTTGCCTAGGTGAAACAGAAATGTGTTTATTTGAAGCGTTCCTAAGCTCTGTTTAACCCCAGACAAGGTCATTTATTTTGGCTGCCTATTGTAGCATTTACCCATTTCAAGGTTGTTGCAGTGATGTATTGGTTTACTGAATCCTTTCAGCTTTGCTATTATGGACAGACTTTCTAATTTTGTTCAATTTGAGCTGGCATGTGACGGTATGAGCAAGCAGAATGTACTATGTGAAAGGAAGTAACAGGTGCATAAATGTGTTGTAGAAAATGCCATGAAGAATCATGGAGGGTGGAAGATCAGCATCTTTATCCGAGGCTTTTATCAGTTCTTGTGCAGTTTACATTATATATGCTTGCACATTTTGAGTGCTAAACCATATTAAATAATGAATTCCTCATTTCAAAATTAATAAAGCCTTCATTATTTGGTATTTCTCTTTCATGGTTTCTTAAGATAACTTTTCAAGGTTCCTTTCATACGAAAGCAAGAAATGTCATTATGATTGAATATAGCATTTTGACAGCCACAAGGTGTGCGTTGACAAGTTTGAGTGGCAGTTTATTAATTAGTTAATTATTTATTCGCATTGATTTCTTACTCATTAACATAATTCAGCGGCGTTCTCTCTAATGTCAAAGCACACAGGGAAGTTATGATGCTCAATGAATAAAAAGGAAGAATCAATTGACACACATGAAAACAAACACTCAACTTAATGAACTTTAAGTATTCGCTAACAATAAGACGTGAATGTTTTTCTAGTATAGCATTGATTCTTTGTTTTGCTGAAAACATTTCAAAAACTAGATTCAGTGCCTTATGACATTTAGTAAATATAAACCTTCACTGTCTGTGTAGACTAAGGCTCTTACTTTTCTGAGACTTATGTTATTGTGTCTAACATGTAAGTTGCTCAGCATTCTTATTATTTAACTGCTTTATAAAAGGAAGATCACACCAGCATTCATGTTTTCTGCTATATTTTTTTTAAAAATATTAAGTTGCATTTAGTGTACAGTATTTCTGTAAATGTTTCATTATTATTATTAGGTTTTAAAGATTTACAAAAGTACAATAGATCAACAGACAGGGGGTACAATAGGAAACAAACAAACAAACAAACAAATAAATATTACCACATTTTGCAGCTTTCTTATTCTTCTTAATATTGTTTAGGCATTGTTGTTATGTCGTCCTTTATTTATACTAACTTTAACTAATGGATATAGAATATCAATTAAATAATATTTCTTATGATAAGACATCTAAGTACCAAAAAAACCCGAATTAAGTAATAAATTAATTAAAACAAAAAATTGGTGTAATGCTTAATAAGTGAACATGTCTGCAGAATCTGACAAAAATAAGCTGAATGAGGACATTTCTAGATATGTTTCTCCTTTTCCTGAAATCATGTCGTGAAGCAGATGATTAGTGCTACAGTCACTATACATTAACAATGAAATACTACATACTCTTATGCTATTATAATACATAACCTACTAGAACATGTCAAAATAAACATATTTTCACCCATACTACGAACCACTGCATATCAAAGTTACAGATAGCTGCTTAAATATGTGTGTGTGTGTGTGTGTTGTTGTTTTTTTATATATAGTGCTCCATATCTGTGTAACAGGCTCACAGTAGGAATGCTATCTGCTTTGGCAACGCTGCTGCATAGCATTATTGTTGCCATAACAACTAGAAGACATCAGACTTTTCACACATGACACTCATCCCACTTTGATTTAAGTAACGTGACCTGTGAATCACACTTCTCTTTCAAATTTGTATTCAACATTTGATGACAATAATATTCTACAGTAGTAGCAAAATAGTCACTTCATTGGGTTTCATTTGAAACGAATTGAACAAAATTGAAAGGACAGGCTTTGCTCTTCTATTCTTAACCCTTAAGACATAAAAATATACTTCAAAAACTGTGGAAAAAAGCCTACTCTAGTATCAAATCACATTTATATATACAGTACAGTGTGCTCAGAATCTTAGCAGTTTAGGGGCATCAACATATAAGACATATTTTGACATAAAATGGTTTATTTTAGAACTAGCCCAAGGGGCTAAAATAAAAATACGCTCAGTAATTGGACTTCATCTAGTAAATCCTTTCTAATCATGTGTAGATAGGCTCCCACAGTGTTGTGCTTCATTAGAATGCTCTTCTCCAGCAGTCAGTTACTCAGTCACCAAACCTCACCACTGGAATAATGATGTGGATGTATTTACTGACAGCAAGGTGAAGAGCAAATGAGCACTTCCTGCTACACTCATTTGGAAATGGTTGTGGCAACTGCTAAAAATTGGAATTTTGGGAATGGAAAACCATTAAGGGATCAATGATACTGCATCTAATGAGACTCTTGGAGGTTCTTGGTTTATGAAATTCTGAGATTGCCACGAATGTGCAATAATGAATGCAAAAATGTTTCTGCTTTCCCTGTCCTCCCAAGGGAACAAGTCATTTATTCTGTTCATGTTTAGCCTGTGGAGTGACAAGATAATGACACCGTCATCACTCACGGCTTGGGAGGATCGGAAGCGTCAGGTACAAAAGCGCAGCTTCTGATGCTGCTTGAGTAAGGAGAACGGTATACTCACGGACAGCTAACCATAAGTGGTGAGCTTGCTTTTAAAAGCTCTTCAAATCTTAATAAGAAGCTTTCTGTGTCTCACCCAGGAGCTGGAGATTCACTGTGCTCTTAATTTACAAATGCAGCAAATTAAATGTTCTCAAGAGCACTCTTACTTCATTAGGTGGGAAAGAAATGTGAATGAAAATGTATGACAAAAAAAATGGAGTGATCTTAAGAGTCATTATAGCTGTAAAATTTTGGCATATTCTGTGATATAAAGATGATTCATTGCCTCCCTCTAAAATAATAGCACAGTCTTTGGTTTTTTCTTTTTTTGAAAACTACCCGTACATTTCCAGCTTTTCTGTAGACAATGTCCACAAAATACGTAGTTATATATATGCATACTATTTTTCTTTTATGCTGTCATTTTTTGGTCTGATTGAAAGAAATTTGGTTTAGGATTTACTTTGAAACATTTCACAAATAATTACAAAGATAGAATCAACTAATACTTTGAATTAAACATGATATTTTGAAGCAGAAAGACTGAACTCATATTTTACATGAATCTTTTTTTTAAATTCGAAATCATTTTACATCATACTTTTATATTCTCCATTACCCTTACCAAAAAGTAGTATACTACAAGTTTATTTTATTAACTATGCTTAAGTAAAGTTCAAGTATATTTTTAAGTATACTGTTTGTAGTAAGTATACAAATATCAGTGCACTAGTAGTATACTCGTAAGTGTACTATTTCAATACTCCTTGGGACTAAATTGGCCCACTTTCTAGTATATAAAATATACATTTAAGTATACTTTAAGTATACCAGTAGTAAACTTTGAGTACACAACTAGTTTACATCAAAGTTTTTAGGTTGTACTGCAACTATACTAAACGTGAACTTATAGGTATACTGATAGTTTACTAATTAAATACTCGTAGCAGCATTTTTAGTACACTTTGAAGTATAGTCTCAGGAAACTACTAGTTTAGTAGTTTTATACTGCAAGTTTACCCATAAGTTTTCTTTAAGTGAACTTTACATCATACTTTAAGTATACTACTATGTCTCTATTTAGGTATTAATTTGTATATTTTGTTATATGAATTTCTGATCATACAAAACATCCAAAGAAAGAACAGGGTATTTGCTTTTAAACAAAAAACATTTTATTCTAGCTTCATGCATTCTTTTTTTAAACACGAATGTGGGTAAGTTGCATAAATTAAAAATAAAGAAATAAACAACATTTTGAACAAAAATCTGAAGGAAGACTATGAATTGGATTCAGAATGATAATCAAGACGTAGATGGAGTTGATCAACACCCCAAAGCTTGACAGTCATTATTACCTCTTCATTGGTCAACATTTTATTCCATAACATTACACAGTTTTGATGCTGTTTTATGTCTGATGATCGTGTCAGATTACATGTGGGCCGTTTCTCAAACTGAAGGCTGCATCCTTCGGAGGTCGCATTTGTAGGCTGCATAAATCATCAAGCCTGGTTTATTTCAGTTAACTGAGAATTACATTCGCGAGTCAAAAGCATATTACAACTTACACTTAACTAAGAATAATGGTCAAATTTAAAACTGTTAATATCCTAAAATAAGGTCTTCTTTATGACGTATGCAGCCTACAAATGCGACCTCCGGAGGATGGAGCCTTCCGTTTGAGAAACAGCCGTGGAAGCATCTGTTGTTTAGGTTTCTTCTTCACTTGTGTTTTTGGGGAAATTCTATACAGTAGATGTGCACTAGTGCCCCCTACCATATAACAATGAAAACACGGATTCTAGGAGCGCAAGTATAGCTCAAATATATTTAGACTTTCAGTCAAGTATACTTAAATGCCATTTTAAGTATATTTCTGAGAAGTACATAAAGCCCATTTCTGAGAAGTACATAAAAAGTAGACTAAAAGTAGACTTTCCGATTTTTTTGTTTAAAAGACGTATAATAACACACTTAAATAAACTTCTTTTTCGTAAGGGTACAGGCAAATAGCTTGTATGATATTCTCTTCTTAAAAAGGCTGTACATAAGAAAACATTTAAATTTCATGTATTGCTAATAATAAACATTGTTGAAAGAGAAATACAGTGACGAAAGTTTATCAGATGAAGCAGACATTCAGTCAACAAATAAACCCAATTATTATGAGGAGAAATACACATGTTGAGAGCACTCAAAAATCTTAGTGCATGAAGTTCATAAGCTGAGGAAAGGTCAAAATGTTCAATGTCAAAGTTGAGAAGTGTAAAGAAATCTTTAGCACCATGTTGCCATGATATTTTGATTTTTTGATTTATTTGATTTTTTTTACTTTTTTAAAATCTTTTTGAAAAGCACATTATCAGATTTTGCTATGCTATTGATCTACAGGAAAGGGCTTTTTTATTTTTTTTTCCAAAAGATGCTGAACTGAGGAAGAGCAATAAATCTAAGTTGAAAAACCATTTCAAGACATCTAATGTTTTAAACAAATCCATTCTCTTGCAAATTCTCTGTCTCCATGCATTTCTGTCAGGCATTTCTGCCAGCAGCTGCTCTGTTGATTCTCCACAGTGATTCTTGGAAGCACTGGAAGGCGGATGTGCCTGGGAAAGACAAGCAGTCCTGCCTCCTGAGGCCTTGCTACCTCACCGCTCTGGGTTGTAGGTTGTCTCTCTGTGTCCCTTGAGCATGCATGGCCAGTGGCTGATTAACCTTTCTGCTATGGTTCAGGTGCATAAAGCACCAGAAATGAGATTCAGCTTTAAATTGAGTAGCTTGCATGTGTATGTGGTATAAATGCCATAAATAGATTCATCACACAACACACTTTCATTTGCTTTGACTTTACAAGCATCATGCGTGTGGATGTGTTACGAGTAGCTATTATTTTTGACCTAGTGACTGAAATAGGTCAAGCAAGAGACCTCTATATTTGCAGCTCTGTGACTGTGACTGCAGGGTAGCTTAGTTTTGAATAAGCTGCATTGACTTTAGCACATCAAGAGCATGTTTGATGTCAAAGGTTTTCATAAGAAAAGCATGATATTTCTTGCATATTACACCACCAATGAACAGTTATATGAAGGTCATCCTACCATACAGGGGACTCTGCATAATATATTTTTTGTTCATGTGTTTAATTATATGAACAGAGAAGTACAGTGCAAAATACAAAGATATTTTATCACAAAATTTTTTAATCAGTTCAGTTTAGGAAAATGTATTTTTTACATCAGCGAATAAATAAGCATAATTGGTCAAAATTACCACACACTAAAGGCTTTGATGCACAAGTATCATAATTGTAAGAAAACAAAAGTTAAACAATGAAGGCATGATTGCTTGTTCAGGTCTCTTAAGGGAATTGTGTCTTGGACAAATGAATGTCAGCAATTAACCTCAAACAGTTTTACTATGCTTGTTAAATAACTTTTTACTTTGCAGCTGACTTTTTTTTTTAATCGGAGGAAAACTTTAATGAGAAACAGAAATCTGTTATATTCTCCAAAGCATTCTTTAATTAGGCATATGTAATGAATTAGGACTTGTATAGTCATTATTAGATCTCACGAACAGTCACTTGACAATTACATATAATGGCCACAAAAATTCAAAGAAAACAAAATTCTATCAACAAGATCAAGATTGTAAACATACCCCAGTACTCTCTCAATCAAAAACTAAACAGCATATAATGTGTTTCTTCAAGCAATGATTTACACAAATATTCTTCTCAGTCACTGTGTGTGTGTGTGTGTCGGGGTGGGGGTGCAGGGGCATATTTCAGGATTATGACTTTCTAATAACCACATTAGCACTCTAAATGGTTAGAAAACTGTTTCTCGTGTCCACTGATACAGATTGCAGCAGCAGAGTGATAGGGTTGGGTTTAAGAAGCAATTTCATCTGTTCTATTAGAAAAGATTAGGTTTACAGATGGTGACACATCAAGATGAGATGGCCAGAGGTCTTGAAAAAAAAGTCTGAGAAATAATAATTGCATGCAGAGGGCTTATTCATACTCTTTCATATTCATATTTTGGAGACAACTCCTTTCCTCAGCTAGCTTAAATGATCTTTCTATGTTAATATTCATTTTAAGTAATAATAATAATATTTATAATAATATTTTTTTATTTTAAGTAAGCATTATAAGTGCTGTGTATTAATGTAACACTTTTTTTAAAGGAAGCAATTGCATGCTATACATTGCTAATACATTTAAAAAGATGAATTACATGATATTCTGATCAATTATACATATCACCATTTACTGCATATTAACACTTGCAGAGGAAAGTCCCCAAATCAAGATACGGAAGATTGATTGATTGACTGATTATTTATTTGCAAATGCATTTTTTAAATCTTTGTTTAATATATATATATATATTTTTGTGTGTATTATTTATTATATATATATATGTTACAATATTAATAAATATTACTTTTATTTTATTCAATATAAACTGGCAAAGACAAATATAAATAGACACTGAATTTGTCATATAAATATAGTAATTGAAGAATCTGAAGTTGAAGAACCCCTAAAAATCTGCAATATCGGCACACTTCGGATCTTTTGCCTATAGTAATGGAAAACAAATTTGTTTTTGCACATGCTTGTTAAAGAAACATAACTAGATTCAAAACATACCTTTTCAGTCTCTGCATTATAAAATACATCCAAATGAATGGGGATAAAAAAAACAAAACAACAACTTCTTTTGTGATGAAAGGGCAGGAAGTGAAAGGTTTGACATTTTGAATTATACTAACATTAAAAATGATGTTCATGTGATCGTTCTACACCAGTATTTATTGTAAAGATAAGTGCTGTGCATTAATGTAAGATTTGTTTTTTCAGGAAGCATTTGCATGCTTATATAAAAGCAAATACTTTCAAAAAGGGGAAATGTGCATCATCAAATCATGTAATTGCAGGTTTTTCAGATATTCCCAGGCCTTCATTGGTCGGACAAACAGATAGTCCAGCTGATGCAGCATGACAAACAGAGCCATATTTTGATTGCTCTGCTACAAATAAGCCTAAATTGGTTTAGTCATAGTTGTCTCCATAACAGTATAAAGCATTTTATTGAAGTGATTATGTAAAGTTAATCTGTTCTTTGAAAAACAGGTCAAGATCATAAAAAGTATAAGCAAATATAAGAGAAGATAAAACACATCATGTTAAAAAGGTAACCATTATTTAGACCAGGAGAGACAAGAAAGCAGTCTGTGCTTGACTTTGTAGTAGTTTCTTTATGCTTTAAAAATACATTTGAATTTAAACACAAACTGCATAATGAATGACATGATGCCGTTAGGATGTCATCTAAATGTTTCTCTGAATGGTTCGCTCCTGACAAGAAAATTGCCCTGTGAGGACATGTGCTGTCTGAAACAACCCCCCCGTTTCCTCCTTTTCTCTCTCCATCGGTGTGTGGTTTCCCCAAGTCAAAAATGAAAATGAAGGGTTTTCTATTTTGAGAGGTTGTAATTATCTTTTTCCTCAACATGTGATGCTGGGCTCCACTCCACTGGGCCTTCAGGGATTTTAGCTGGCAGTGCTGTCGGGATGCTGGGCTTACTTTAGCCCTGACCGACTCTTATTTTATTTTACGTTTAAAAATGAGTTCAATTTTATAATTCTACTACTAAATTATTTATATTTCCATGTAGTTCTACATTATTAAATGTTCTTTTTGATGAAGGAATACATGTTTAAAGGGCTCTTAAAGCCATGAGATATCAGTTTGACTTTGATTGTTTAAAATAAAATAAAGGAACAGTTCACCCAAAAATAAAAATAAAAAGAAACAAGAAAAGAAAATGCTGACAATTTACCCTCAGACTTGAGTGGTTCACATGCTCATCCATATATTCTGCAGTGAATGGGTGCCTTCAGAATAAGAGTTCAAAAAGCTGATAAAAAACATTAAAATCCACAAGTAATCAACAGACTCTAGTCCATCAATTAACATCTTGTGAAGCAAAAAGCTACTAGCTTGTAATAAAGAAATCCATCATTTTATCTTGTTGCTTCTGTTAAAAATGGAAAGTCTTCAATGAAAAAGTTGTCTCGCCTCAATAAGGAAGAGAAATGGGCACGGACTAAGCATTGTTTCAAAGCAAAAATAGTCCAAAACGGTTCTAAACAAACATGTTTGTAGATTTTGATGTGACAGCACAACAGGGACGTTTTCACTGGAGGAAGCATTATTATGGATTATGGAATTTTATTTTGGCCAGAAGCAGTGGTCTAAACTTAAAAAGTTTTAATAACTACACACATGCAGCTCAGTTCACAAGACATTAATTTATGGACCGGAGTCGTGTGGATTACTTGAGGATTCTCACAATGTTTTTATCAGCCGTTTGAACTGTCATTCTGACGGCACCCATTCACTGCAAAAGATCCACTGGTGAGCAAGTGATGTTATGCTAAATTTCTACAAATTTATTCTGATGAAGAAACAAACTCATCTACATCTTGGATGGCCTGAGGGTAAGTACATTTTCAGCATTTTTTCATTTTTGGGTCAACTATACCTTTAGGTGTAATTTGAACAAATATTTCCCCAGTTGAAAAGGGCATTTAATGAAAATAATCTGCAAAAAATGGCTAATTCTGTATGAGGCCAAACTTTCATATTGTTCGTGACTATGAGAAAAATGACTCACCTTATAAAGGCAAGATCACATTCCATTTGAAACTTCTGGTGTTTCATTCAGTTTGAACAAAACTCATGCATTGAAATATCTTTGAAGCAAAAAGGAAAAGAAAAAGAAAAGTACATAGAGAAGGTACAACATCTGATTGAAAATGAGGTTAAAAATCCAGTTTTTCCATCAAGCAGTTGCCTGTCAGCTTTGGTGCTGAAGGATAGTACATCAAAGAGAAAAAAGAGACTGACAGAAGAAGAACAAAGCTGGGATAATTTAATTCCAGGGCTGCTCATGTTCGACTTTGCATGGTTCAATCCGGCCCCCATGAACACAGACATAAAGAAGAATGTGCAGTAATACAGCTGTCAATCGATTTAAATGTTTAAGTGACTGAATATGCTGATTATTAAAATCAAAATCAAGTTTATTATGAATTGTGTATTAATATTTATTACGTATTATAATGTTGTTGTACTATACATTACAATATTAATAACAAACAAGCAAACAAACAACTGAATTTGGAAGAATGTGAAGTTGAAGAACTCCAAAAGAAACTGCAATACCTGCACTTATCTAATCTTTTTCTATAGCAATGGTAAACAAGTTTGTTTTCGTGTGTGCTAATAATATAAACTTAATGAAATTAATTATTAATTTAATTTGTGTGTAAATTGTTGATAAATCCTTTATGTAAATAATGGCATTAAATTATTACTAATTTACCTAAGAATGTCTTTACAACTGATTTACACAGAAATCGTTCTGCTTGTGTTTCGTGAATGAGGCCCAATCAATGTACACCAATCTTCTTGTACACTTAACCTGAAATGAAAGCTATTTTTTTGTTTTCAGTTGGGATGTAACCTTAAAAAGCGACCTCATTCTCAAGTGATTCTCTTAATCTGCTTCCCCTAAATCAACATCCTTCCCTGAATCACTTAATTATCAGCTCCAGATTTTAATTAGGGCCTTTAACTCTGTACACAGCACTCACTTCTGTGAGTCAATTGGACAATTAATTAGTCAAATAGGTCTCACGGCCTTGTGAATCATTTTAATTGTTGGTTGCTGCTGACTTCACTGTTGTTTAATTTTGACTAAATTTATTTGCACATATAATTATGATCCAATTGTGGGAGTGCTGAATAACACAATGGAAAACATGTTAATTGTATTATGATTTTAAGTGAAAAGGATAATTGATCTAAAATTTTATCTCAGTAGCATTTCAATATATGACTTTAGACATTGGGAAGGCTACTTCAACTGGTTAAACTGATTTACACAATTCTTAAGAATGCACTGCTCATTACTTTACCTTGTTAAATAATAGTATTGTGTTTGGAATATATATGTACAAGGCAATGATAATGTTCTATTTTATTTTCAACTATAAAAGTGTATTTTGCAAGTTTAGAGTATCAATTCATAATTTCTGAATTTGAATTGTCATTATTTGTTTCACCATTCAACCGAATGGATTCATTGGATTGGATCATGGGAATATCATAAGCATTTAACATTATCATGCAGTTTACAAATTGCTGTGGGAGTCACCTCAGTAAATGTGTGAATCATAGTCGCTGAGGGAGTCACTTCTCCGATGCTGTGAATCACATTCACATGTGCAAGCGTGGAGCAAAACTGCCACTGCAGAGATGTCAGAGTGTCATTTTAAGTATTTACTTTCAATATAGAAATCCATACAATATCTTGAGAATGGTAAATTGGTATTTATTGTACACTTAAAATGCATTAGATATTTGAGCAATGGACATTAGAGCATTTTCATTCACGATATAGTCTGGTGTTATGATTTTAACATTGACCTTTACATACTTCTCGTTAAACTGTATCCGACTCGATTAGGCTAATTGACATGCATAATGACTGCTGAAAGTCAAAGATATATACACTATATTGCCAAAAGTATTGCCAACATGTTTGACTACTTTAGTAATTTCTATGAGTACAAATCTTAATGTTTAAGCATATAATGATATTCTACGGAATTGTGTGCTTCTAATTTTATAGCAACAGTCCGGACAGGACCCTTTTCTATTCTAACATGACAATGCCTCTGTGTATAAGGCACGGTTCAAAAAGATATGATTGATTCAGTCAGTGTGGAAGAACTTGACTGGTCTGCATAAAGCCAAGTCCTAATCCTAGCTGAACACCTCTGGTGTGACTTTATATGCAGACCTTGAGCCAAAAACTCATCACCAAACACCAACGACTTGTATAGACACTATAAGGACAAAAGTAATGGGACACCCCCTTCTTTAGAACAGAAAAAGACACTAACAAAACTGTGGCAACAAAGATGGAAACATAATTCATGTATTTAAAAATTGTATTTCCATCTCTGTTACAACAGTTTTGGACGTGTCTAAAGTGACAGTACCCTTATGTACAAGTCATTGGTGTTTGGTGATGAGTTTTTGGCTCAAGGTCTGCATTTAAAGTCACACTTTTTGAACCTTGCCTTATACACAGAGACACTGTCATGTCCTGTCCAAACTGTTGCTATAAAATTAGAAGCACACAATTCCCTAGAATATAATTATATGCATAAACATTAAGATTTGTACTCATAGAAATGACTAAAGTAGTCAAACATGTTCATTAGAAGGGGGTGACCCAATACTTTTGGCAATATAGTGTATTTATTGAAAAAAAACAACATAAAAAAGGCTACAATTACCTCTGCTTCATCGGTGAGGAAAATATTTAAAAAGCATTACTATGTACTTGTTTTGGAGCTGCTAAGGGTGTACAGGCATCTGTCATTGAATGTTGTTGGGTTTGAAGTGTACTGTGACGTTGTGTTTGTCCTCCAGAGATTTTCAGATATTTCAAGGCTGATGTTCCTGATTTTCCATTGTTATGACTGGCCTTCTTTGTTATTTCAGCAGAGGCTTTGTGCAGAATATAACTGACATTTAGACAGAGATACTTTACTGGTACATATTTTCAACAATTATTTATACTCGTACTGGTGTAGGAATGGCCTTACGCAGCAGTGTGGAAGGCTGTCAGTGTGAAAGCCAAATGCAAGCCTGCTGTTGTATTTATACTGCAGCACCACTTTCGGCTTACGCAAAGCTTCACCGTAGTCACCATTGTTTTCCATCATTTGCATGGTTATTAGACATGTGATATGAAATGGAACTCATAATGTATTCAGATCAATAACGCAGAGAAATATTCAAGCTTGCGGCTCTCTACAGATCGTATAAATGGGAAAATGACATGACTAATTGTTTAGGGAGCAAAATCCATTACCTACAGCCAGCAGAGAACAAAGCAATGCAGAGGAATGAAACTCATGAACAAATGACACATCATCAACTATAAGTGAGAGCTCGCCATGTTTTTGTTTTATATTTTTTAACAATATATTTTTTTAAATCCTCAACTTCTAACTTATTCATTTTCTGACTTCCTACAATTTCTAGATTTTTCATTTTTGGAATTTTTGTAGGCCTACTACTAATAGAATGCAACACAACTAGAGTAGCTACTAGTGATATCAACAACGCTACAATAAAGACCAACTACCGAGAACACAATGGTCTGGCATGCAACAAAACAAACAGCAAAAAAATACCACTTCAAATGTGTCCCTTATGTATTATTATCTTTTTCTCCGCAGCCCACGTAAGACGCTTCTGACATTGTCTCTGGTTCAGAAGTGGCTTGGTAGCCCTTTTCCTGAAGACGTCTGAGCGTGGTGACTCCTGGTGACTCCAGCTTCAGTCCACTCTTTGTGAAGCTCTCCCAAGTGTTTGAATCAGCTTTGCTTGACAATATTCTTAAGCTTGCGGTCATCCCTGTTGCTTGTGCACCTTTTCCTACCCAAATGCTGACTTCCAGTCAATTTTGCATTCAATATGCTTTGATACAGCACTCTGTAAACAGCTACACCTTTCAGTAATGACCCTCTTTGTGGAGGGCGTCAATGTTCATCTTCTGGATCATTTCCAAGTCAGCAGTCTTCTCCATTATTGTGGTTCCAAAGAACAAGGGATACCCGGAATTTATACTGTATGGATGGTAATTTATTGAAACTCAAATGTAAATATTCTAATATTTTGAGATACCGATTTTTGACTTTCATGAGCTGTAAGCGCTAATCATCAAAATTAAAACAAAAAAAAACTTTTGAAATGTTTTACTTTACATGTAATGAATCTAAAATATATGAAAGTTTCACTTTTTGAAATGTTACAAGAAAAAATGAACTTTTCCACGACATTCTAATTTATTGAGATGCACCTGTATGTGTACTGTAAATGTGTCCTGTGCATTTTCTCTCAGGCCCCCAATCTGCCATGTCATTATAGGCTTTACACACACAACACTATACTTGTTCTCTGTTAGTGCCTGAACTTTGGCTTGAGGGTGATTTATAGCCCTGTCATTTGCTGTTCTAATAATTGCTCTAGAGTATGACAGACAGACTGGAATTATATTATACAAACTGAAGCTGCTGAACAGCATCTTTACATGCATTCTGGCAGATGAATGATGCGCAAACAAAAGATCCAGATTCCCCCTAAAGGATAAGTGGCTCAGGTGTTTGCTGGAGTGTGCTGATGTGCAGGTATGTTGTGGATGTGTCAGGCAAGCAGGGTGGTCATGGAACAATAGTCTGCCAAGTCTAGTCAGTTCCTAAGAAAACTAGGACTCCTGTGGGAATCGTTGTTCACATGACTGGGACAGCTTCGCTCTTTTTGTGTTCCATTATTTGAGGATTCACTGGTGACAGGTGTAACAGATTAGTTCATGTGAGAAAAGGCTGAAACTCCCTTAAAAGCACAAGCCTCGATACAAGTAAAGGGAGCATCAGTAAGATAACCAGATGCAACCAACAATTTTGACCTATAAGCACATGTGCATTTGTTGGTGTGTGTGGCATCTCTTGTTCATGCCCGATATTCCAAGTACTCTGTTTAGATGTAACCAAGTCTTAATTTTTAATATAGTGTATAGTATGTATAGTATTATTAGTTCAAAAACATAATAAAAACATTATAATTGTATAATATTATTACCATTTGACAAACCTACTTTCTACTTTTTAAAAATTTTATTTATTCCTGTGATGACAAAGCTGAATTTTCAGCAGTCATTACTCCAGTCTTCAATGTCAGATGATCCTTCATAAATCATTCTAATATGCTGATGTGGTGCTCAGGAATGATCAATGTTGAAAACAGCTGTCTTGCTTAATATGTTTTTGTGGAAACCATGCTACAATTTTTTCAGGATTCTTTGATGAATAGACAGTCAAAAACAAACAAACAAACAAACAAACAAAAAAAAAAAAAACATTTATTAGAAATAGAAATCTTTTGTAACATTCTAAATGGTTTTTACTGTCACTTTTGATCATTTTAATGCACTTAAACAATTTAATAAATAAAAGTATAAAATCCTTAAAATATAATTTAAAAAGAATAAAACGCTCTATTCTAATATTTAACTTATTTATTATTAACTATAATTTATTATTATTAATTGTGGAGATTTAAATAATGTGGTGATTACATAACCCATCTATTTTTCTCTGATGATAATCATATATACTGTATATATTCTTGTGTAGCTGTCTTTTCTGTTCCAGTTTGTATTTCCGCAGCATGAAGGTAAGGTTGTCCGAATTTGTAAAATAACTTTTTAAAATCATCCCGGTCTAGTGGCATTTGTTATGACATCTGCTTTGAACATTTACAATGCACATGATAACTTCCATTAACTCTACAATAAACACACTTTACCAGCTAATTGCTCTTCAACAGTGATGCTATAGAGCTACCGCAAAAACAGAAGTTCAGAGACAAAATTCTAAAGATGGCTGCACACTTGTTTTGCATGAGGTCTATAACAGTTTATTTTCTTGGGTGAAATTCCCAAGGTGGTGTAGTTGGCTATACATATATTTAATTAATCTGCAACTTTAACCACCTCCACCCTCTCACACACAAAAGGCCAGATGACGTCTCCACATTTCAGATCGATGATGAGCGAAACAAGACGATAGCTTTAAACTTCCACCAGATCAGTACTTTCACCTTTCCTTTATAAATATTAATTATTGTCAACTTGAGACAAACTAATGAGTCTCTAAGGATGACGGTGCCAGACCTACAGTCTACCAAATGCTTAAGTGGAGTCCAATGTGCTGGTGATCAGAGATGCTCATCTGGTCATAAGGTGACTGGACACCATATATCAATGGCAGGTTTTAGTCTTTGGAGGGACTGAGATCATAGGTTTGTGACAGGGGCAGTAAAATTACATGACATCTCCTCCCACATCTTCACAGTTTTATATTAAGGAAGAACATTTAATGAATATTACAACATGCGAATGGTCTGCTATGAGACAGACTAGACTCTAAAGATCAGTGGCCTGGCTGTGGTAGTTATTCAGCAGGGAATAATGCAGTAATCCAGACCATTAAAATACCTTTCTAAGAAGGAATAATGTCACTCCAGAAGATTTAGCTTGGTTTTGATCTGAAATATATTTAATGAAAGGTCAGTTAGTGCACAGAATCTCTTTTTGGTCTTGAACCAGCCATTTGGGACTATTGATCAGTTTAGTAATGTGTACATCGTAAAAAGCACAGCCGTTAAATTAACTATATGTTAAAGTTGATAGCGAAATAAAAGCAGACCTCAGGTGGCACACAAGTCATCCACCATTGCTCGCTCATTCATTACGCAACTATTCAGCCAACACCTACCTTCAAATCGCAACCAAAGCAGAGTGGTGAAAATTAAACCCATGTTGCATGATACATTACATGGTTCTAAGCACCATCGATCATGAAGATGAAAAGCAAGAGAACATTTCCATGCTTGTCGGAGAACCGGAGATACATCTTTTCACGGCACGGTAATTGGCCGGCTGAGATAGGCAGAGCGCAACGGGATATAAATGGTTTCTTTGATGGCTCCTCAAATGGTAATCCAGGATAAGACTTCCCCCTCTGCTCGAGTTAATACTCGCCATCTTTCACTTCTCCAAACACCCTGACATATAGGAGAAAATGTTAGCCTTTACTGTGACGTAAGTGATCCCAAACACCTCAGTTTGAGAACTGTTACAGAACATTCGTGTGAACATGAAGCCACAAGTGGAAGTTCTGCAATGGCAGTTCAAACTCTTTCAAAATGGTTTGATATGGTTCAGTTGAAATATAGACAAAAGTTAAACACTTTAGTACAAGCAGTATTGCTGTTGTGAGGCAGCGGTGAATGTAAGTCTATATTTCTACTAAAAATACTAAAGATGTGAATTATGAAGTTTCCTTTCAGTAATTTTATTCTTTTAATGTGATATTTTATTATAATATGAGGTCAGTTGTACTGTATGGTCTGACCCAGGCATTTTGATTTTTAGAAATAACTAATTAAATTTAAATTTTTAATTCAAAGCACATGTCCATCTCACTGTATGTGCATATTGTTATGGCCCAATGGTTTGTTCTGTTATTTCTCCATTGTGTTGGGAGTGTTATTGGAAACATTATTGGATTGGCTCCTGCATGCTTATGGTTGCTGTCTCCTGATTGGTGCACAGTGCTTTAAAAATCACAACATCTTGGCATCATTCCTCGGCAGCCATCTTGCATTCCAATCAGTTTGATTTGTACAGAGTTTGTGTTAATGGTTACAGTATATGGTTACAGTATAGTGAGAATTAGAGACTGTGAACATTGCCTGTTTGTTTTGTGTCGAAGAGTGTTGTATCAAAAGAACTGTGCTGGTGTAGTAGACCCCATGATATGTATGTGTATATGTATAAAATACATATGAAAATATATATTATATAATTTTACATTTCATACAGAAATGTGAAAAAAGGCAAGGTCAGTAAGTAAAATATCAGATAATTAATTTTTCAAAGGCTAGGGTAGTTCAGCTAGTGAATGTCATGTAGTGCAATAAATAAATAAATAAAAATGTAAAAATAATAAAATATGCACAATGCTCATATGCATTATTGCATTATGTATGCTTGTATGCATTGTATCATTTACAATATCACGATTACACCATATGTTAGAGTCTTTAAATCTCTTGAAAATGCAAAATCAGTGTGAATAGAGTGTGTACATGTCTAAGAGAGTGTTTTAAATGAGATTTTTCTTCTTTTTTTTCATGGACACTCTTTGTCATTGACCCATAATCCCGCACTATCGACAGCCTACACACACTTATCTATTGAAAACAAATGTCTTCATACCCAGGTAGGAACACTTCAATTACATAGTCTGCAGACTACTGTTACTCTGCAGTTTCTGTCCTATGAATTCCTTCATGTCCCATGTACACATGCATGCACACACACACAGGAACACAAACTCACACCTTAATGATGCTAGTCACTCTCTTCCTCAAGGAAACTTGTCACACTCCACAATGCTTTAAGTTCCCATAAGGACAGTGGAGTGAATCTTGCCGATGCTATCACATGCCTCTATCATCATCCTTTATCTCAGGGCCGGCGCCATGTCCCCTGGGACTGTGTCACTGGAGCATATCAGTTAAAATGAGGGGACCCTGAACCCATCAAAACTCATTTAGTGAGCAGACTGACACATACTTCTACAATCTTATATTTTGACACAAGCCGTTGCAGTTACCTGAATTTCCTTAAGGTCCTGAGGGACAAATGTATTCCAATTTTAGGACAGTTTTAGTAGCCTCTGTGTCTGTATGTATGAATAAAACTAATAGTAATATCTCTAATGCAGTGTTTCCCACTCCTAGACCAATCCAAAACAAAATCCGTATTTGATGAACCAGTTCTTGAGAACTATAATAGAGCTCTGGATGTCACGTGACCCATTCTGTTTACACCACCATGCTGGCAGGCAGGGACAGCCGGAAGCGAATATGAAATGAATGGCGCCAGCATGAGTTTCAAGGCAACAGAGTTCACTGCACACTTTAATTCAAAAGATATAGACCTGTACATAGCAAAATTTAATAGATTAAACATAGATTAAACATAACAAATCCCTATAATGCCCCTGGGGTGCTTTTAACGTAAATATCAATAAAGGAACGGATAGGTTTCCTGACCTGCAGTATTCTGATATCTACATCAACTTTCCCTTGTCCTACTCCAGAGACTCTTTAAAAGCCGACAAAAGCCCAGAGGGGGTACAAATGGACGCAATCTAATTATTTGATGAATAAACCTGCGGACAAAAGTAACGCAACTGTTGCCTAAGATGATGGCTGATGACGATGTTGAGGCTTCTCTCCAGATGTTTGAGAACACAGTGACCCAGGAGGGCTGGGAGAGTGATGACTGGGCGCGATTGGTGGCACCCCTCCTCACCAGTGAGGCTCAGTGAGCCTACATCGCCCTGCCGTCCGAAGTCTCAAGCAAATACGGCGAGCTGAAAAAGGAAATCCTTGCCCGGCTGGGGCTTTCTTCGGTCTGCGTGGCCCAGTACTTCCACAACTGGGAGTATAAAACCCACCTCCCAGCCCGAGCCCAAGCCGCTGGCCAGGGTTTGACCACTTGCTTGCTGCTGCCGTACAGCCTGTCAGCACAAAAGGGAGCTGGCGCTGGAAAAGGCCGGCGAAAGGAGCACGTTGTTGCCCCGCCTTGCTGGCCTCGGACAGCGGGAGAGATGGTGAGTCCCCTCAACCTAATTCTAACCTCTACCATGACCTATTTCAGCAGGTGACCAGAGGCGGGTCATTCGCCAAGGAGCAGCGTGAGGACGACCGGCTAAAGCATTGCTGGGCTCAAGTGCGCATGGTGGAGGAAAAGGAGACTCAACCGGGGCCCCATCCTCTCCCGCATTTCCTTGTCCGAAATGGCCTGCTCTACTGTGTCGTGCAGCGAAGGGGGGAGGAAAAAACATTACTGGTGGTGGCCCGGACGGAGACGGTGCTAGAGTTGGCCCACTCGCACCCCCTGGTGGGCCACCTTGGGACTGAAAGCACCACCCAACTAATCCGTGACCGTTTCCACTGGCCAGGGACAGATGCCAAAGTCAAACGGTTCTGTCAGGCCCGCCCAACCTGCAAAAGAATGTCTCTGCGGACACCTCCCCCCAGCCCGCTGATTCCACTGGCCATCATTGAGGTGCCCTTCGAGCGCATCGGAATGGACCTAGTAGGGCCGTTGCCCAAGTCTGCCCAGGGCCATGAACACATCCTGGTGATTGTGGATTACACCACCCGGAAGCAGTGCCCCTCCGAAAGGCCACCGCCAAGTCCATCGCCCGTGAGCTCTTCCTGCTCTGTAGCCGTGTAGGCACTTCACATGCATCTTCTGTAAAGATACATTTTATTGATACTGATTTCATTTGTTTAGTAACAGCCTAAATTTATTATTATAATTGACTAATTAAATGTAAGAATTTGACTCAAAAGATGATGCACACTTTTATAAAAATAATTTTATAAAGGTAAAAATGCCCATGAAAGGTCAAATCAATTTAAACTTATTGGAAATGATTAATTTCTGTCACTGCTGTGAACTGACCACACAGAATATCAAAAACTTTAGGAGTCAGCTGTCCACGGCAGTCCTTAAGATACCAGCACAATAACACACTCAGCAAAATATCGTCTAATTATCTTTATCGATTAAAATCCCAGAAAAAGTTGAGATTATTTTTGTTAGTATTGCACATCCCTAGTACTGATGCAAAATGATTTGCAACGTCGCTTTGTCACTTCCAGTGTAGACAGCCTCAGGCTGTTGGTTTATTTCTGTTGGGTTTTTGTTTTGTGTTTTTGGCTAGTAGAAGTTGTGAATGGCCGGTAACTTAAAAATTTAGTAGCCAAATTGGCTGGTGGGTGAAAAAGTTAATTTCAATCCCTGGTTGGCAGGGTACTATCGCGGTTTCATCCCTAACTTCTCCTCAGCCGCCCCCCTTACAGACCTGACCAGGAAAGGGCAGTCAGAGAAGGTGTGCTAGACACCTGAAGCAATGGAGGCTTTTAGGAGGGTGAAGATGGCACTTACTTCGGAGCCGGTCCTGCGAGCCCCGGACTTCAGCTGCCCCTTCCTGCTGCAATCAGATGCCTCCGACACAGAACTTGGAGCCGTCCTGTCCCAGGTTCAGGAAGGTGAGGAGCATCCTGTCCTGTACATCAGCAGAAAGCTGACCCCGGCCGAGAAGAACTACACCACCGTAGAAAAGAAAGCTCTAGCCATCAAATGGGCGGTCCTGGAGACTTCCACTTTGAAGTGCAACATCGGGCTGGATCTCTCCCGGATCTGGTCAGCTTTCGCAGGTCTGTCCGGGGTCACTCCCCACCCACCCCTACTACCACCATGCGTCCCGAGTCCACATCAGCGTTGCCCTGGAAATTCACGAGGAGCACCTGCTCACAGCTCATCACGGGCTGATCGGCCACACCTGTGGCTCGTCAGCCTGGCTGCACTTAAGCAGCGTGCTCACAGAGGAAGGCTGAGAAGCCTCTCCATGAGACAGCAAACTAACTCTCTTTCTCTATCCTGTTCCAGACAGCAGTGTGTGACCGATCAGCACCGCCACGAGCACTGCACGGATTCACCCGCACCTGGACACAATCGAGAGCACCGCCACAAGCAAGAACCGCCCACGTATTCACCTATTTGTTAATAAAATCCACCCTCCGGAGCCTCAACCTGAGCTCTGCTTGTCACGTGTTCCTTCCACCCTGCCCCACCATCTATCGGGATCCTTAGGAATACGATAATGATTTTCCCTTTGCTTTATGGGACAATTGCGTATATATCTTCACATATGCGTATTTGATATGGGCTGCTTTTGGTGCTTGACGCTTTTTTATTTGTTTTTATTTTTATTGGTCATTTTGTGTTTTACGAATAAGGTTAAGAAGCTATTAGTTACTTAAATGTAATGTTTTTTCTTTATTTTGCAATAGTGAAAGACTGCTTCCCTTATTAATCATGTCTCGGGTAGATTTCATGTTTTCTAACGCGGCTGGATGTTGGACTCATGAAAGATAATCACGTTGTTTGTATTTGCCAAAACTGATTTACTGAAGTCAAAACACACACGGAATTGACGTTAGAGCGAGCACTCCTTGACATGCGGGCAGAGGCTATTGTAGCCTTCTTCGAACAGTTATGTTCAGGGTTTTCTGATTTACTTAACAAATACTGCATGAGAGGGCAAGAAACGGGCCAAGGGAGGTCACGTACAGGACACATAAATTAAGCCAAGACGTCCCGGCTAACATGGGATGGTTGGCAACCCTAGCTTTCCCATGCCTGTTCTGGCATCCTGGCACACAGCAGCTGTCCACCATGTTGAAATAATAAGGTTAATAAAGTCTAAATAGTCTGGTTCTAAATTATTGTTCGACCACTGTCGATATCAATGCTACAGCCGCTCTAGTGGTCTCCTGATGGCCTGCCAAAATGGTGCAGTTTAGATTACATGACGTCAACCTCCTGAGCTCTATACAAACCGAAGAGCTGAATTTGGTATACTAAAACTGAAACCAAATCCTGATATACATATATAGACAAATACAAAAAAAAAAAAAATTATGCAGACCTGTAGGATGATTCCCAGAGCAGTAATTTCAAGTGATTCAATGATAAACTTGTTTGCAACCTTTTTGCAAACAAGACTAGATTCAATTTACAACGAAAATGTGAAGTTGATAAATTACTGATTCATTCAGAATGTCTTTTTCAATCATTGTTAACTTAAAATGCATTTGAAAATCCATAATTTTGTTGATCTGATAAGCACTCATTGGTACAGTTATAACCACAACAGCATTCTTCTTCCATGGGGTGATTTGGCGTCGCTATAGTTAAAGAATGCAGCAGAATTCAAACAATCTCATGACAACATTTTGCATGCCTTATGCATCAGATGGTCAGCCAACAGTCTGTGGGCATAAATTCTGAGGCTTAAACTAGGTTCTTTTTATGTAAATCTTATTTTTTTTTCTGCACAATATTTGCATATTATATTTTCTGCACCCTTTCTTCGTGATAAAAAAGTGGATTTAAAAAAAAAAAAAAAACAATTAGCTTTGTACACAACGCAAAGGCTGTGAACAAAGCTAATTAAACATCAGCTCAAGCCAACTTCAGCAGATTAAAAATAAAGGAATGCTCCCCATTTCTTTACACCATACATCACTTGAGATGTAAGTAAACTACTGGTGACAGGTCACAATTGACCATACTGTAAACAAACAACAAAGGTTATGCAGTCACAGTTTATTCCTGCAGCTACAAATGCGTAAAATATGCTTGACTGAATTACATAATCACTTTGATTTCATTTTTCTGACATGCAACTTCATTGCATCTGTTAATAAATGAAAATAAATGAACTTGTCATACTAAAGTGTCACACACGATTACATATCATTTCAACTTCTGCCGAGGCAAATTATAATACTAGAGAATTGTGACTGTACATAAATATTTCAAGATGAACAGATTCGCAGTTCAAATGATTTGTATTCTAGATATTTTAATTAACAACTAATCCAGTGAAATGTGTACCTATGAAATGCACAAGCAAGTGTTGAAGTGGACTGATTGTTTTTTTATGTAACCAAATATTTATTTATTTATATAGAATTATCATACTTAACTGTAATTCGTTCCTTGAAATATGGGAAAGGGCTTAAAAGAGAAATATACTAGTCTTGCACATATTCAGAACTCTTTAAAGTGTCTTTTTCTATTTTTCATGTTTAAGGCAACTGATTATGAACAGTTTTCTTTATTCATTACTGTTTTATTTGAGATAAAAAAGTTTGCCTTTGGACAAAATAAAGAAAAACTAACATAAAGAATTCACAAATACTTTATCAGTATTACACAGCATGCCTGACTGCTTTAATGAAGTATGCACATAAAATCTTTAGTACTATAGTACTATAGTCTATAGTATCTGGAGAGAGCGATTATGCAAACATATCGTCTCGGGTTACGTATGTAACCCTGGTTCCCTGAAGAGAACGAGATGCTGCGTCGAAAGCGCTAGGGGAACCCCTCCAGCGTGACCGCGCTCTGAAGCAGAGTGTAATCTGTCCAATGGATGGGCGAGACGTCATAAGCGGGTGACGTCACCGACCGAGAAGCATAAAAGCACGTGTGGTGGAGCCGGCGTTTGCTTCTAGGAATGAAGCAACCGCTCGCAGGGATACAGGAAGTATGGCTTCGAGACACAGCGTGTACATACGTAACCCGAGACGTTCCCTTCCAGGAACTCGAGCTGCGTCGAAAGCGCTAGGGGAACGAGATGCCCACGCCACCAGACTTCCAAGTACCTGCCCTGTGTGTATCACTAGGAGCACAGCGAGGGCGAAAGAACAGAAGAGCCTGGAGTGGCCCTAAGATCAAGGTCATAGAACCAAACAAAGGTGAGGGGCGTGTACCAACCCGCAGCATTGCAGACATCCTGCATCGAAACCCCTGCCAGAAAGGCCTTGGAGGCCGCCATACTCCTGGTGGAATGGGTTTTAACCCCCATAGGCGAGGGAAGACCCGAGGATTCATAAGCAGAGAAATAGTATCCACAATCCACCGACTAAGGGTCTGCTTAGAAGCAGGCAGAGCCCGCTTGGCACATACAATTAAGCTTCTGGTCGGGCTCCCCAAAGGGAGGAGGACTGAAGGCCTGCAGCACGACAGGCCGTGGTATAGAAGAGGGGACCTAGGAAATAACCTGCTCGAGGGTAGATAAGCTCTTTGGCCAGACCAGGGGCAAAGACGAGATAAGAAGGGGCCATGAAGGGCCTGCAAATCCCTACTCTCTTAAGAGAAGATATCGCCAAAAGGAAGTCTCAAAGTGAGAATGCGATCAAAAATCTCTTCAATAGGCTCGAATGGAGGTTACAGAGAGCTTCTAAAACCACAGCCAGGTCCCCATAGGGACACGTCGTACAGGAGGCCTCAGCGCACCATGGAGGAAACATGTAACCAGGGGGTGTAGACCCACTGTAAGGTGCGCCAGCTGTATAAGGGGCGCAAAGGCAGACCTCCCTGGTGGTTGATGTAATAGACCACCGCTGTGCTGTTGGTGCGCACCAACACATGGTGATCTCTTAGGTCTGGGAGAAAGTGCTTGAGTGCACGAAACACGGTCAACATTTCCAAACAATTGATATGCCACGTTAGATGGCGACCACTCCACAGATGCCACTCATGACCGCTCCCCAACCGATGAGGGATGCGTCCATCACTAGCATTACGCTGCGACAAGAAGCTCCCAGCACCGGGCCCTGAGACAAGAACCAAGCTTGTCTCCACATGTCTAAGGCACGTAGGCATCGCCGCGTGACCTTGATCATGCGAAGCGGGTTTGCCCTCGGGAAGAACCCCTTGGTCTCGAGCCACCACTGTAGGGGTCTCATGTACAGCAGGCCAAAAGTTATCACATTGGTCGCAGCTGCCATGAGCCCCAGCAGTTTCTGAAAGTGCTTGACAGTGAGTGACTGGCCCTCTTTCACTCTCTTGACTGAGGTGAGGATCGACTCGATCCGAGCGGGAGACATACATGCCTGCATCGTGGTCGAATCCCACACCATGCCTAGATAAGTGGCTCTCTATACTGGAGAAAGCACACTGTCCTGGCGTTCAGTCTCAACCCCTACATGTGCGCGAGAACGACATCTCGATGCCGAATTGCCATCTGCTCTGATCGAGCTAGAATCAACCAATCGTTGATGTAAAAGTGCGGGGTGAGAGTGCAAAGCCAACGGGAAGAACCCAATATTGGTAAAAAAAAAGCAAACCTCAGGGACTTCCCATGAGAGGGAAGGATGGAGACATGAAATATGCGTCCTCAGATCTATCGTGACAAACCAGTCCTCGGACTTGGCCTGAGACACGACTGAAGAGTGTAAGCACCCTGAACTTCAGTCACATGACTGAGCGGTTCAACTGACGCAGATCCTTCTTTGGAACAATGAAGTACCGGCTGTAGAACCCGGACTCTCTTCCGTGAGGAGGGACCACCTCGATGGCCTCCTTCCTCAAGAGAGTGTCTACTTCCTGTTACATGATCAGAGCCTGCTGGGGGCCCACGCACGTGGGAATCACCCCGTTGAAAGGCGGTGGCGGAGCGCCGAACTGAACACAAAGGCCTTTCTCTACAGTACGCAGGACCCAGTGAGATCCATTTGGCAGTTGTTTCCACGCTGCCTAAATGGTCTACTAAGGGAACCAGTCTCTCGAGACTGGCCTCTGATGTACCCAGAGCTGCTGGCTCGGTGCCCTGAAGCGGATGCCCTAGAGACCCCTGCAGGGGTGGCAAGCTTCTCAGCTCCGCTACACTTCGGGGCGGAAGAAACTGAGAATATTGCTTGCTGGAGCCAGCTGCGCCCTGGAACTCTGGCAGGGTTAGCAGACTGGTCTCCCGAGGGCACTGGGGGGAGACGGACACCCGATCTGCCCTAGAGGGGTCTGCCCTCGTAAGCCCCGGCCACGCCCGTCAGGGCTTCTTAGCCGAGGACCTCTTAGACTTAAGAGCGGTCCTCAGATCCGGCTTAGCTTTAGAGGTCCCCGATGCAGAACGCTTGCCTCCACGACCCCACCTCGGTGGGGTGCGAGTAGCCACGCTCTGTTTAGTGCCTCTCTGAAGAGGGGCTGGCACGCGGCGAGGGCTGCTCCCGCCCAGCAGCCCCCTGAGCTAGAGATAGGCAAGGGAGAAACCGCTGAAACGCCGCCGCTTGTCTACGACCTGGTACCTGCTGGTACCTGCTGACGACGTAATTGACAGCGTCGCCGAACAGGCCAGAAGGCGCAAGCGGGGCGTCCATGAGAACAGCCACAGACAGCGTTTCTAGGGAGCTCAGAGATCAGCTTATATTTCAATCAAATTGAGCCCCTATCCCTCATCCAGCTCTCTAAGCAGGTACGTCAACTTGGTGTGCCTGTAACACTGCCATGGTGTGCAGACAAGCACCAGCCTGACCTGCAGCCGCGAGCCTTCAGAGACAACGCCACGCAAGGGAACAGATAGCTCGCGAGCGTCTGTTCCACTCGGGCATCGCTCTCTGATATGAATGAGCCGCAACAGCGAGCTCTCACTCAAAGGGCGCTAGATCTGGGTAATGCAGGAGGAGATAGGGCGAACCCGTCTCCAACCCGTTCGCCAGATCCATGTTGCGATCCCCGCAATCTCACTCGCAGCCATGCCTCAGCAGCGGCGGGAATGCAAGATGCACAGCGGGAGAAGCACAATCAGCCCCTTTTTTTTTAGAGCTGACTGCGCGCCGTTCTCATTCATAATATGCTTGTGCAAACACTGTTTCATTGATGCGTCCACCTCCTCGGAGGAAGACAGGTCTTAGGGAAGGGAAGAAGATAGGGCCTCGCCCGTCTTCATTCCACACTAGTGATAGCTCACTTCAGGGGACAAGCACAAAACGGGCAGTCAGGGCAGTCTCCCTCGAGAGATGAATCTGCTTGCTCTGCTCTCAAGCAGACCACACACAGACTGCGTGTATCCCCAGCAGTGATATAACGTGTGTAGGGAGGAACACACAGCCCGTAATGTGATCTGCTATCGCCCAAGTGCTTGCACATATTGCTGGAGCCAAATTCAAGTGATTGTGCTAGGACAAACAACACTAAATAAGACTCACAACACAAATCGACAGACACACAGACAGAGTAGCGGTTGCTGAATGACAAAAAGCAAACGCCGGCTCCACCGCACATGCTTTTATGCTTCCCGGTCGGTGACGTGACCCGCCTATGACGTCTCGCCCATCCATTGGACAGATTACACTCTGGTTCAGAGTGCGGTCACTCTGGAGACGTTCCCCTTGCGCTTTCGACACAGCTCGAGTTCCTGGAAGGGAACTTTCCTTAAAGTACACAAAAAGTCCTCAACATACCTCTTCTTCTGAATAGTAAACAATAGAGAGAAAAAAAATGCTTCTCATGCTACCAAACCTTGACTTTACAGTATATGATCTAACTTTATTTTATATTTTTAAAATATTTAATAGATACTGTTTATTAAATATATTGCTAATTTGAATCATCTTTGTGCTATCAATAACAGCATTATTTTGCTTCATTTAACACATTTTTACTATGTTTAAGTTAAGGTATGGTAAGGTAAGGTAAAAATGTTTTTAATCCTGTAAAGGAAATGTCGGACCACTCACATGAAACTAACAAACATATATAACAATTCCAATAAACAGATCTAAATAAATATAAGCATTAAGTATTAGCACCAAGTCAGTAAAATCTATTAGACATTAGAAACCCACACAACTTATTCACAGTAAATCCATTCGGCAGAAATGCAAGGAATCACCACCAACAGGTGACATTTTATTCTCACAGACATTCTGGTTTACCAACCTCCAACACTGTAACCAGAAACTATGAATAATGAATCAGACCCTCATTAGGCATCACAGTATCTCCTTATCTGTAATAATTAGCACTTAGCGGGATGCTAACCCCAGATCTTTAGCATTTCCCACTGAGACAGCGCTTCTCCATGGAGCTTGATAAATCATAGCCACTTTATCTGCATTTTTGGTGGAGATTTTTTTTTTTTTAGCAAATTTAGAAATATTTCTTTCTCACCCTGCCATAAAGACAAAAAAAAGAAAAAAAAAGTGGCTCACAGCAGAGGTCAGAATCGATCTGTCGTTGTTTATGTTTGCTCTTTCAAGGTCTTTTGACAAACAGAGGTGCTCCAAAGGGAGTTAAAAACACTCTTTTCTCCTAAGAGGAGAGAACGATTGTGCACTAAGAGGAAACAAAAAATGTTAAGTGGAGAACAAGAGGTCAGTTAGAGAAAAATAGAGGGGTTTTAGAGTTGCTTTTACCTCTTTTTAACCTAAAAGTGACTGTGAAAAGTTGTAGTTGTTGTTATGTAGCTGCTATGTGATGTCTTGATATATTGTTTTCTTTATTTATTTTTTCTCATTTCTTATTAACTTCATGTCACTAGTCTTCTTGGGGTAAAATAAAATAAAAATAACATAACATAACATATAAAATAAAATAAAATAAAATAAAATAAAATAAAATAAAATAAAATAAAATAAAAAAGGTATATATCTCATATGGGAGATACTGATTTAATTTAGTGTACTGATCCATTTATTATTTAGGATTATAAGAAAATCCTATCATATATATTGTCAGTAAAAAACAAAAAAACACTTCATAAATAACAATTACTAAGCCACTCAATAAACAAAAATGACTCAGCATTGACGAAGATTGTGATGAATAGGCTAAAAGGCTAAAATAAATAATCAGCAGCACAACTGGCTTCTTGACCAATCATTAAACAGCCCTTGTAGTTTGTACTTGTGTCATCAGAAAATGGAGGCCTTTGATGTCAATAAACCAATATCAAATGATGGTCTACTGAATGATATAACTCCATGTGTTTGCCAGAATAATAATAAATATAGGCAATCGTAACATCTCATAAGAGTCTGACACAGCTCATGTTTGAGTTGGCTCATATATTATGAACATGAATAGGGAACAGCAGTGAGAATAATTGATGAGTGAGGACATAAGTGAATGACAGTTTCATGCTCTCTGTGTCTGCTGTTTATGGCTGCCTGATGCCTTGATCTGAGCGAAGGCCATTACTTCCTGTTACTGTTATGGTGAATTAAACATTATCACTCACATTGGTTCAGTTTTGAACAGTTTTAAAGTAATATCAAGAAAGTAAAATTAAATGTTTTTATTAAAATATTACTAAGAAAATATTAAAAAGGCATTTTCTCATAACTTCGAGCCTGATATCAAGCTGAAAACATTAATAGAAGTGAATTCATTATAAAAGCTGTTTAAATTTTTTATCATATTTTTCCCCAACAATTTTTCCAATAAGGTATTATTATTATTATTATTATTATTATTATCAAATAGTCTACCTGGTTATTATTGTGACCACAGTGTCAGTGAAAAGCTTGAGATATATGAGATGTGATATATTCATGTTATGAAGAAAAAATTATGTTAATATCCATTTTAAACAGGATAATTGTATTGTGTCAAATTATGGAAAGCCGGTGTAAAAATTATTTAAAGGTGTATATTTGGGATACAATTTAATAAAACAAATTTAATAAAAAAAAAATTAATAAAAAATTCTAGCTATGAAATTAGCCATAGTGATAAAGGGGCCAGATCATTTATTCCATTTTGCTTAAAATGTCACTTCAACCAAAGGATACTATGAAATAAGATATGTACAGTAGCATGAGATGTGGTGAAAATGGCATTTTTTTTTAGAAAAAGAATAGAGCAAGCTAGTGTTAGAGGCATTTTTTGCTTTTGTTAATTGTATAATAAACAAAGAGAAAACAAATAAAATACAAAAAGATTAGAAAAGATAGTGCTATATTTTTTAAAAAGAATAGAATTAGAAAAGAGAGTGCTAGTGTTAGAGGGTCAAATAAAGATGGAAGAGATGTGTTTTAAGCCGATTCTTGAAGATGGGTAAGGACTCAGCTGCTCGGATTGAGTTGGGCAGGTCATTCCACCAGGAAGGAACATTTAATTTAAACGTCCTTTAAAAGTCGGTAAAAGTAATTTTGTGCCTCTTTGAGATGACAATACAGCAACGTTCATTCTAGAGGGTACATAAGTCTGAAGTAATGAATTTATGTAAAGGGGTGCAGAGCCAGTGTTGGTTTTGTAGGCAAACATTAATGCTGTGAATTTTATTAATTTTATTTATTTTTGAAGGAATTATGGTTGATGTGCCGAACTGGATGGTGAAATTGTGATGAAACGATGGGTTTGATGGAACCACAAGCAGTTCTGTCTTGGCAAGGTTGAGTTGAAGGTGATGGTCCTTCATCCAGCAAGAAATGTCTGTTAGACAAGCTGAGATGCGAGCAGCAATTGTCGGATCATCAGGATGGAACGAGAGATAGAGTTGAGTGTCATTAGCATAGCAGTGATAAGAAAAGCCATGTTTCTGAATGACAGAACCTAGTGATGACATGTAGACAGAGAAGAGAAGTGGTCCAAGAACTGAGCCCTGAGGCACCCCAGTAGTTAGATGTTGCGACTTCAACACCTCACCTCTCCAAGATACTTTGAAGGACCTATCTGGTAAGATTCAAACCACTTGAGTGCGGTTCCTGAGATTCCCTTTGCCAATAGGGTTGACAGGAGTATCTGGTAGTTAACAGTGTCAAAAGCAGCAGACAGATCCAGCAAGATAAGTATTGAAGATTTGGAATCTGCTCTTGCTAGTCTTAGGGCTTCAACAACTGAGAGCAAGGCAGTCTCGGTTGAATGTCCACTACTGAAACCAGACTGGTTGCTGTCGAGGATGTTGTTCTGTATGAGAAAGGACCGAAACTTGGTTGAACACAGCTTGTTAAAGTGTTTTTGCAAATAAAGAAAGAAGGGAAACCGGTCTATAGTTTTCTAAAAGAGATGGGATTATATATATATATATATATAAATATATATATATAAATAGAGAGAGAGAGAGAGAGAGAGAGGTAATTTTATGTATAGATAATACTAAAATAATAACACATTAGCAGATGTTATGATAACAGTTATGATAACAGTAGCTTTACATATTAAAAAAATTCAATGTAAACCAGAGCTTGCAAAAATCACATTCAGCAAGATTAGTTTGTGGACTGTGGACAAAATACACACAAGCACACACTCACATGCACATTTCATGAAGCTTGCAGCAACAGTGGAAATTTCTGACAGGTCATGTCCACCTGGAGCTCAATATGCCTTTGCAATGTTTCGCCAAACACAATATTTTTTGCAAATTTAAAGTAGTTTCTAGTGTTTATTCCCAAAGTTATCTGTTAGTATTTCGTATAACTTCGGGAGACTTGTTACAGTATATAGTAAGCAAGTCATATGGACTACTTTTAACGTGCCTTTGTAGAGCTTGTCTTGTCACTATGAACTTTGGTTGTATGGAAAAGTTCTAAAAAATTGTGTGTTTCAGACAAAATAACATACAGCATACTGCTTTGAAACACCATGATGGTAAGTACAAAATTTTCATTTTTGGGTAAACTATTCCCTTAATATGATATGAAGATTATTCCAAATAACTTCTCATCTAAGAAAAAGTCAAGTCAGCTCTAATGAGCTGTAAACCAGGCCAATTAAACTGTAACAGCAACAAAAGTCTAATTTTCTGAAGAAATGGGCCATTTCCTCTTTCAAATCAATTTGTTGGTAAGAAATCATGTAGCAACACTGCAGTTTTCTTTGTAAACTTTGAGAAATATATCCAATTTAAATGTCTTTTTCTCATTAGTTAACTGCACCACACAGACCAGGTAGTCACAATAAATGCAAATCATTTTAATGCGCTAGTGATTTTTCATCTTAAAAAAATTATTTTCCCTGAAAAGAGAGGCTATGCTTACACCCTAAAATATTTATACAACTCTCTGCTCTGTTAAAACATGCTTACATGATCTGTTTCATGGCTGCTTGACAGCCTGGCTCAACAAAAGGAAATTTTTACATCAACATGGTGTCACTTTAAATGTTCAGCCCTCTATTTGAATGGACCTGACTGTACTGACACCTCATCCACAAAAGACTTTGTCGCTGACGCAGTGTTGCTCACCATGGTGATCTCCCTGGTAGCAGTGTTGTAGAGTATTTAACCTGTTGGAAGCCTCTTAGAGAGCTGTCAAAGGAAGAACCCTCGAGGCAAAATTTGCAGCAGACCTAAATAACTTACACTTCATAAGCATTTACAGGACTGATTGCTGTAAAATATAAGCTCCAACCTATTTTATGAAGCTGTTCACCCAAAACTTAAAATAATTTTTGCATGCTCATGTTGTTACAAATGTGTTTGACATTCTTTCTTCCATGGAACAAAAGCAGAGAAATTGTGAAGAATGTATCAGTCGCTCTTTTGCATGATATAGCTTTGTGTGAGGAAAACGTCTCAGGTTACGTATGTAACCATGGTTCCCTGAAGGGAACGAGACGCTGCGTCGAAAACGCATATGGGAACGCCTTCAGCGTGACCAGACTCTGAATATGATGTGTAATCAGTCAAACAAGGGCGAGGCGTCACGGGCGGGGTGACGTCACGACCAGGAAGCATATAAGCATGTGCGGCGGAGCCGGCTTCAGCTTCAAGTCATGAAGCAAGCGCTGGCAGGGATGCCGGAAGTGTGGCAACGCGACGCAGCGTCTCTTTCCCTTCAGGGAACCATGGTTACATACGTAACCTGAGACGTTCCCTTCCAGGAACTTCGAGCTGCGTCGAAAACGCATATGGGAACGAGATACCAACGCCGCCAGACTGACAAGTCCCTGCCTGGTGTCAGGACGAAAGGACAGAGGAGCCGGGAGTGGCTCGGATGTCGAGGTCATAGAACCTAACGAAAGTCAGGGGCGTGGACCACCCAGCTGCGTTGCAGATGTCCTGCATGGAACACCTGCCCAGAAGGCCTCGGAGGCCGCCACACCTCGGGTTGAGTGCGCTCTGACTCCCACCGGCGGGGGGAGCTCAGAGGCCTCGTATGCCAAAGCCATGGCACCCACAATCCACCTACTAAGAGGAGGGCAGGAAGACCCCTCTTAGGCGGACCATAGCACACGGGCAGCTGGTCCGCTTTTTCCACAGGGAGGACCTGTGGATGTATGCGTCTAGTGCTCACACTGGACACATACGGTTGTGCTTCTCCTGGTCTGGGTCCCCGAAGCGAGGAGGACAGAAGGCCTGCAGTACGACTGGCTGTGGAACGACCGATGGGACCTTCGGAACATACCCCACGCGGGGGTAGAGGAATACTTTCGCCGAACCGGGCGCAAAGTGAATAGAGGCCGTAGTCAGGGCCTGAAGGTCACTCACCCTCCTCAGAGAGGTGATAGCCAATAAGAAAACGGTCTTGATAGTGAGGAGTCTCTCAGTTATCTCCTGAATGGGCTCGAAAGATGCATTGCACAGAGCCTCCAGAACCACAGCCAGATCCCACGTAGGGACGAGATCGTACCGGAGGCCTCAGCCTCAGCGCACCGCGGAGGAAACGTGTAACCAGGGGGTGTCTACCCACTGACTGGCCACCGGTAAGGGCGTGGTATGATGAAATAGCTGCCACGTAGACCTTAACAGTGTAATGGGTTACCCCTGTGGAGAAATGGGCCTGCAGGGACTCCAGTACTGCACCAACGGGGCAGTTGACTGGGTCGAGCTGGCGGTCCCCGCACCAAGAAGTGAAGAGCCTCCACTTCAAGGCGTACAGTTTCCTCGTAGAGGGAGCTCTGGATTGGAGGATGGTCTCGACAACCTCGGTTGACAGACCGGAAGCTATGAGCTGTGCCCCCTCAGGGGTCACACCAACAGCTTCCATCACTCCGGGCGAGGGTGCACCTCGGTGCCCCCGGCCTGTGAGAGGAGGTCCCTCCTGACGGGCACTTCCCATGGAGTGCCGTCGAGGAGAGATATCAGGTCCGAGAACCATACTCGGCCCGGCCAGAACGGTGCTACTAACAGTAGACTGACCTCGTCCCGGCGCACTCTCGCCAGAACTCCAGGGAGCAGAGCGATCGGGGGGAAGGCGTACAGACGGAGCCTCGGCCACGTCTGTACCATAGCGTCCAGTCCCGGAGGAGCTGGAGGGGTCAGCGAGAACCCGAGAGGACATTGTGCTGACTCTTGAGTCGCAAAGAGGTCCACCTGGGCCTGGCCGAAAATACCCCAAATCTGCTTCACCACCTCGGGGTGAAGCCTCCATTCCCCGGGCCTCAGCCCCTGCCTCGACAGGATGTCTGCTCCCACATTGAGATGCCCAGGTATGTGCATAGCTCTCAGAGATAAGAGCTTGCCCTGGGACCACACAAGGATCTGGTGTGCCAGCTTGTACAAGGGGCGCGACCGCAGACCTCCTTGGTGGTTGATGTAAGAGACCACTGCCGTGCTGTCGGTGCGCACCAGCACGTGGTGATCTCTCAGGTCTGGGAGGAAGTGCTTGAGTGCACGGAACACCGCTAACATCTCTAGCTGATTGATATGCCACGTCAGGTGGCAACCTCTCCACAGACCGCGGGCAGGGTGGCCACTCATGACCGCACCCCAACCGGTGAGGGAAGCGTCCGGCGCTAGCGAGACGCGGCGACAAGGAGCTCCCAACACCGGGCCCTGGGACAAGAACCAAGGATTCCTCCACATGTCGAAGGCACGGACACAACGGCGTGACACTTTGACAGCGCGAAGTGAGTTTCCCCTCAGGGAGACCCCCTTGGTCTTGAGCCACCACTGTAGGGGCCTCATGTACAGCAGGCCAGAAGGTATCACGCTGGACGCAGCTGCCATGAGCCCCAGCAGTCTCTGAAACTGCTTGACAGTGAGTGACTGGCCTTCTCACACTCTCCTGACTGTAGTAAGGATCGACTCGATCCGAGCAGGGGACAATCGTGCCTGCATCGTGGTCGAATCCCACACCACGCCTAGATAAGTGATTCTCAGAACCGGAGAAAGCACATTTTTCTTGGCGTTCAGTCTCAACCCCAGTTCTTTCATGTGGGCGAGAACGACATCTCGATGCCGAACCGCCAACCGCTCTGATTGAGCGAGGATCAACCATTCGTCGATATAATTGAGTATGCGGATGCCCTGAAGCCGCAACGGGGCCAGTGCCGCATCCACACACTTGGTGAAAGTGCGGGGTGAAAGTGCTAGGCCGAAGGGAAGAACCCGATATTGGTATGCTTTGCCCCCAAAGGCGAACCTCAGGAACTTCCTGTGAGAAGGAAGGATGGAAACATGGAAATATGCGTCTTTGAGATCTATCGTGACAAACCAGTCCTCGGACCTGATTTGAGTCACGACCTGCTTGATAGTAAGCATCCTGAACTTCAGCTTTCTGACTGAGCGGTTCAGTAGACGCAGATCCAGTATGGGCCTCAGCCCTCCATCCTTCTTCGGAACAATGAAGTACCGGCTGTAGAAACCGGACTGGGTCTCGTGAGGAGGAACCAACTCGATGGCTTCCTTCCTCAGCAGAGTACCACTTCCTGTTCCAAAACCAGAGCCTGCCCGGGGCGGACCGCAGTCATAACAACCCCGCAGAACGGCGGGGGTGGCCCGCCGAACTGAATACGATAGCCTTTCGCTACGGTCTGCAGGACCCAAGGAGACACATTCGGCAGCCGCTGCCAGGCTGTCAAATGCTCTACTAAGGGAATCAGTCTCTCGAGACTGACCTCTGGCGCAGCCAGACCGCTGTCTTGAAGCGGCGCACCGGCAGGAGACGCGTAATCTGGCGGCTGAGGCCAGTTTCTCGGCTCCGCGCTGCCGGGCGGACAAACCTGAGAAATATACTCGCTGGGACCGGCTGTGCCCTGGAACAGCGGCAGGGTCAGCAGACAAGTCCCTGGAGGGCACCGAGGGGAGACGGTCACCGTGTGCCGCGGTGTAAGCCGCTCCACCCCAGTAGGGGTCGTCCTCCGTAGTCCTGGGGCTCACCCGTCAGGACCTCTGAACGAACCAGACCCTGCAAGGCAGGACCCAAAGAGACACATTCAGCAGCTCACTGCCCAATGATCTTCTAAGGGAATCAGTCTCTCGAGACTAACCTCTGGGTTCAGAGAAGCGGCCAGACCGCTGTCTCGATGCGGCGCACCGGAATGAGACGCGTAATCTGGCGGCTGAGGCGAGTTTCTCGGCTCCGCGCTGCCGGATGGACAAACCTGAGAAATATACTCGCTGGGACCGGCTGTGCCCTGGAACAGCGGCAGGGTCAGCAGACAAGTCCCTGGAGGGCACCGAGGTGAAGTGGTCACCGAGTGCGGCGGTGCAAGCCACTCCACCCCAGTAGGGGTCGCCCTCTGCGGTCCTGGGGCTCGCCCGTCAGGACCTTTTGCGCGAGGAGCTGGTATGTGGAGGAGGCTGCCCAGCAGCCACCTGAGTTTAGAGAGCGTGCATACCCTCTGCCCACCAAAGATGTTGTAAGCAGAGCAGGAGCCTTCAAAGGCGATGCCGTGGAGGGAGACAGATAGCTCGCAAGCGTCTGTTCAACCCGCGGCATCATTGCCGCATACCCGCGCTCATTCAGTTCCCGCGGGAACGACTGGCCGGGACGAAAAGATTTCACCCGCGATCTCGACACCTCGGTGAGGAGATCGGGGAAAACGGAAGGCTCCTGTGTAGAAGTAGCTCTCTGGGGCGAGAGAGGCGGCGAAACCTCGTCAATGCTCGTCACATCAACCTCCTCGGAGGACGCAGCGTCAAGCCCTCGTCTCGGGGGAAGAGACCGCTTCCGAACCGAGAGACGGGGCGCCAGATCAGGCGCGGGAGGAGATAGGGACATGCCCGTCTGACTCTCGCCAGCCAGATCAGCCTTTTTCTCTTTTTTTTCTCTCCGCAAGCCCCGCGAGCGTAGCCGCCGCTCTGCCTTTTTTTCTGATTTAAAGGCAGAAGCGGGACCGGCTTTATTCATTTTATGCTTGTGCAAACACTGCAGCTTACAAAGCTTTCATAGTTATATCATATTGGGGTGACAGAGGCGGCGAAACCTCGTGAACGCTTGTCACATCAACCTCCTCAGAGGAAGAGAGACGAAGCATTGAGCCCTCGTCTCGGGGGAAGAGACAGCTTCCACACCGAGAGACGGGGCGCCAGATCTGGCTGATACGGGAGTAGATAGGGGCATGCCCGTCTCACACTCGCCAGCCAGATCAGCCTGCGAGCCCCACGAGTGCAGCCGCCGCGGACCGGCACCGCGTGGGGAGCTCGCGAAGGCTCCCTTCTCGAAGAGAGCCCTCCGGGTGCGGAGACCGATTTTGCGTGCTCCGCACCCAGGCAGACCACGCGCAAATCGTGTGTGTCCTCGCTCATGATATAGCGAGGGCAAGGATGCACACACGACTCAAAACATGTTCTGAAAGCTTCACCCCTGAGCTTGCCCTTGGCTTTGGCATGATACTGAATGCTTTCCACTTAAAACTAGGACAAACAACAGTAAATAAGACTGACACACACAGAGCGCTTCGCTGAATGACAAAAAGCTGAAGCCGGCTCCGCCGCACGTGCTTATATGCTTCCTGGTCGTGACGTCACCCCGCCCGTGACGCCTCGCCCTTGTTTGACTGATTACACATCATATTCAGAGTCTGGTCACGCTGAAGGCGTTCCCATATGCGTTTTCGACGCAGCTCGAAGTTCCTGGAAGGGAACATAAAAAGATTGAAAATTTTGAAATTCATTGTAGCATGAGGATAGAATCAAAGTCCTATTCATAAACAAATCATTTGATTGAGTTCATAAAACTAATCTGGGGTGTATTTCCCAAAAGCAACTTTGGTCGCAAGTTCCGTTGTTCCCAATAGAGTTCAATGGAACTTACCAACACAATTAACTAACGATGCTTTTGGAAAACACACCCCTGAATCGTTCGTTCACAAACCAGGCGGCTAAACTCAATAAGCGATCACAAAAGTTAACAGCATATGGATTAGATTATTACCATTGAATGTTTTTCACACAATGCTTGGAACAAGTTGTATCGACCACTTTATGATGCTCTTGCCACCTTGAAGGTACCTGTCCTCATCCATCATAATTACATTAGAAAATTCCACATTTGTCAAAAAATTTATTTTATGTTTAAAGAAAGAAAGAAAGAAAGATAAAGAAAGAAAGAATATAATACAGGTTTGGAATGACATGAGAATGAACAAATAATGAGAGAATTGTAATTTTTGGGCGAATCATTTAATCTTGAAACTTTAACCTTTAACTGAAGTCACATACTGTTATATATGCAACCCAGGCTCACTAAAAAATATGTGACTTTGCCTACTTTTCTACAAAACCTGAGATACGTTACTCTGGGTACATTAATCTGTCCTTTTCAGGTGACACATCCATAAGAGGTGCTTCGATTTCATTTATTTATTTATTTATTTTACACTGTTCAGCTTTTTAGTTGACAATTTACAGTTTTTTTACGATTGCTTAGGCACGCTTTTAAACACAAGGCTCATTTTGTCAAAACGCTACACACAGTTCACACATCTACACACTCAAGTAGCAGAACATCTCAGATCTTTTGCAAAATGATCTTTACAATAATTTAACAAAACCCAGTTTCAGTACCATATGATACACACATGATTCATACAGTCAGATTCTGTTTGAACCACTTACACACTGCTCTGCTCAATTTTAAACATTTGTTACATTTCTACCTTTCTAATGTATGGAAGTTCTAAGCGGCCATGCATTATTATAATTTTTCTGTCTTGTTTTCTCGTGATCACGACTTAATTTTCTCGTGATCTCGACATAACGAAAGTTGCTTTGTCGTTATCACGACTTAATTTTGTCGTGATCTCGACATAACGAAAGTTGTTTTGTCGTTATCACGACTTCATTTTGTAGTGATCTTGACATAACGAAAGATGTTTTGTTGTTATCACGACTTAGTTTTCTCTGTGTATTCGGCATGAGAAAATGCTATAGAAGCAGCATCATCGCAGCATCATGGATGATCATATTCGCTTTTACTTTGATCAGGGACTCACTCAAACTGAAATAGCTATGTGTCTGTCAGTGATTGACGACTTACACATAAGTGTTCGACACTTGAGAAGGAGGCTGTCGGGTCTGCAACTTTATCGTGGAAGACAATATAGCGACAATTACGTCGTGAGAAAACGTTTTTTTACGTTGAGATCAAAAACTTTATGTCGAGATCACAAGAAAATTAAGTCATGATAACGACAAAACAACTTTCGTTATGTCGAGATCACAAGAAAATTAAGTCGTGATTACGACAAAACAACTCGTTATGTCGTGATCACGAGAAAATTAAGTTGTGATCATGAGAAAACAAGACAGAAAAATTATAATAATGCATGGCCGCTTAGAACTTCCGTACTAATGATACAGTCTGGGTTTGATTTTTTTATTTTGATTTTTTTGAGATATTGTTAAAGAATATGAATTTACCAAACACAATACTCAAGACAAGTGTTGCACACTGATGAAAGTATTTATTTCTCACCACATTGTAAAATCCTTCAGTTCATCATTACAATTGGGCTGAAAATCAGAACATATTCTAAATACAATATATTGCATAAACTTTAAATATAATACATAAACTACTAAAAAACAAACAAACAAAAAAACACCTTAGCATCATCTCTTCATGTAGCTGGATATAGCCACTTCGTCCACATCACAGGCAATGTCTTCCCTCGCAAAACAGCAAGGGAAGAATCTTCTATGTGACTTCTCTGAGGCAGTCGTGGCCAAATGGATAGAGAGTTGGACTTGTAACCCGAAGGTTGTGGGTTCGAGTCTCAGGTCTGGCAGGGATTGTAGGTGGGGGAGTAAATAACCAACACTCTCTCCACCCTCAATACCACGACTGAGGTGAGGCACCGAAACCCCAACTGCTCCCTGGGCGCCGCAGCAATGGCTGCCCACTGCTCCGGGTGTGTGTTCACTACTGTGTGTATACTTAAATGCAGAGCACAAATTCCGAGTATGGGTCACCTATGGGAGGTGCCTTGTCTGTCCAATACTTAGTCTGCTTAGTCTGTCTAAAAATGTGAGTACACAGTCAGTGTTGTAAGGAGCTATTTTGGCATGCCTCCATGGAGGACCCCATTCTGCGTGATTGCAGAATATATTGTGATGTTACCACCACATGGACCCGGGATATTCAAAATAGTTCTGTGGCCAAAAATGTTTCTCCTTATTCCTCTTCCTCTTCCTGCACCACTGCCTTTCATTTTTGTTGAAGACAAAAATTCACCTGTTGCCTTTTTATAGTGCTTACCCCTTGATTGTTGAGTTTACAGTTAAGCACCTAAATGTCTGCACACCTGATGGCCGTGTTTGATCAGTTGGTTCATATGTGTAGTATTTTGGAAAGCAGTGCCTTAAAATGGCAAAGAAGTGACAACATGTTAGATTTCTGTGTCTAATGTTGAGAAGTGTGTTTAGTGTCTTGCAAAACAATGTGTGTAGTGTTTTGCAAAAAGTGTGAGGCTGAGAACAGTGGCGGCTGCTGGTCTTTCAAAGAGGGGAAGCTCTTTTTGGCCTACATCATAAAAATTGTCCATTTATCTATACGTAAATTCTGCCCTATGTGTGCAGTTTGCTAGCTGGCAAGTTCACCCCTACGACACTAGCCTGGCCTACTGTATGAATGAATGAATGAATGAACAAACGATCTAAAAAAAGATATTAAACTTGACGGAGGAAATGTGGGAATTAGGTTAAACTGAAACAAGGAATGTGGTGTATAATTGTGTGAAATGTATAATGAAAATTGGCTAGCAATTTCGCCAAGCAAATATCAAGAAATAGGTTGCAGCAGTTTGTCTTTTGACTACACTTGCAAAGTCCACTATGGGACTGAGCTCGAATAGCTTCAGCATCAGCGACTTCTTATAGTACAAAATCGCTGTCAGTCAAAAGGAGATGCAGTCTTTCGACAGACCCTGCAATCATCACGCAGAAACCCGGAGTCCAGCCATAAGTCCAGTCCAGACATAATCGCAGAATTTATCCAATGACTGTCTAGTTTCGAAGCACTGAAAAAAACTGTTCAAAGCAGCCCCATTGAAGTCAATGGACGCTAGGCTTCAACAGGGAAATACACTGTGACGCTACGGGAATATATGAGAAAGAAATCGAGTCACCTGCTACATGTAGCTGATTCTGAACGAACTCGTCTTCGAGATGAACGTGTTCTAACGCATTTTTAATCAATAAAATGTTAACACAATAGTACATATTTGACCATTAATTTTTTGACATTATAGGGGAAGCCGAGCTTCCCTTGCAGTCTTAAAGAAATCCCCACTGGCTGAGAATGTGCTTATAGTTGTGCAGATTTGGTTTTCGCTCCTTGGGTGTCAGGTTTCACTAATTGTGTGTTATTTTTAATTTTAGTGTGTAAGCAATTGTAAAAACCTGCAACTAAATTAGTAAGAGTGAGAAGAGTGTTTTTTTCCCTAATGGCCAATAAATAAATAAATAAAAACAGAAAATATGCAAATAAAAAAATCAAAGCTAATGCTAAATCAAAATATTAATAAATACTATAATAATGTACTTTTTTCCCTCCATTGCAGATGCAGGTTTATTAAACTCAGTGCCATAAAATAGCAAGTTCAATTTGCTCGAAAATGTAAATGTGGTTGTGGCAATGATTTATTATGTTGGTTATTATTCATATTACGGCAGTTCAGAAGTGTCTGTGATTAGTACCAAAAATGTAATGCTCTGTCCTGTTTGCAAAATAACGTACCCCCTACACTAAAAACTCTACCCTAAATCAAACTGATAGTGTTAACAAAAACAGTGAGATAAAGATGATTTTGTAATCAGGTGAGCTACCAAGCAAGTTTACTATATCAGAAGAGCCATACATATGCAGCTGGTTATGTGATGCAAACTTCAAAATTGATTAGTTTACAAATCATGAGTTATGGTAAAAGTGTTCTGAGGTCATGGCATAGTATTGTGCAAAAAGATGAAACAAAATTATAATTTGCCCTAGTAATCATACTGTACTGTATGTTAAAAGGAATAAAAGTTGTCAGTGTTTTACTGCCTCTAGTGTTCTTTTTAGCTGGACACTTCTGTCAATTATAGTTACATAGTTTTTGCAGAATTGTTGTCACTCATTTCCAATGATCATGAGTTTCTTATACAGATAGGAGGTGTACTAGGACTGGTGCAATACCTTTCCATGACTTTCACACAATGTCACCATAAAAGAACACCATGAATTTATTACAGGGGCAAACCCCCAGAGCAACCTGAGTTTAAGTGGCTTTGCTCAAGGGCACAATGGCAGATCTCAGAAATAATCGGCAGCACTCTAAAAAACAACAACCACTGCAACCTACTGCAGATCGGTAATTATGCTTTCAGCCAAAGCCTGTTATGGTGTGGTTAAATCAGCCTAGTTTATCACGCTCTAAAAATATCAGTCGTGTTTTTAACACCAACCCCTTACGCTTGCCAGCAATTTGACAGCTCCTCAGAACAAATTATTATTTTTCCGTCTCTCTCTTATCTTACAAGCACCTGTTATCATGAAAAACACTTTGAGAGATGTAATAGAGAAAGTACTAAATACAAGTTCCAGCAAAGCTGGCTTCTATATCAGCAGGTGGCACAGATTAATCTCTCCTCGTGTGAATTCGGACGAGGCTTTGCTGTTTCAGCCATATTGGAAAATTGATCGGAGAAGCGAAACAGGGAACGGTCAGCTTAAGCCTAGTTCTCCGCCAGGTTTTAGAAGCAGCCCTGAGAGGATGAAAAGGGATTGTGTTATAAGGACTAGTAAACAAATAGGCTAAAACACACATACTGACACATGAACATGCATACACAAATAACACTACACACATTCACACTCTACTAGCCTCAGAAACCTTGACCTTTGACCTGGCTAAGGTGATTTCTGATTTAAACCTTAATACTGGATAGTTGCTGCATGTACACATCATGTTATTGTAACCAACATAAATAGCTCACTCAAAAATCTTTACATTTTGTCATTGTTTACTGAAGCCATTTGCATGAAGAACAGACCATTGTTTAATGATAATCTTGCTCACAAATCTCATTTGCATTCGTGTTTAATTCACACACATGCCATCTTGAGTTTGATGTGCCTTAACCAAATGTTATATGCCTGCTTGAATATGCAGAATGGATAATAAGATTCGACATCTCAATCACAGATCTCAATGTTCCCAAAAGGTCAGTACACATATTCTAGGTTGTATTACATTAATGTTCACTGCCCTCTTTGTTAAATCATTTATACATACTGACTCACATGGATATGTAATTTTCTGCAGACGAGTACGACATGAAACACACATCCATAGTCCTGCATCTATCATAGTTTAGAATTACAATCAGAAGTAAATGATTTTCATGTCGATAAGAATGCTGTTGAGGTTCCTAAAACTAAACCCTAATCCTAATTCTAAACCTAACACTAAAATCTGATTGATTGACATGTTGCTCCATGATCAACAACGATTACACGGATTAATCATATATTTAATCTTAAATTGTCTAAAAAATAAAATAAATAAAAATAATAAAATAAATAATGAGTTTGAGTTTAAATTGAATTGGGCACAACACAAATAAGGCACAAATTAAAAACAAAAAAATTACTAATTATGTCTATTTTTACCTGATTTAACAAAAAAAAAATTGATTTGTTGAAAATTGTGAAAAAAAATTGTGAAACAATTGATAAATATATATATTTGAATAAAACCAGCCATCAAAACAATTGTAATTCTGCCAAACAGCACCACAAAAAATCCACCACGGTAACTTTAAATAAATAAATATTGAAGTCTGACAATTTAATCTATTCTATGTAATGTTTCTGCGAATATCCGACATATGAGTAATATGAAAAATTGAACGAAAACTGAATTTCAAATTGTAATATGGTATAAAAAATAATTATTTAGGAATTAAATTTTCAGGAAGTGATGGGATTTTAAGCTGGAATTTCAGCAAATTTCAGTTCTGTTCTGTATGATGCTGCGTATTAAATCAATCAATTTAATTTTGTTGATTCTTATGAGCTGTGTACACTTACGAATGCAATCTTCTGAGATGTAAATAATAGTGCCTTTCCTTCAACTGACTTCCTGCTTTAGTAAAAAAAACAGATTATAAAAACATGTCCCTTTACTAAACATTTGCTAACAGGAGTGTGAGCCTAAATAACTTTTCTCTTGTCAAGTTGCAAACACATGAGGAGATGAAACACTATTTTAATTAGCGTCTGGATCCTTCTTAATTTATTTAGCACATCTCTCAAGCACGTTCACTTTAACAGTTATTTTTAAACTGAAAACGCACTTGTAGCCGAAGAAGCAATATTGTTTATAATAGAACAACTTCTTCTTAAATGATTTTCTTGATTAATTGTACTGTGGTGACTAACCAACACTAAAACGTACATACATGAATACACTGCAGAAAATGAGAAATCATAACACTCAATATACTGCAGTCTCTCTGCAGTTCCATCATACAGAGCAAATCGTATTTTTAATAGAAGCATCACAATGCTCAAATATGACAGCTGCAGGAATGGAAGTCCTATTTATCCTGCAGCATTAGCTGATAGACACACACAGAGAAATGGGGTGAGAGGGGGATCAAGACAAAGAAATAAAGAGACAAGAGCAAGCTGATCAAGGAGGAGACATTAGCTTTGATGCTCCGCAGGCTCATTAGTTGTGTTTGGTTATCAGGATGAAGTTCTTTGAAGGTGTCAGTAAATGAATGTTAGATGTCAGAAGAGGGCAATGAGAGGTTAAGACACAGCACTCCACCTCTCATGCTCTGCTGTCTGTTTATCAGCACCCGACACACTGAGCCCAAAATAACATTGATCAGTGTCAAAAAACAAAAACAAAACAAAACAAAAAAACGTACAGACTCCTCAATAGGCGAATATAAATATATAGGATTATAATCCTATATAAACTGTATTTGATATATTCTGTGTATTTTATAAGCTTGTTTCCTCAAGGGGACCAAAAATTCCCACATGTTCAAAATTTACTGGTAGTATTCTTGTGGGACACACACGTTTAAAAGGTATTTTGTGTTTTAAAAGATATAATTAAAAATAATTAAAAACAATGTTTTAAATAACATAATGCCGATTTACACATTTGAGGAGCTGGACAAGAGCTGCAATCCTGCAACTAGCATTTTAGCAAATTATTATTTTTTTTAACATCTTTTACAAACACAAAAGCTATACAATTAATGTTTTCTTTGAAACTCTTTGAAATGTGGAAAAATGAAGTAGTATCATTGTAAAAGTGTTTAGTTTTTTGCACACACACACACACACACACACAAACATTGGTTTTTGTGGTTTATGGGGACTCTCCATAGGCGTAATGGTTCTTATACTGAACAAACTGTGTGTGCTATTGCCCTACACCTAAACTTAGCCCTCACAGGAGACTTTGTGCATTTTTAGATTTTCAAAAAAACACCATTTAGTATGTTTTTTAAGCCTTTTGAATTACGGGGACATAGGCAGTGTCCATGTCATTATACAAATTTGTGTCCTCATAAACCACATAAACATGCACACACACACACACACACACACGGGGGATGTTCAATTAAAGGTTTCATTCGGTTACAATATTGTGACAATAGAATATATCTATTTTTTGAAACTGATTGAATTCATCCAAGATTTCCATCTAAAATTTTAAATATTTTAAAAATAAAATATTTTATCTAGTAAATTAAAATATGTACAGTTTTTTACAATCACTTTGCTACTATTTTCAGAATCTTGATGTGATTTTTCACAACTCTACACACAAAACTCAAAACGGTTATCACTTGTAACACAGGCTGTCTAATGTTCAAAACATTGCATTGTGCATTCACATCTTTAAAGAAATCTTGCACTTGCACAATCATTGGTTCAAAAAACAAATTTACTGTGAAATACCATTGAAACATAACTATAGATCACCCACACACAAGCAACCGATAGTTTCACGGTGTCATTGTTCGTACAATCATTAAATATTGTAGAACAAAATAGGTGATATAAGTTTCATTATGGTACTACATGTACAGTAAACAGTGTTGGGGAAAGTTACTTTTAAAAGTAATGCATTACAATATTGCGTTACTCCCTAAAAAAGTAACTAATTACGTTACTTAGCTACTTTTTATGGAAAGTAATGCGTTACGTTACTTTTGCGTTACTTTTTAAATATGAGCAGGGCTTGATTGTTTTTAATACAAGAAATTACATGAATACAAATGTAAAAGCCCTGTATCTTGTGAAGGAAAAGTAAATTCACGTCTGTAAAGTAAAACTCAGGATAAGAAGGTTTAACACTCTTCGGCAATAAAAAACAATGAAGCACAATTGTTAGTTTATCTAAAGTCATTTTTGTTTATTAGTATGGTTGAACTGGATCATCAAAGGTCAGCAGCAAAGACACTGGTTAATAAAATGGGATTAGATACATTTGTGTTATTTAACATATTTAATTAATATTCTGAGTTTGCATTTCACTGTTTTAATTCATTTTGATGAATACTAAATCTGTTTTTTGCGAGTGGGATGAATTCATGCACATTCACATTTAGATCTATAGTAACAGCATGCTCACACAGCGCACTGTCAGTCAATAAATGGGGAAAAAGTAACTGGCGTTACTTTTTTGAAAAAGTAACTCAGATATTTTCTTGTAAATTAAAAAGTAATGCGTTACTTTACTAGTTTCTTGAAAAAAGTTATATTATTACGTAACTCGCATTACTTGTAATGCGTTACCCCCAACACTGACAGTAAATACATCTCTGTAAAAGTACTGCAGTAGTAGAGCGAATACTACAGACACAGTGGGATCATTGAACAAAGTTTGTAATATATTTTACAAAGTTTGTAATATATTGATGCAAAACACTACAGTACAATCACAACATAGGCTTATTTGAATCAAAAGCAAAAATACAGTAATTGGCTATGAAATAGAAAAGACAGTACTGTAAAACATCAAATGCAGTGTTCCCCAACTTGCTTGTACTGTAAGAAACAAAACAGGAGTGATTACTGTACTTCTACATTGTCATCAACTCTGCGTTATGGATTTGGTCACAATGGATGTTTTCATTAGCCAAACATCTGTGACAATCCAGGCCTGACAATCCATGCCTAAATTGTGCATGGGCCTGAAACCATGCTTGCACCACATGAGCATGATGGAACCTGACATTGTCCCACACAATGACATAGGTCACACCTTCAGCTCTACAAACCTGATCGAGCTCATCAAGAAAGGTGACAAGGAGAGCTGCATTATATGGTCCAATATGAGGTCTGCGTCCTACCACACCATCTTCTGATATAGCCGCACACATGGTAATGTTGGCCCCACGTTGTACAGGTACTTGGATGGTTGCCCGCTGGCCAATGAAATTCCGACCTCTCCTCCTTGTGTTGGCCAGATTAAAACCTGCCTCATCCAAATATATGAATTTGTGGTGGTCGTCATCAGCATCCAGCTCAATCACGCTCTAAAAATTAATTAGAAAGAGATTTAGAGATTACTGTACAATGTTTTCAGTATGCGTGCAATAGTCGGCAAACTTATGGATCCCACATTGTTGAACAGGTCTTCATTGTCCAAGATATGCTGGCGAATTTCTGTAAGGCGAATATCATTTCTGGCCCGAACCAAATCGACCACAGCCTGCTCTTGTTGGTCAGTTAGAATTTTGCATCTGCCTCCACTATTTGGCCTGGTCACAATTCTACAGGGAACATTAGAGTAAGAAGACACTTGATCACATCACCTATTCTGTGATACACATTGGTATGCAGTCATTTGACAATTGAGAGTAGCATAATGTTTAGTGCATGCTGATAACTTAACGGTTCTCATTGCGGAAAGTTCTGATTATTGAGGCCACGGTTGACCTTCTGAGGTTTGGTTGTATCATTGTAGCCGCCTCAGTCATTGTCATGCCATGATTAATGACATGGTCTACAACTATTGCCCGAATTTCATTGGACACTCTATGCTGTTGCTGCCGCTGTCTTGGTCCGTGGCCTTGTCCTCTACCACGTTCCCCCACACCTCTCAAACGAGGCCCACGACCACCTCTCAGAAGGGGTGCCTGTCCTCTACCACGTTCCCCCACACCTCTCAAACGAGGCCCACGACCACCTCTCAGAAGGGGTGCCTGTCCCCTGCCATTCCTTTGACCAACACGTCTTCCTCATCTTCCTCCCACCACTGCTTGACCTCCATTGTGACCTGGATCACCTGCTGGCTCCATGTTACGTATCACTATGCTCTTGCAATTGGATCCCAATCAACTCTTTATATACTCATTCCACAATGTGCACTCAATCATCAGTAACGAGTTGGCAGAATTGGACAAGCAATTACAAGGGCCTGCATCTATACAGTGCAGTACTGTCAATACTGTAAATAATCTGAAAAGGTGGTACAGTATTTGGGACCATAGACACAGTGTCTGATGAAGCATTATGATAAAATATTAGGCTACATCCATGGATATTGTAGTCTAATTGGTTCATGCTCCACGCTAATTGGTGACAATGAATCTCGTTAAAGTATCTTGAAACTTTCATGATTTAAACAGGGAAGATTGTTTGTCTGTTTCCATACAACTATGCATTAAGAGTAATGCAACAGTTACTTATCATTTTGAGCAGTTGTATCAATTGATAGTTAGATCATAAGGAAATTAATAGACACTCATTTGAAATGTAATGTGTGAATTGCCTTTTGAAATAGTAGTACTTTCATGTTAAATTGTGTCATATTGAACAGGTGATTTTTGTTGAATGAACAAATGATCTAAGTTTTATGTGTATTGTATCCAAGCAATTGAGAAAATGGTTAGAGTTTTGAAAAATGTGCATTTTGATCATTGGTTGTGAGTTTTGTGTCTAGAGTTGTGAAAAATGACATCAAGGCTCTGAAACAGGGGCGTAGATTACGCGGGGGACGCGCGGGATGTGTCCCCCCCACTTTTTATAAAAAGTAAAGTCGTCCCCCGCACTTTTTCATTGGACAGTTGTGTTCTCGACATGTTGAGGTTTTAATGGAGCAATGTATATAAATGCAGAATGATTTAAAATTCAAAAAGACAAGATAATTTATACATGACGTTTACGTTTCCATGGCAATCAGTCACTCAGTTTGTGACGTCACGACATGTCCAGGCTCGCGCCCGCGGTCCCGCGCTATATCCATCATTCATTAGAGGTCGAGATGAGTTCAAAGCGACAAAAAACTCTTCAATCCTTTTTTTACGAAGAAGTCAAGCAGCGTAAGTTGTCATGTGGGATCCGAATAGTGTTGCACGGTGTTCAGTGACTCTGCCTATTTCTCTTGTTGAATAATTAGCAAGTTTTGATGTTCATTATATGGAGGGGAAAAAAGCTGCACTTATTTATTTTCAGTGTATTTTTCCGTAACTCTTTTGTAACGTCTTTTATTTTAACACGTATGTATGTTATCAGAACCCTTCAAATAAGAATAAAGATAATGTTGAACTGAGATTTTACAGCGTTTGCAGCATTGTGACATGTTTAACGCTGCCAAATCTACATGATGTATTTCAATCAAATAACTTATCCAAGCACTGATCTGATACAGGATCGATCTTCATTTAGGGGTACTCTGTCATTAGTGCACTAATTTGACGTTTTTATGTGTTGTCAAGAATGAACAAGAAACAGTCAGCCTAGGTTTAGTTTGTTAGGACAGAATCAGGACGACACACAAGAAAAACAAACTTAACAGGTGAGAAGAACTGATACACTTTTTTTTTTTTTTGTATAAAAAAAATGGCTGTTTTTATATTGTATAAAATCTATTAATACACAAGCGTTTGTAGGATTATATATGGACCAATCATAGAAAATAATTAGTCAAATATAGAAAAATAAAAAATAACATTAGTATGATGAACAACTTCTCAGCTATCATTTTTAACTACAGTATGTAATTATTAGCTTGCATATTTGGTTGTTTATTAGTACTTAAGCACATATTAATTCTGTATTCTTCATGACCATATTCTGCATCCCATAATTATACCTAATATAATTATATTAGGTTATATTATCTTGGTTATATAACCAAGATGGCGCCGAGCATGGCAGCCGTGTTGCGAGCTCCAAGAAAACTCTGCAGTTTTTCTTATGTTTCTTATGTTTTATTTGTTATTTTGTTGTTTCACGTGTTAGATGTTGTCAGTATAACTGTCTACGATAGACACACGCTTTTAAATATTGGTTCCTTCGTCGCGCAACGCAAACCGGACTTTGAGTTCCTGAACGCCGGCGCCTTGTTTACAGACACCGCATCAGAGCCCTTTGTCTGGGCCGCACGATCGCGACCGAGGAAACGCCGCCGGAAAAGGGGGAAGAGAGCCGGCGTCCTTGTCAGACTCAGACGCCGTCCCCTCCGACCTCCTCTCCCAACTATTTTGCTGGCTAACGTTCAGTCACTGGACAACAAACTCTGTGAACTGCGGGCACGCATCTCATACCAACGGGAAACAAGGGACTGCTGCATTATTTGCCTCACAGAAACCTGGATGTCTGCAGTGGTTCCAGACTCAGCCATCGAGCTTACGGGGTTCTCCGTGCACCGCTCGGACAGAACGAAAGAGCTCACAGGGAAAAGCAGAGGTGGGGGCGTCTGTTTATTTATCAACAACTCGTGGTGTGATGAACGGAACCTACACTCTATTAAATCCTCCTGCTCCCCTGATCTGGAATTTCATATGCTTCTGTGTCGACCATTCTGGCTACCGAGGGAATTTACAGCGATCATAATCACAGCTGTTTACATTCCCCCTCAAGCCAACACAGACCAGGCACTCAAGGAACTGTACAGGAATATAAGTGAGCAGGAAACCGCGTACCCAGACGCAGCGTTTATTGTTACGGGGGACTTCAACAAAGCCAACTTCAGAACAATAGCTCCAAAATACTTCCAACACATCACCATCAACACGCGTGGTGATCGTGTACTTGACCACTGCTACTCTCCATTCCGGGACGCCTACAAATCGCTCCCCCGCCCACCTTTCGGCAAATCGGATCACACTTCCGTTCTGCTCCTGCCTGCTTATAGGCAAAAACTGAAACGAGAAGCACCCGCCCTCAGGACAATTCAATGCTGGTCGGACCAATCAGACGCTATACTACAGGACTGTTTTGATCACGTGGACTGGGACATGTTCCGGGCAGCGTCTGATGACGACATAGAGGCGTACTCAGATACTGTAACGTGTTTCATCAGGAAGTGTGTAGAGGATGTAGTACCGACAAAAACAATCCGCATCTACCAAAACCAAAAACCGTGGATTAACAGCGATGTTCGAGCAGCCTTGTCAGCGCGGACATCTGCCTTTAAATCCGGAAACTCTGACGATCACAAACAAGCCAGTTACGATCTCAGGAAATCAATCAAAGCTGCCAAACGACAATATAAAAACAAAGTTGAAGAACAATTCAAAACCAACAACGCAAGAAGCATGTGGCAGGGTATCAATAACATCACAGATTTCAGAGGGAATAAACCAGCTACTGTGAACATTGCCGCCTCTGTACCGGACGAACTTAATCAGTTTTATGCTCGTTTCGAGGCTCACAACACCGCCCACACAGAGCGCGCTCCCGCGGCTGTAGCAGAAGAGGCGAGCGCACTTTCCTTTTCTGTCGCAGATGTAACCCGATCCTTCCGACGGGTGAACATCCGCAAGGCTGTGGGTCCCGATGGCATCCCAGGCCGTGTGCTCCGAGCATGCGCATTCCAACTGGCCGGGGTTTTCACAGACATTTTTAACCTTTCCCTCTCTCTGTCTGTGGTTCCCGCATGCTTCAAAAAATCCACCATTGTGCCCATACCAAAGAAAAATAAAATCACATGCTTGAATGACTGGAGGCCCATTGCTCTGACACCCATCTTCAGCAAATGCTTTGAGAAACTCATCAGAGACTACATCTGCTCTGTGCTGCCTGACTCACTGGATCCCCTACAATTTGCATATCGCAGAAACCGTTCCACAGACGACGCTATTGCCTTCACCCTGCACACTGCTCTCTCCCACCTGGAAAATAAGAACACCTATGTGAGAATGCTGTTTGTGGACTACAGCTCAGCATTCAATACCATAGTGCCTGCCACACTGGTTGAGAAGCTCCAGACTCTGGGACTAAACGGATCTCTGTGCAGCTGGATCCTGGACTTCCTGACAGGCAGATGTCAGGTGGTCAGAATGGGCAACAACACTTCATCCCCGTTGACCCTCAACACTGGTGCTCCTCAGGGCTGCGTCCTCAGCCCACTCCTGTACTCCCTGTACACACACGACTGTACAGCAACACACAGCTCCAACGTCATCGTCAAATTTGCTGACGACACAACGGTGATAGGCCTGATCACTGACAACGATGAGACAGCCTACAGAGAGGAGGTGAGAACCCTGACTAAATGGTGTCAAGAGAACCACCTCTCACTCAACATCGACAAGACCAAGGAGCTGGTGGTGGATTTCAGGAGACAGAGCAGAGAACACACACCCATCACCATCGACATGACACCTGTGGAGCGAGTAAATAGCTTCAAATTCCTCGGTGTTCACATCACTGAGGATCTCACATGGTCCGCTCATACAGATGCAGTGCTGAAGAAGACACACCAACGCCTCTTCTTCCTGAGACGGCTGAGGAAGTTTGGAATGAGCCCCAGCATCCTCAGATCATTCTACACCTGCACTGTGGAGAGCATCCTGACAGGCTGCATCACCGCCTGGTTTGGAAACAGCACTGCTGGCAACCGCAAAGCTCTGCAAAGGGTCGTGCGAACTGCCCGTCACATTGTTGGAGGTGAGCTTCCCTCCCTCCAGGACATCTACACCAGGCGGTGTATAAAGAAAGCCCGGAGGATCATCAATGACTCCAGCCACCCGTCCCACAGACTGCTCTCTCTGCTGCCCTCAGGAAGACGTCTCCGCAGCATCCGATCCCGCACTAGCCGACTGAGGGATAGCTTTTTTCCTCAGGCTATCAGGCTAATGAACAGTAAAAACTAATACACCCTACAGCACACTCCCACTTTACAATATACCACACACTGCACTTTAATTCCAATACAGTTCAAACTGGACTACCAGTACACTACTGCACAAATACAACAATCTTTTTGCCAGCACTGGATACCATCCAATGCACATCCATGGCATTTGCACATCCGGTTTATATATAATCTGCTGCATCTTCGCATATTACTGTGTGTATATAACGTAGAATGTGTACTACATACTGTGTATAATGTGTATCGGTAACTGTATGTCTGTCTAATAGTACACTATGTGTACTGAGTATATGTATGTGTATATTACACATTGTCATCTGTATAAGTCTGTACGTATGTATGGTAATGTCTATATGTAAATTGTTTATATGTAAATTGTCTATATGTAAATTGTTTCTGCAGTGTCTGGAGCACGCTCTCAAGAATTTCACTCACGAAGGCACACGTGCTGTGGTGATGTGACAATAAAAGTGATTTGATTTGATTTGATTTGATTAATACCTAAACTTAACAACTACAACGACTACTTTACAAGCTATTAATAAACAGTAAATGAAGAGTTTATTGAGGCAAAAGTCATAGTTAATAGTGAATATGTGTTTATCATTCTAAAGTGTTAAAAAATAATTTAGGATACAAATGACTGGTTATTGTCCAGCAGTGTACTTAATGTGTTATTTTCTTCTGCATGTCACTATTCCCTCTATGTACATGTTTCAAACACTGTTTTATTTGCTATAGATGGAGGCAGAAGTGAATACAGTTGAGAGTGAATGAGGCAGAAGGTTTCAGTGACGCTTCAGAGGTAAAGATTATTTACTGCATTGTCTATGATAAGATATTTCTTTTAACATAGACTAATCAGACTAATGTTGTCAGGGAACTGTTGTGTGTCTGTCATGTGTTCCTGCCCCTTGTGCCCATATTTGGTTTATTTCCTGTCCTTGTCATATGTAATCATCAGTTAATTCTTGTCTAGCCGTGTTCGTCTCATTAGCGTGTGTATTTAAGTTCTGTCTGTTCAGTTTCGTGTCGTCTGGTCTACTCGTTACTCCCCGGTGTTCCTGTCTGTGTTTTGGTCCTGCCTTGTCTTGCCCTGCCTTGATGTTCTTCAGTAAAGTATGTTATTTGAGTTTATATCCTCGTCTGCGTGTTCCTGGTTCCTCCCTCGTGTGTGCACCGTGACAGAAGACCAGACCTAAACAGTAAGCGGCGCCCCTTCACCTCATTTTGTTTTCCGTTTTTTAAAAGTCTTTTGTTTGTTCCTGTTTGTCTGTCCCTCGCGGCATGGAAGTCGCCGCTCGTCATCCTGCCTTAGCCCGCGTCAAGTGGTCGTGGGAGTTCGGCGGGATCGCCGCGAGTACCGCGAGTCCGCTGGCCGCGAGCCGACCAGTCTGTCAGCCGATCGCGGGAGAAGTTCGCCGTTGTCCGCGGCTCATCCAACCCGCCGATCGTGGGAGATATCCGCCGCCGTCCGCGGCTCCCAGCCTGCCGCTCACCCAAGTCCGCCGTCCGTGGGGAAAGCCAACCCACCGTCGGCGGCTTCCCCAAGTCACGCCGCCATTCGCGGCTCACCGAGCCCACCGTTCGCGGGAGATCACGCCGCTTTCCGCGGCTCACCGACCCCGCCGTTCGCGGGAGATCACGTCGCCGTCCGTGGGGAAAGCCCACCCACCGTCGGCGGCTCCCCTGTTCACGCCGCCGTCCGCGGCTCCCCTGTGCACGCCGCCGATCCGCCTCTGACTCAATGCCCGCCGGCCAGCCTCTGACTCAAGGCCCACTGGATTGCCACTGACTCAAGCCCGCCGGATTGCCGCTGACTCATGCCCATCGGCCGCCATGACCCTCTCCGTGGATGAAGTCCACACGTCACGGCCAGGAGTGCCGTATGTATGTCTCGTTGTGCCCACAGGAACATTTTAACTTACCATGTCATGTCTTGTCCATGGAGACTCGTCTGGGGCAGGCGGCTCCTTGAGTTGTGGCCATGGAGGCCAGTCGCAGCCGCTTGCCCCCCCTGTCGCAGAAGTGGAGGAGGTCGCTGAGGGACCCTGTGAGGGCCCCTGACTCCTCGTCATGCCCAGAGGAAGCCTCAGCTTCCTAGCCAGCCCAGGAGGGCTTCTGGTTCCTGTGGGATGTCCTGTCGTGTTTGTCTGACCCTGGAGGGTTTCTGTCGTGTCTTGTACTGTTTTGTCTGTCTAGCCCCGGAGGGCTCCTGATACCCCCTGGATTCCCCATGGAAATTTTGGGGGGGGGTAGTAGAGCTCTGGGTGGAGTGGGTGGGCCGAAGAAGGATGCCATGGCCACAGTTACCACCTGCCATGGCCTCCTGAGCTCCCTGCTCCGCCATGGGTCCTGTCTGTCTGTTCCGCTCTGGAGGTCCCCGTCCTGTGGTCCGTGTCTGTCCTGAGAGGCCTCCAGAGCGCCCACCCCCCCTCCCCGATGGAACTGTTAAGGCTCGGGACGAGCCTTTCGGGAGGGGGGAGTTATGTCAGGGAACTGTTGTGTGTCTGTCATGTGTTCCTGCCCCTTGTGCCCATATTTGGTTTATTTCCTGTCCTTGTCATATGTAATCATCAGTTAATTCTTGTCTAGCCGTGTTCGTCTCATTAGCGTGTGTATTTAAGTTCTGTCTGTTCAGTTTCGTGTCGTCTGGTCTACTCGTTACTCCCCGGTGTTCCTGTCTGTGTTTTGGTCCTGCCTTGTCTTGCCCTGCCTTGATGTTCTTCAGTAAAGTATGTTATTTGAGTTTATATCCTCGTCTGCGTGTTCCTGGTTCCTCCCTCGTGTGTGCACCGTGACAAATGTATAATAGAACAGAATAAAGGAGTATGTGAATGTGCAAGTATCCATTACTGTGTGCCATGTACTGTACATACAACACACAAAATACAATTTGAAATATGTAAATAATAGTACCCTTATAAGGACATTTTTGTAACTTATACTCAAAAAGGTGCATATTAGTACCTTAGAGTACCAATATGTACCGTAATGACTTTTGTACCGTTTGACTTATATTTCACTGCTGGTTATACTCTGTATAATGGTGTATGTGACGAATAAAAATCTTGAATCTAATGTACAACTACAATACTTTTTGGGATAAATAAGGTACAAAGATGTCCTTTTAAGGGTACTGTCCCAGTGACAAGCTGTTGTATTTCTTTTTTTTTTTTTTTCTCTCTTCCTTTCCTTCTGTTTTCTAATCATATATAATAATATAATCATAAAGCATATTAAGCAAAAAGGTATGATTAAAAATAAAACCTGTCAATTAGACAAGGGTTAACTGAAAAAAAAAACAGGTATAACACTAGACATTCCGTCCCCCCCACTTTTGAAATGATGGCTACGCCCCTGCTCTGAAAATAGTAGCAAAGTGATTGTAAAAAACTGTAATAAAGGAAAATATACTGCATAGGAATGATTCATTTTTGTGTCAGAAACAGACTGCATTATTAATGCATTATTAATTGAAAAATTCTTCTCATTAAGTGCTCATACCATGTAAACCAATGTCTAGTAAACCCAAATGACCTTTTTAATTTCTAACACCTAATTAATTCCCAGATTCTTCAACATGACCTTCAAAAAAACGTTATAGCTAATACAACAGTCCAGATATATTTGAAATCTAAAGAAATAAAAGCGAGAAATATCCTTACTAGCATTAAAGTGATGTTCATTTGTCTTCATTAACTCACCCTCATGTTGCTTGTTCACTTTTGTTCATCTTCAAAACACAAATGAACATATTTTTTAAACATTTAAGTATGGTTGAGCTTCAGTTTATGTGCTGCATATATCAATATTTAATTTAAGTCTAAATTAAATCTGTTTATCATATCGTTTCAATAGACTCTCTTCAGAAGACTTGGATTAAATTGTCCGCGTTATTTCCGCATTTGTTTTTGTCTTAAGAGCGTCAAAGTTTTGTGTGAATTGATTTTTAACAGAAGGACAGAAATCGCTCAGATTTCAATACAAAATACCTTTATTTGAGTTTCAGAAATGAACAAAAGTTTGATGGGTTTGGAATGACGCTGAATAAATGACAAGTCTTTTTTTTTTTTTTTTGGGTGAACTATCACTTTAAAAGTGTGATTGCACAATATTCATGCCAGGAGCCTGAATGATAACACAGCGTTCTGTAAACATCCTTCTTCTTTACTCAAAGGAACGTTAACTCAACACATTTTAAGCTCCAATAAATTCTTCCTGACTGATGTGGTGTCTACTGTTACACACATCAAAGCCTCCCCAACATCATGGTGCTATGACGATCATCATTTACATTTCTGTGTAATTACAAAGCATCTGGGCAAATCTGCTCTCCCCTCTTGTTAGTAATTAATTCCAAACAAGCCACTGCTGCCATTAATGCAAAGTCACAAGCAATGACCAGCATCTCCATGGCAAAATATCCTCACTATTTCATGCAGAGTACATAACAGCAAGCCGGGTGTCCTTGGAGGCAATTAACCCAGAGTTAATTAAATATTCCTGTGATTCCATTGAACGAGACAGAAGTGAGGAACTGGGTGAGGTTGATTTAGAGCAACGCTCTAATCATGGCACAGTCCTGGAATTAATCACAAATGAGCATGTATGTGTACAAATCCATTACAAAGCATTATAGTATGACAAAGAAAGTGAAGATGCTAGCGGAGAATCACTTTGAGTAATAACACGTAATTTCTATGTTTTTGTATTTCATGCATTAGGCATGAAGACAAAATCTAGAGTGAAACACTCAAAACCAAAAACATGCAGACACAACAGCTCTCAAAATCTTTGTCAAGAAATTCCATTAGTAATTTCTTTGTTTGTTGTGATTACTTTGAAATCATTCAGATGGATGGATCTGAATATACTGTAATGTTTACATGAACACTGAATAAAGTAATCGGGTTGATATGCATCTTTGCATACACTGCACAAATATACTGAGTATACTAACCATCCTCTTTTTCTGTGTTTTTAAAAAGCAGACTTAATATTTTTCTATTTCGGTCCTAATTAGGAGATGACAAGCACACAAAGCTTTGTAATGATGCTTATAGGAATCAAGCAGTAAAAAATTCCCATTCCTGTTCCGATAACAGTCTGCAGATGTTACCCTGCACCTCAGACGATGAGTGGAAAGAGAATTTTAGATTGACACAAATGTAATTTATTATATTTAACAACAACATCAACTCGTTCCATGCACTAGATACGTCATTAAGTCATTTGTACATCAATGCACATGCACAACATTTTCCAGTTTCACTTTTCCATCCAATCAAGTTTACATGTCTGGATTAGAAAATTATTTATCCCACCCATCTCAAGCCAATTGAAATTTTAATCAGTGTGGGTATTTTTATTACAATTTAGGTGTTCACATAGAGCATTTTCATTCAGATTGGAGTTTTAAACCAATTGCCAAGCACACCTAATAGACGTGTGCTGGTATTCAGTGATACAACATATTGCAGATATGAACATGTATAGTATTATTTGTAGATTTTTTTTTTGCCATAATGAGGCCTATGATCAACCAGTTCCAAAAAGAAATACAAAGCCTTTGCTAATTGAAAAAAAAACCATGTTGACAAAAAGATTGAATCCAAGTTTTGGCAATAATACAGTACAACAAGAGATTTACAAGCTATATTAAACAGAGTAGGCAAAGGATTTTCAGCACAGCAAAAAAGGTAAAAAGTCAAGAACTGCTAAATGTTAAATTAGAATTGCTGCAGGTATGATAATGTTTCAAGATATTTAGATTGTTCTTTCACTTTCCTCAAGAGTTCATCGTACTACACAGAATAACTCAGGAGCTCTTAAGCACATGAAGAGCTTACTGTAAGTGAGACATGACAGTATAATTGAGTGTCCATTTTGCAATCATAAGTCAGTGAAGACAAGTGTGTGTGAAAGGAATGGAGAGCATGAAGATGAATTTGATCTGTCTAAGACAGCCTTGTGCCGTATCTCTAAAGAGTCGAGATGGCAGACCCTATGAACATTTTGCTGTGCCCTGAACCTCTGCGTGTGCTGCTGGACAGAGTTTGATGTCCCTGTGCAATATCCTCCATCATCTCATCCGCAACCTTGAATACAACATCTGTAACAACAGGAATTGACATATGAGCTGCAGTCTGACAGAACATTTCCCATGTGGTTACAGATATCAGTCTCCCCTCGTTCTGTACTCCGATTTCAAGGATCTGTTACATAGCCTTTTATTTTGAATTCTTTGTCGTGTGTTATTATTCTATTAAGTTAAAAAGTATATTGTATGTAAATATAATATTTAAAAAGTGTGATGTGATAAAAAAATATTTAATGATAATATTTAATATATATATATAACAATAATTTGCAATAGTATTTACACAATAGAGGGTAATAGTGTGGATCTGGAGTTCATTAAATCCTATAAATCACTGAATTTTTGTTGCATTTTCCGAATAATTCACATTTGGATTCTAAGAGTTTTTTTTTTTTTTTTTTTTTTTTAGCCTCCTGAAATTGCAGTGTGGAGAACCATACCTTTCTGAAGGTCTGACTACTGTTATTGCTCCACTCTCCAGCAGTGCAAAACATATTCATCCACCTCTCTCTCTATCTCTCTTTTCCTCAACCATTTAAACCCTCTGACTGATATTTTCAGCTGTGGAGTCAAACAGCCAAATTTAACACTCTCTCTGACAGAAATAGAAAAAGCCAAATGTTTCTCTCATGGGAAACTAAAGCCAAGCTGAAAAAAAGGAAATCTACTATCTATCTATCTATCTATCTATCTATCTATCTATCTATCTATCTATCTATCTATCTATCTATCTATCTATCTATCTATCTATCTATCTATCTATCTATCTATCTATATATATAATATTATATATATATTTTTTTTGCTGTGTAGGATAAAAAAAACATTCAATGTAATTAAAAAAAAAAAAAGCAAAACAAAACAAAACAAAACAAAAACCTCAGTAAAGTTAATGCATTCTGGGAAATTAAGTATTCCTACAATATAAATACAATATGAATAAAACATATAAATAAAAATATTTAAAAACCTACATAAAACCTATAATATAAATAAATCATAAAATAAAAATATACACATTTCTATTTCAAGGCTTATATACCTTTACATTTCAAGACTGTAATGACTTAAAAAAATTCCAGGCAAGATTTAAAGCTTGTATTGAAAGAAAGAAAGTAAGTAAGTAATTATGTAAGTCAGTCAGACAGACAAGAATTTTCATTTTAATTCCACTTACATTACATTCATATTTTAACTACAGTTTTGCATCCTATGTGCTACAGTACATCAGTATGTATTAAATATGATTCAAATTAAGGAACTAAATTTAGATCAAATTTAGAATTAGTGAAATTCCGAATGCTGTGCAACCTTGGTAAAAAAAATCCAACAAAAAAAACAAAACAACAACAAAAACTCTCTATAGTGAAATGAGAGAAATGAGAAGGAAAGCATAATATTGCTTTGAAGGATGTATATATTACACACAATGCACTATGCATTTGTAAATTTGCACTCCTCTTGATCATTTTTTCAACCATTTCCGAATACAGCAGCATAAACTAGGGGCAACATATCCCTTGATGCACATTCAAAGGAAAATACATCTTCATGCAAAGAGAGCCATAATGGATGTGCAGATTTTTACTAGTGGCACATCTAGCAGCTGCAGGGTGAAGGCACAGCGCCTTTGTTGCCTAATTGACTGCATGTGGCTGAAATAGACATGAATGGGGTGTCAGACCGGAGCCAGAATGGAACATTTGGATGCGGAACTAAAGCCTTATCGGTGAGCACATACACACAGACCGTTCGCTTTTACAAAGAGATAGAGGAGACACGCACACATACACACAGCCATGAAAAGACCGAATCCAGTGTCCTGTGACACTCTGATAACATTGGAGCAGTTTGAAATGTTTTCAAGAATGGTTTTTACCACATCTCGAGACCCATCAGGACAATAAAACATTTTGGTTGAGTGTATAAATTTAGATTTATAGTGCTGTGCTACTTTTGAAGAAAATAAAAGGCTGTTGAAACTTTAAACAGGCAAGGTGGAAAGCCACAAGATGGCAGAAATAGTGATTTATTGCTGTTTGTGTGATGCACATGAGATTGGAAAAATCTATTGCGCTCACTAGGGGGATTGTGCCTACTGATAACATTGTTTATTTGCACATGCTGTTTTAGAGTCTAAATTTTGCAAATAGAAAGTTAGAAATGTATTTATTTATTTACAAAAACACTTGTGGTCTAATGTTAAGTGAATTGGCCCCTTTGTACTGGCAAGCATATTGTTCATTTATAGTTTATCCACTTATTTTATGCTTTTCCTTCACACCACTTTTGTGTTTTTCCTTCAATCTAATGACACAAGCAATAAACAGCTTGCAAACAGCAAAAGCAATTTCTGCTTATTCCCGTTTCCTCTCTTTACTGTAGCACATAATTGCGATAAACATTGTTGCAGGACATTTTGCATAAAAATATGCATTTCCAGGGGCTCGTTGAATTACCATGTTTATGGCTCATTAATTTTTTCCTACAGCCCCTGAGCTGCAAGCCACGATCCTTGAATTCCTTTCAGAAACCTCAATTATGCTAACGAGATCAAGGCATTTAGTCCTATTAAACCTGTTAAAGTTTGCTGCATATCGTTCTGGGTTGCTAACTTCAGAGAGAGAGCAAGAAAGATAGAAAGAGAGAAAGCATAAAAATTAGTAAAACATACAGGCAAAATTGCATTAATGCGATTAAAAGATTATTGAGAGCTGCACACCTTTGCATCTGTTTTTAACATATATTATAAACTCGCTGGGAGCTCATTATAATTGTCAGAAGGGTAGCTCTTAGAAGAAGAGTGTTAACAAGAGAATACATTATAAAACTGAAAGCTCTACAGGCTCACTACTTTTCTTAAAGCTGCATGGTCCCCCTGGCATTAAGCATTCAAAGTTCTTTATGTCAAGGGCCAATAGAGACAAAAGCCCCATTTCAATCCCATTATGTTTAATTTTGGTCTACTTAGACTAGTTGGTGCTATGATTATACAAGACTGTTGTGTACTAGATGACTATAAATGTCAAGAGCTCATACTTACAGTAACAAGCCCCTAACTATTAGTATTAAACCTCCAAATATGTTATTCCATAGAATGTGTGCTATACGAACATGAACGACATGGCAAATAATATTAATGAGCAAAGATACTATTACTTTTCTAATTGATTTTTTTTTTTTTCCTGGAGATGACAACAATCCAATAAACTTATAACAAAAGAAAGTACATTACAATTGATATAAAAACAACCACAAAAAGCATCTTAGCTACTAGAGGAGTAGAGAGGACAACAGAGGATGGACTCTTTCAGTGGAGGAAGCGTTGTTATGGATTATAGACTAGTATTTTTGCCAGATGTATTACAATTAAAACACCTTAATGATGGATTTGTTTACAAACAGCTTTTCATGTGACATTCATTGATGGGCTGAAGTAATCTGGAATATTTATGATGTTTTTATCAGCTGTTTTTGTACATTTGCATTTTGATGGCACCCATTCATTATTGGTGAGAAAGTGATGCAATGGTTTTTCTCCAAATCTGTTTAGTTGAAGAAACAAACCCATCTACATTTTGGATGGTCTGAGGGTGACTACATTTTAAGCAAATTTTAATTTTTGGGTGAGCTGTTCCTTAAAGACATGGCATATCCAACGTAATGGAATTATAAAGTGCTGATCTGCTACAAACTAATGAAATATTACCATAGATATTGATATCCTAGGCCTTCAAGCTACATGTACAAATGTCTGTCAAAGATAATATAACGTGTTGTTATTCAGTGGTACTGGTATCATCTAACACGATTTTGCCAGTTGAAACATATTAACCGCACATTTTGAAAAATGACTTTGCAGGATGAAAGTAATTATTGGTTGTAAGTGTGTCACCACAGGGCATGAACTGGACTCAGTTGAAAAATTCTCTTTGTGGGATTGGATTAACAGTTGGGCACTCTCTGTGTTTCCTTCACTCTCTCACTCTCACACATACCAGCTGGCGGGCAGAAAGAGTGAGTGAATGCTTTCAGCCCTTTCTGGATCAGATTAGTTCAGGCCAGTCAGAGGATGTGTGTCACCTTTCTTGCCCCCTCCAGCTCCACACGTGCACTGTAATGTCAGGTTTTGGTTGTGAGAGAAACATTCTGCCAGGAATCATAAACAGGTACAACATGAAATCTCCCTTCTGGCGATGTGCATTCTAGCTGGCTAAACCATATTCTTTGGTAAGTGAATACATCCAAAACACAATGAATATTCATAGCTGTCTCTTCTTCAAATAATAATAATAATTAAGAAAAAGATATAAGATTGCATACAATTAGAGATAAACACAAGTTTAGTAAAATGAATCTCATCTGAGCTTTGGTTTAAACGTGCTGTGATTATTTTATGGAAAATCATTCAGAAAAAAAATCCCTACAGCCTGACAGATATCACTGAAATAGATGTCATGAGATATCAGACCTGTCACTGTGACAGCCCTAGGCTCTGTAAACAGCACAGGAGAATCTATTGTTTAACAATCCATTGTTTATCAGAAGTTCTGTCAGTCATTTTGAGCTCTCTGTCAGTCATTTTGAAAGGGCTGGGTTTCCTGATATGAAGTGAATTGGTTAACATCACATACAGCACCTTTAAGGCTAGTCAGGAAGCCATTATAGCACTAAAGTGCATTGAATTTCCTTTATAACCCATTGGAATGTGGAAAACTAAAACCTTGTTTGATGTTAAATGATCGTGGTCGCTCTTAGTGGCTGAAATCAGTGTTCATATTGCAGTGCTCATTATCATATAAATGAGCATGGATCTAATTAAGGCCGTCCTAAAATCAAACAGGAATTACAAAATGACTTGAATCCAATCAAGTATATTTGTTGCTCCCTCCTTATGTGAGAGACATGGAAATACGTCTAACTACTTAATTCCTTTTTTCAATCATGCTGAAGGTCAACCTTTTGTAAGAACAGACTGCATATTTATAGTTATCACAAGATTTTAACCAGCATGTGTTTTAGTAAACATACTTGTTTCTATTGTCAAAAATCATACTACCATACTACAATTCTGTAGCGTTAGAAAACCTGAACGACCTACTACAAGCAGACGTGTAAAAAGTACTCAAAATTTGGTAACACTTTATAATAACGTCCAGTTATAAGTCATTTATATGTGATTAGTTAATGATTAACTAATCATTTACAAAACATTCATAAGCGATTAATAAGTGATATGATAACAATTTGTGTATGCTTTGTTAATTCATTTAAAAGTCATTTACAAGTAATTAGCTAATGATGAACTAATCATTTACAAAACATAACTATACATTCACAAATGATTAAGTAATATGCTAACGATTTATAAATCTGTCATAAGTTATCTTTATAAATAGCATCATGAAATAATTAAACACATCCTTAATGGTTAATAGTTACTAGTTAATATATTATTAATCACTTATAAATCATTGAAATGTCAACATTGTACTATTATCTCAATAAACATTATAAATCATTTACAAAGCTTTCTGCATCCCCTAATCTAAAGTGTAAACTACTCATCAGTTGTAAATGTTTTACAAACCTTCCAGGTTACAGGTTGTTTGTGAATATATATATATATTTACGCACACACGACTGGAAACCATAAAGTTCGTAAAACATTTACAACTGATGATTAGTTTACACTTTAGATTAGGGGATGCAGAAAGCTTTGCAAAACATAGATAAAAATATTAACATATCAATTATTAATCATCTATGAATGCATAGTCATGTTTTGTAAATGATTAGTTCATCATTAGCTAATTACTTGTAAATGACTTTTAAATGAATTAACAAAACATACACAAATTGTTAGCATATCACTTATTAATTGCTTATGAATGTTTTGTAAACGATTAGTTAATCATTAACTAATCACTTATAAATTACTTATAACTGGACATTATTATAAAGTGTTACCCAAAATTTTTACTCAAGTGAAAGTACAGATACTTAGTGAAAATTTTATTAAATTAAAAGTACAAGTATTTGGCCAAAAACATACTTGAGTAAAAGTAAAAAAGTATAACTTTAAATTGTACTCAAGTATTAAAAAAGTAGAATTCCTTTTTTTTTAAAAAGTAAAGTAAAGTCGTGACGTATTGTCAAGTATGGTGACCCATACTCGAAATTGGTGCTCTGCGTTTAACCCATCCAAGTGCACACACACAGCAGTGAGTAGTGAACAAATGCACACACACACACCGTGAACACACACCCGGAGCAGTGGGCAGCCATGCTGCAGCGCCCGGGGAGCAGTTGGGGGTTCGGTGCCTTGCTCAAGGGCACCTCAGTCGTGGTATTGAGGGTGGAGAGAGCGCTGTACATATACATATTTTTATAACAGATCTACAGAAGTTCTGTTAAAGGGAGACAACAAAACAAAATGCACAGGTCAAAAACATACATCTAGTGCAACAACAACATTTAAAATGCAGCACAGTGGAACACACACACACACACAAATATAGGGAAAGGGATTAAAAGGAAACCGTCTTAGGTTACTTGTGTAACCCTAGTTCCTCGAGGGAACGAGACGCTGCGTCAACGACGCTTTGGGGAACGCCAACAGCGTAACTGGCTCTGAATACCAATCAAATCTGTCCAGAAATGGGAAGGGACGTCACGGGCGAGGTGACGTAATGACCAGCTGGTATAAAAGCACGTGCGGGGAAACCGGCATCAGCTTCTAGAATGAAGCAAGTGTGGCTCCGTGACGCAGCGTCTCGTTCCCTCGAGGAACTAGGGTTACACAAGTAACCTAAGACGTTCCTCTTCAGGAACTCGAGCTGCGTCGACGACGCTTTGGGGAACGAGATACCAACGGCTCCAGACTTCCGCACCCCTGCCCTGTGTGTCCAAAAAAAGACGCACAGCTAGGGCAAGAGAACGGAAGAACCTGGAGTGGCTCGCATGTCCAGGCCATAGAAGCTGACGAAGGTCAGAGGCGTGGACCAACCCGCAGCGTTGCAGATGTCCTGGAAGGGACACCTGCGAGAAAGGCCTTGGAGGCCACCACACTCCTAGTGGAATGAGCCCTGACTCCCATCGGCGAGGGGAGGTCAGAGGACTTATAAGCCATGTGAATGGCATCCACAATCCACCGACTGAGGGTCTGCTTGGAAGCAGGCAGACACCTCTTAGGAGGACCGTAGCACACTAGCAACTGGTCCGTCCTTCTCCACATGGCAGCTCTGTGGACGTACGCGTCCAGTGCTCGCACTGGACACATACGGTTTAGCTTCAGCTGGTCAGGCTCCCGAAAGGGAGGAGGACTAAGGGCCTGCAGTACGAAAGGCTGTGGTGTGACAGCCAAGTCCAAAGGTGGGAACCGGGACCGTACCGGAGGCCTTAGCCTCAGTGCACCACGGAGGAAACGTGTAACTAGGGGTTGTGCGCCTACTGTCGATCCACCCAGAGGGGTGTGGTAAGCAGAAATTGCCGCCACATAGACCTTCAAGGTGGAGTGGGCTAACCCTGCGGAGAGTCGAGCCTGCAGGAACTCCAGCACTGTACCTACTGGGCAGTTAACTGGGTCGAGCTGGCGATCTCCGCACTATGAAGTGAAGAGTCTCCACTTCAGGGCGTACAGTTTCCTCGTAGAGGGAGCTCTGGACTGGAGAATGGTCTCCACAACCTCGGTTGAGAGACCGGAAGCTATCAGCTGTGCCCCCTCAGGGGCCACACCCACAGCTTCCACAACTCCGGGCAGGGGTGCACAAGGGTGCCTCCTGCCTGTGAGAGGAGATCCATCCTGACTGAAATCTCCCAAGGGGAGCCGTCGAGGAGGAAAATCAGGTCCGAGAACCATACTCGGCCCGGCCAGAACGGGGCTACCAATAGCAGCCGGTGTCCGTCCCGGCGCACTCTCTCCAGAACTCCAGGGAGCAGAGCGATCGGGGGAAAGGCGTACAGACACAGCCTCGGCCACGTCTGTACCATGGCATCCAGCCCCAGGGGAGCTGGACGACGTAGAGAGTACCAGAGGGGACATTGCGCTGTCAGTAGCGAAGAGGTCCACCTGAGCCTGGCCAAATACTCCCAGATCTGCTCCACCACCTCGGTGTGAAGCATCCATTCCCCGGATAACAGCCCCTGCCTCAACAGGGTGTCTGCTCCCACATTGAGATGCCCAGGGATGTAAACGTGGGGGGAAGTCGTGGCCTAATGGTTAGAGGACTCGTAATCGAAAGGTTGCGGGTTCGAGTCCCCGGCCGGCAGGGATTGTAGGTGGGGGGAGTGAATGTACAGCGCTCTCTCCACCCTCAATACCACGACTGAGGTGCCCTTGAGCAAGGCACCGAACCCCCAATTGCTCCCCGGGCGCCGCAGCATGGCTGCCCACTGCTCCGGTTGTGTGTTCACAGTGTGTGTGTGTGTGCATTTGTTCACTACTCACTGCTGTGTGTGTGCACTTGGATGGGTTAAACGCAGAGCACCAATTTAGAGTATGGGTCACCATACTTGACAATACGTCACGAAAAAAAAAAAAAAAAAATACAGCTCTCATGAGAGGAGTTTGCCCTGGGCCCACACAAGGATCTGGTGTGCCAACCTGTACAGGGGGCGCGAACCGCAGACCTCCTTGGTGGTTGATGTAGGAGACCACTGATGTGTTGTCGGTGCGAACTAACACATGGTGACCTCTCAAGTCTAGGAGAAAGTGTTTCAAAGCCTGAAACACGGCCAACATCTCGAGTCTGTTGATGTGCCAGGCGAGATGACGACCTCTCCACCGACCGTGGGCAGGGTGGCCACTCATGACCGCTCCCCAACCGGTGAGGGATGCGTCCGTCGCTAGCGTTATGCGGCGACAAGGAGCTCCCAACACCAGGCCCTGGGACAAGAACCAAGGTTGTCTCCACATGTCCAAGGCACGTAGGCACCGCTGCGTGACCTTGATCATGCAAAGCGTGTTTCCCCTCGGGGAGAACCCCTTGGTCTTGAGCCACCACTGTAGGGGTCTCATGTACAGCAGGCCAATAGGTAAAACGTTGGACGCAGCCGCCATCAGACCCAGCAGTCTCTGAAACTGCTTTACAGTGAGTGACTGGCCTTCTCTCACTCTCTCGACTTCTGTGAGGATCGACTCGATCCGAGCAGGGGACATACGTGCCTGCATCGTGGTCGAATCCCACACCACCCTCAGATAATTGGTTCTCTGTACTGGAGAAAGAACAATTTTCTTGGCGTTTAGTCTTAACCCCAACACTTTCATGTGGGCGAGAACAGCACCTCGATGCTGAACCGCCCTCCGCTCTGACCGAGCGAGAATCAAACAATCATCAATGTAATTGAATATGCGGACGCCCCGAAGTCTCAACGGAGCTAACGCGGCGTCCACACACTTCGTGAAAGTGCGGGGTGAGAGTGCTAGTCCAAAAGGAAGTACCCGATACCGGTAAGCTTCGCCCCCGAAAGCAAACCTCAGGAACCTCCTGTGAGAGGGAAGAATGCGTCCTTCAGATCGATCGCGACAAACCAGTCCTCGGACTTGATTTGAGACGCGACCTGCCTGAGCGTGAGCATCTTGAACTTTAGTCTGTTGACTGAGTGGTTCAGATGCCTCAGATCTAAAATAGGACGCAAACCTCCATCCTTCTTTGGAACTATGAAGTACCGGTTGTAGAACCCGGACTCTCTCTCTCGAGAGAGGAGGAACCACCTCGATAGCCTCCTTCCTTAAGAGAGTATGTACCTCCTGTTCCATTACCAGAGCCTGCTCGGGGCCCACTGACGTGGAAATCACCCCGTGAAATTGAGGTGGACGAGAACCAAACTAGATTCTGTAGCCTCTTTCTACAGTGCGCAGGACCCATCGAGACACATTTGGCAGAAGTTTCCACGCTGCGAAATAGTCTACTAAGGGAACCAGTCTCTCGAGACTGGCCTCTGGTGTAATCCGGCAGGGAACAACCGAACTAGCGGCTCCAGAGACCCCCGAAGGGGTGGCGAGCACCTCAGCTCCGCTACGGTCCCGGGCGGAAGAAACTGAGACACGCGCTCGCTGGAGATCGCTGCGTCCTGAAGCACCGTAGGTGGCAGGGTTGGCAGAACAATCTCCTGAGGGCGCCGGAGGGCGGCGATCGCTGTGTATTGCAGCGACCGTTGCTCTACCCCAGCGGGGGCTACCCTCATAGGCCCTGGCACACCACCATCAGGGCCTCTTGGCCGAAGACCTCCTCGCCTGAAGCATGGTCCTCAGATCCTGCTTAGGCTGAGAGGTCCCCGGCCGCGCACCCTACCTTCTACCCCCGCTTATGAGGAGGCGCACGGGTGGCCACGCTCTCCTTCTGCGCCTCCCTACGTGAGGAGCCAGCACGCGGCAGGGGCTGCTCTCGCCCAGCAGCCCCGAGAACCGGAGCGCGGCGAGGGAGAAACCGCTGGAACGCCGCCGCCTGCCTCCTGGCCTCCCGGTGTCTGCTGACAACCGAGTCAACAGCATCACCAAATAGGCCAGCAGGCGACAGCGGGGCGTCCAAGAGGAAGACCCTGTCACGTTCTTTAATGTCGGACAGGGTCAACCACAAGTGCCTCTCCGCCGCCACCAAGGCTGCCATAGACCGCCCAATGGCACGGGCGGTCTCCTTGGTGGCGCGGAGAGACAAATCAGCGGTTCTGCGGAGTTCGCGAACGTCCTCCGCAGAAATTCCCTCGCCCTCGTCCAGATCTTTGAGCAGGTCCGCCTGGTATGCCTGCAACACCGCCATGGTGTGCAGGCAAGAACCAGCCAGACCTGCTGCCACGTACCCCTTGCCCACCAGCACCGATGATGTACGCAGCGGCTTGGTGGGCAAGGTCGGAGCCTTCAGGGACGATGCCGCGTCAGGAGACAGATAGCTCGCAAGCGTCTGCTCCACACGCAGCATGGCCCCGTAGCCACGCTCCCTCGTCCCCATCACACTGCCGTAATAACCAGGTGAGGGGGTGAAGAGGCGGGCCGAGAATGGTTTTCCCCATGACCTCGACACCTCAGTGTGGAGGTCGGGAAAAAACGGCAGGCTCCGGTGTGGAGGTGAGATCTGGAACCGCAGGAAACGCTCCTCTAGATTGCCTCTCTGCGGTTCAACCGAACGCTCGGCCGGCCAGTCAATACAGAGCTTGGCTACAGCACGAGTGATCACCTCCACAAGCTCCTCATACTGGGGTGAAAGAGGGGGTGCGACACGTTCGGCGCCTCCCACGTCAACCTCCTCAGAGGAAGACAAGAGAAGCGCCGCGGCCGCTGCCCGAGGGGAAGAAACCGCCAGGCGTGCTTGGACGGAGAAAAAGACTCGCTCGTCTCCGATCCCTCTGCCAGATCCCGTTGCGAACCCCACGAACGCCGCCTACGCTCCGCCTCAGCGGAAGCGGGGCCAGCACCGCGGGGAGAGCTAATGAAAGACCCTTCTCCTGAGAAAAGAGCCTTTCGGGAGCGAAGCACACGTAGAGGAAAACCCTCGCAGTGCGGACAGTCAGCCCCCTCGAGGGCTGCCGCCGCGTGCCTCGCTCCCAAGCAAAGCACACACAGGCTGTGTGTGTCCTCCGCACACAAATAGCGTTTGCACGGAGGAACACACAGCCTGTATTGCGCCTCACTCTCTCTCCCATACTTGGTTTTGCAACCACGTTTGGACATCATTCACAGACAGACAACGGTAAATATGACTCACAAGACACAGAGCGCTTAGCTGAATGACAGAAAGCTGATGCCGGTTTCCCCGCACGTGCTTTTATACCAGCTGGTCATTACGTCACCTCGCCCGTGACGTCCCTTCCCATTTCTGGACAGATTTGATTGGTATTCAGAGCCGGTTACGCTGTTGGCGTTCCCCAAAGCGTTGTCGACGCAGCTCGAGTTCCTGAAGAGGAATCTATCCTTTCCACCCTCATGCCATCCAATATATATATGACTTTCATTTATGAGATGAACACAAACTAAGAGTTTTAGAAAAAGCTTGTTGTTTAATGCAAGTTTATGGGACGTTCCAAAAATGAATATGACGGACAGTAACTCATACAACCCCTGTTAATGAATCAGTGTCTTCTTAAGTGAAAGGATAAATACAAAAAATACAAATACCAATATTTTAAACTTGACCGTCGTGTTAACTTTGTGTGGTTTCTGAAGTGGTCCTGTCCCCTAAAAATATTTGATTGTGTTCATCTGTAGAAAGTCATAAACATCTGGGACAACATGAGAGTAAATGATGAGAGAATTTTCATTTTTGGATGAACTATTCCTTTGAATAGCAAGATGTGATGCAGAGGCTAAAACATATTCCAGACAGAATACAAGAATTAACGAGGAGAGTAATAGAATTAAAACATACAATATTAATGTTTTGAAAGGCCATTTTTTTGTGTTGTCTATTCAACATCACTGTCTAAGGATAATTAAACTTAATTGTTTATTTGGGACATTTAGGGTTTTTTTCTCAGCAAATATTGATAAATAATTATTTGTGACTAATTAGATTAATTAATAAGCAAATCATGTTATTAAGATTAAAAAAATACTCATTGACAATCTTAATTGCTATACTCAATGGAGTATACACTATACTAAAAGGTACAGCTCATCAATTATTGTATTGTGAAGTGAAAGCTGCTTGTTTGTAATAAAGATGTCCATCAAGATGTTTTTACTTTGAGGGGATCCATTGGTGAGCAAGCGATGTAATTCTAAATTTCACTAAATCTGTTCTGATAAAGTAACAAACTAGTTTTTAGCACATTTTCATTTTTGAGTGAACTATCCATCTATCTAAATGTCTTCTACAACTTCTGTACACAAAATTAAGTAAATCAAGTAAAAAATAAATAAATTCATACATACAAAATAACTACACAATAAAAAAGGGATAGTTTTGTCATCATTTACCCTCATCTTGTTCCAGTATCATATGATGATAAATGACAACTGGACCCCTGTTGGTAGATCCCATAACGATTCAGCAAACTCCATTGACAGCTTCATTATTATAATAGATTGGGGCAGTCATGGCCTAATGGATAGAGAGTCGGACTTATAACCCAAAGGTCGTGGGTTCGAGTCTCAGGTCCGGCAGGGCTTGTCAGTGGGGTGAGTGAATGCTCAGTGCTCTCCCCACCCTCAATACTACGACTGAGGTGATACCCTTGAGCAATGCACCAAACCCCCAACTGCTTCCCAGGCGCCGCAGCATTGGTTGCCCACTGCTCTGGGTGTGTGTGTGTTTACTGCTGTTTGTGTGCACTTGGATGGGTTAAATGCAGAGCACAAATTCTGAGTATGGGTCACCATACTTGGCCACATGTCACTTCACTTTCACTATAGATCCTTTACCAGTGCCCAATAGACTTGCCCAATTTTTGGAGTGTGAAATGGGTTTAGCTGTTTGCAGCCTTTGATATTCCAGCTAGGGTTGCTTCATTTGATTTTTAGGAAATTAAGGGACACTCTTCAATACTACATATGCCATTTCAGATTTAAATAAACCATCAGTGACAACTATCAAACTAAACTGAAACTTTGCACAGTGCTAGTGGAAAGTAGGGTGGATGACAATTCAGTTAGCAGTACAACCCCTAAGCTGTCTTGAGGTGAATAATGACTGTTATTCCACCTGCTCCTCAGGTCTGCATCTAAGATACAAACCTATGAAACAGACAAATCAAACACTCATTTGATGATGCAGACAGAAATAATTGCAAAAGAAATGGGAAAAGAAAAGACAAACTCTCATTGATTGCAAACCTCAGCATCACTAACAGCAGCCTGCACATATCAAAAACCCAACAGTCTGTTTGAAATTCAGAAAGTGCGTGTCTGTATCTCACACTAACCAATTCCTGTCAAGAGTCTCCTTAAAGTTTGATCTCAGTCGAAGACTTTGAACAATGGCACTTGTAGGAAACTTTTCATTAGCACTTCATATCTGACTTGGTTTACTTATACTGTGGCATTAACAAAGTTTGTAAAACAGAAAAATTGAGTAGTGTAATGAAAATCTGGAACAATAGAAACATTGTTTCTGACTGTGTACTACATATAAATATTTGTTTTATTCCTTGGGAAAATCAGGAACATTTTGTCATCATTTACTCATCCTCATGTTGTTCCAAACCTGCATGACTTCCTTTCTTTCTTGGAACACAAAAGGAGATCAACAGGCAGAATGTCATGGCTGCTGTTTTACATTCAAACAAAGGGAATGGACAATATTTTAGCACACAAACAGCAACATAAAAGTGGTCTGTATTATTTCAAATATCCTCAAGACATGCCATGTTCCTGTGGTAGATCAACTGGTAGCACTAACAACACCAACATTGTCCAATTTCCCAGGGAACTCATGGACAAATAAAATGTATACAGTGAATAAACTATATAATTTTTGATAACAACACTTTCCATATGTATGAACTTCAATATCAAAACAATCAATATCATTGGTTCTTTTTTATCTGGAAAAGAATGTCTGTTGCATTTGACAAAATAGCTCCTTCCATTTCGTTCACAGGTTTGATATGACATGAAAGTGAGTAAATGTTGAGATTTGGGTGAATAATTCCTTTATTGGTATGAGGTCTTATGTCAAGTTCATTTTTGTATAGTGCTTTCCGAAATTGTTTCAAAACAAGTTTTAAAAAAAAATATATATAGAAAGAAATTAATTTAAACAATCCCAGTGAGCCAGCCAAAGGTGAATGTCAAGGGGAAAAAAAAATCTCCATAGTATGTTTAGGTAGTGGAGTGAGATTTAAAAAGCTGAATGAATAAAAATATATAAATAATTTAAGAAGCGTACATATTACTCCAACTGGACTGGTGGCGGTGGGGACTAATATTTAAGTTACATGTAGATATTTACAGCTAATCCCACTACATCACTGCAGGAAATCCTTCATTATGGATTTCCTGCACAGTTCTCTCAGTGGTCTAGGAAATAGTGATCTTTTTAATGATGCTCTAATTTTGTTAATTACGGTTCAACATGGCTGAGCAATGGGTATTAGAATATTGATGGTGACATTACAGAAAGCAAAATGTTTTTTATTTATCACATTGATAAATCACACCCAATATTTTCATCATAGGAAGTGGTCAGGCCCACTTTCTCTATCTTACCATATACTTTCCTTTATATTGAGTGGAGGAACATCAGCAATGCTCTTTATTGACTGCTCAAAGAGTGAACTGCTAAATGTCTTTACAATGAAATGCACTGTTAAATCCAATGAACTGTCACAGCCTTTACTGTTGGATGAACAAAAGAGGAGAGACATTTGTTCTTTCTCATCCTCTCACCCTCTTTCTCTTCTTTCATTGAAAAATAAACGTCAGTCTAGGCGTCTAGAGTCAGACAGTGTGAATAATGAAATTCTTGGGCAGGGACGTCTGGACAGATTTGATGAAATACAACATACAAGTATAAATAATGTGTATGAGTCTCTCTCTCTCTCTCTCTCTCTCTCTCACACACACACACAGGTATGCACACGCACACGCACACACACACACACACACACACACACACACACATACACACTTATTAGCTGTCTCCACATAAGCACAGGAATGCCATGTAACTTATAATGACTGAACACAATTTCCTCAGTGTTTAGCTCTCAGCAACTGACATTAATCCACATGTGATGTTTGTTATCCTGCTAAAGTAATACTGTTGATGCAAGTGTGATTAGACAAGATGTGTATAAATAAACAGACTCTTTACAACTATTCTTGATCTTCTCTGCAAATACGTATTTAAATTATGCTATTATTGCCAATGTTTACAGACTTTTTCCTTGCCCTCTTCCCATTTCTTTTCTCTGTATTTTTGTGCCAAGGGTCATGGTCAGCCTATCCTGCAGACAGACTCTGTCCTGCCAAGCAGACGACCACTTTGGATGAAAGCATGGCACTGTTAATCTGCCAGCCAAATGCTGTGGCTTCCAAATGTCTTCAGAGCATAAATGGAGACCTTGTGGTCAGACGGAGAATGCTTGTTTCCACCGAAGGTGTGGTCGACCTACCAAGAAGCTCTGAAATTCTAGCGGATGTGAACATGCAGTCACACCAGACGATTTGTATGTGTTTTATCTCCAACGGAAAAGTTTAGTCATAGAGCTCTCGAAGAAGAGAAACATCACTTTGATAGACATAAAATGGGAATAAATTGAGATCAAATGGGCATATTTGCTTAAATCTCCAGCTCAGAAGAAAAGTCCCATTTCATCTACAGTTTCAGAAGAGATCTAAACAGTGTCTCACTCTGTGCACAAATTTGCTAAGATACTAAAATCTACAATCAAAAATCATATTCAAGCACTTCTGAGTTAGGGTGTTCACATTCATTTTATAGCTCTCTAATCATATGTGTCAACAACTCTCACATTTGTTCCCATTTTTTATTTCCTTTAAGGAATTTTAGGAGAAGTTTATTTTATTGTCACCCCATTAAGTCTTAGAAGCAATGAAAGAGAATTTCTCTAGAAATTTTCCTTTGGGCTTTTATTTCAGCAATATTTTACTTTGCTGTCAGCAACAACTCTCTTCATAATTTATGACTGATATCATCACCTCATATTAGAGTATGACATTATATTAAAGATTATAGAGCACAGATCTGTTCTCTGTAAAACAAAATAATAAGAAGTCAAATTTAAGCAAAGATAATGAAACACCAGCTAGCAGAAAGTAAACCTTCTAATAAACCTTAACTTTGGAACCACAAACTGAGTAATTCGGAAAACTTTGATTTTGTGATGCAATTCAGTGCAAGGTATTATTTGTTTTATTCTCTAACACACAGATGGACTCAGAGTTCAAAGATGGACTCACACTGACATTGGTAAATGTTTACATGCACTTATGCAGCCGAACGCACACAGAGTATTGCTCATGGACACTGAAATGTCCTCCGCGAGATGCTTTTTACTGCTCCATTTAAGGTCAATTTAAGATAAAAAGAAAAAAAAGAATAAGGCAGAAAAAAAAAAAAACACTTTGCACCTTTGGCGGAAATTACAGCGTAAAACACACACTTTCAGATAGGACTAGTGTTTGAGACGATGAGGAGGACAACCATTTACTCTAGATCTCTGTGACTTCTCTTAAAAGCCCAACATTACAGCCAATGTCCTTGAAAGTCTTTTAGCATACATCGAGCACAATCACAGAGGAACAGCTTGTATCTCATAAAATATAAAATGTGTTATCAATGCAAGGAAAGAAGAAGAAGAAGAAACAACTAAAGACTGTTTAAAATCTCTGTTGCCCGACTGCCTGTATTAAGTGAAGAAAGGAAAAATAATCTGTTATAATATAGGTAACTATATGCACAAGTCATGAAGGAAAACATTTATCATGGATTCCTTGTCCAAAACGTATGCAAGTCTCCATTACTAAAACTTCATTAGCAACGCTGACTTTCAGAAAAGTTACTGTTCGCACAGTGGTAGCATGTTTTGATATTGTTTGTATACACCAGTTAAATAAACAAGAGCTAAATATTGAGTATTTATGACAAAATATTGCAAAGTTATGTTTTTTCTCCAAACACAACTGCTTCAAGGCATACTAAATTCGCAGTAATGGTGTTTTTGTTCCTGAATGAATCAGAATGTTTTAACAAATCGGTCAAATTAAAGATTCAATGACTTACCCATTAAGACCATTTATTGATGCACCCCACTTCACTTTTTTTATGCCTTCTCCTTTCTAACTTACCTCTATCTCATTGACTCGCTTTTTTGTCATTTATTACGCTGCATGAGCATCCACTACTGGTGGAACCTTTGCATTAGGCTGATTTAGAATATCTTAAGCCCTGAAATCCACTAAGTAGTGTATTTATTATTCACAAAAGTGTGCTTAATGTATCATGAAGTTAAAACTAAAAAATAATAAATAAATGCCTTATATAGAATTATGGCCAAAATATTGACACCCTTGGTAAATATGATCAAAGAAGGCTGTGAAAATTAATCTGTATTGTTAATCCTTTTGATCTTTTATTTTAAAAAGTCACAAAAATCTAACCTTTCATTGGATAATAAGAATTCAAAATGGGAGGAAATATCATTATGAAATAAATGTTTTTCTCTAATACACACTGGCCACAATTAATGGCACCCTTTTATTCAATATTTTTTAAACTTCCATTTGCCAGTTTAACAGCTCTAATTTTTTTCCTATAATATCTGATGAGGTTAGAGAACACCTGACAAGAGATCAGAGACCATTCCTTCATTCAGAATCACTCCAGACCCTTTAAATTCCCAGCTCCAGCATGTTGAAGCATGTTGGTGTTTCTTCTCTTCAGTTCACCCCACTCATTTTCTATAGGGTTCAGGTCAGAGGACTGGAATGGCCATAGCAGAAGCTTAGTTTTGTGCTCAGTGACCCGTTTTTGTGTTGTTTTTGAGGTTTGTGTTTGGATTATTGTATGGTTGGAAGATCCAAACGTGGCCCATTATAAGATTTCTAACAGAATCAGTCACTTATTGATTTTTTTATCTGTTGGTATTTGATAGAATCCATGATGTCATGTGTCTAATCAAGATGTCCAGCACCTCCACCAGAAATATAGGCCCACAACATCAAAAATACTGCAGTATATTTCATTGTACACATGGGGTACTTTTTATCCCTGTGGTCACCAAACCCATCTTGAGTGTTTGCAATTCTTTAGTTTCATCTGACCATAGAAACCAGTCCCATTTGAAGTTCCAGTCGTGTCTGATAACTGAATATGCTGGAGATTGTTTTTGGATGAGCTAGAATAATTTTTCTTGAATCCCTCCCAAACAACATGTGGTGATGTAGCTGCTGTTTGACATTTTTTTTAAGGTTTTCTGACCCTGAGACTCGACTATTTTCTGCAATTCTCCAGCTGTGGTCCTTGGAGAGTCTTTAGCTACTCAAACTCTCCTTCTCACCATGCATTGAGTGATATAGACACACATCCTCTTCCAGGCAGTTTCGTAACATTATTTCATTGGAAATTCTTAAGTATTGCCCTGATGGTGAAAATGGGAATTTTCACTGCTCTAGCTCTTTTCTTAAAGTCACTTCACTAATTTGTGAAGCTCAATTATCTTTTGCTGCACATCAGAAATATATTATTTGTTTTTTCTCATTGTGATGGATGATTAAGGGAATTTGGGCTTTGTTTTCCCTTCCTTTTTATATTTCTGTGAAACAGGAAGCCATGGCTGGATAATTTCATGTTCATAATCACCCTGGAGTGCTCAAAATTGTGAATATAAATGGGAAGATAGAGATATTTTACTCATAAAAATTTCTAGCGGGTGCCAATAATTGTGTCCAACGTGTATTTGGGAAAAACATTTATTTCATAATGATATTTCCCCCCCATTTTAATTTCTTATTATCCAATGACAGGTTAGATTTTTGTGAATTTTTTAAATAAAATATCAAAAGGATTAACAATGCAGGATAATTTTCACAGCCTTTTTTGATCATATTTACCAAGGGTGCCGATATTTTTGGCCATGACTGTATTATACATTGAAGTTGTGTGGGGTTAAATTAAGTGCAACATGCTGTGTATCACGACTAGCACTGTGAGGAGCGGGGAATGTGGAGAAAGGAACGTAGACACGCAGGAGAATTCACTTTATTCATCCAACACGGGGTAGACAGGAGTCACACACAGAGCACATGACGTATAACAGCCGACAGGAAACAAGGGGCAGAACAAACTATAAATAGACAGAACTAACGAAGGGAAAACAAGACACACCTGGAAACAGATCAGACACGGCTGGGACTGAATGAACTGAATGGGGACAGGAAAAGGAACTAACCAAATAAGGACATGGAAACACTGGCAACACGTGGAAACACAAGACACGGGGACAAAAGTCTGACACTGTGATGTCACAATCATGTTGCATTATGGTTTGTGGAACTGCCTGAAGTGTACGTGTCAATAGACTCATTTCCTCTGTCAAAATCAAGGGGTCAAAGGTTTGTCTATATGAAATTCCCTCATCCACCCTTTTCAGGCATGAATGATTCAATGTTTTTGAACGAATCTGTTCAGAAAGATTCAGTGACTCACTCACATGAGACAGGACTGTGATGGTTTCACATTGGTATTCAGGAGAGCTAAAGCCTTTTCAGGTCAGGGGTTCTCAAAGCATTGTGCATGGCCTAAGTGAGATCCTGCATTTAATCCAATAATCTGGCTGGAAATAAAATGTTATTGCTATTGTCATGTAAAGCAGGTCATTCTTAATCTGCCTAGTATATAGAAACATTCCCTGTCCTTGTTCCTATAATAATCCCTGATAATGACAAGCCTAACAGGCCTGTATTTTTGTGTGTGTCTGAGTGATGTATTTTTCAGTACATTTGTATATGAATTTTTCAGATAAGACAGGCTAAAGTGGTGTTAAGACCTTCAGCTGGTTGTCTTTACTTCATCCTGAGTATTTGTGATGAGTATGACATGAATGCAAAATTTTGTTGGCTGTGTCTGTGTTCATAGTGCTTGTGACTTGGTGTTCTTTGTTAAGTCATTCAAATCCTTTGGTTAAAAAAATACACCTCCACAGATGGGTTGTCCTACTGACATGGTACAAATCCAACACACACTATTGGATTTTTAACAATTTTGTGGTGGCCAATTGGATAGGTGGTCTCAGTCCCAGATGTGCAGACAGATGGTTTGGACTGTGAAGGGATGTGGATGTGTGTGTGTGTGTGTGAGGAGCCAAATGTAGAGCCCAGCATTGGTTCAGTTCATACTGTGCAGGTAAAGACATGATCAGCAGATGTTTAGCTAAACAGTATGTGTTCAATTGATTTTTCCTCAAATGGTCTTTAACAGATGCTGTGATTACAGGTGCCTGAATTGAGCTCTTAAGATCCCGACTGCAAGGAAAATCTGTTTGGGTTCAGTCCAAGGGCATTGCAACCAAATCTGTCTTGAGTTTTACAAACTACACTTGTTAAAGTCACTAGCCAATTCAGTTATAGTAGTGCATTATGCAGTGGCACAATTTAATACTTCCCACTCGTTCCAAAGTGGGAAGCAACACTTATGAGCATTGTTCTAGTAAACTGCTGGTTCCTGCATAAAGTTCCTCTTTTTGAAATGTCATCCTGACCATTATGAGTATCTTTACCTTCTGTAATGACAAAATTATCTGTTTCTGTATCTGTATTCGTGTAGAAGCAGGCATCTAAACCAGAAGTGTGTCAAAACTAAATAAAAAGATGAAAGGATTAAACTTTCTGGATGTAACTCTGTTCCATTTTATATGTCCTATACAAGTCTCTATACTTCCTGTGTATTTCATATAGTTTATATTTTAAAAACTTTATTCAAATTCGTCTCCTTTACATACACTTTGATTTGAATGAAAACAACATATCCATGTGGCACAGCTGACACAGAAGAGTACACACTTTGCTTTCAGCGAATATTCTCCAAAATGGTGCTAGGGTGACACGGAGGAGACGAATACTCTCGTAGCTTCGTAAAATTACGATTGAACCCCTGATGTCACATGGATTATTTTACCGATCTCCTTGTTACGTTTCTGGACCTTGTTCGTGTAAGGACCCTTGCTGTCTATGGAGGGCCTGAGAGCTGTCAGAATCCATCAAAAATATCTTAATTTGTATTCCGAAGATGAACGGAGGTCTTACGGGTTTGGAACAACATGAGGGTTGAGTAATTAATGACATAATTTTCATTTTTGGGTGAACTATCCCTTTAATGCATAAAAAAAGTAAATAACATTTAACATTTGTTGGCACTTCTTTTGTAAAAGTCCATTTATTTCTTCAGTGCTTTTAACAGTGAATGTCAATAAGGTCTTAATTAATTAATGTGTGCATGACATGAGGATAATTGTTCTTGGTGAAATTAAGGGCCGCAATTTGAATAAACAAAAATAAACACATAACTCTTCTCTGCGTGAGTCAGACACATTGTACTAAGTACACAGGCAAGCAATTACTCATAAACTTAAGGAAGCTTCCTAGCATTTAATGAGCATTTTAATGTGAGAGTTTTAGATTTTGCATTTTATTGTGTGTGTTGTTTCAAATATAATGCATATCTTTAATGTGAATTAAATTTAGTATTTAATTCAGTTAAATTAAAGTTCAGGTTATTGTGAGTCACACTGAATTGCAGACCTCATTTTTAGTTGAATAAAAGGTTCAGCATATGTATTTCGCTGCATATGAACCATTTCAAGACACACCAGCTAAATTTATCATGCAGCTGCTGAAGTCATTAGCACAGTGTGAATTCTGGGGTGGTATTTATGTTAAGCATAGCATCCAAACGGACCAGTCAACATCATCTTTAAGATCAAACAGAAATGTAGCAGCACCTATACACTGCCCTCACTCCTGCTCTGACTAGAATCAGAATAGAAGCATGTGACGATGAGAAATGTAAACCTAGTCAGAAACCCTGGTATTGGTACTCAAGGGATGTGTTCCATGGTACTAGGTCATGAAAGCTTTTTTTTTTTTTTTTCCAGGCATGGGCCTGTTGGGACAAAGCAATAAATCATTGACAGTGGTTTGGGTGCGGTGCAGAGGTCTTCTCAAAAAGAAGTTAAGATTAAGGACAAAGGAACGGAACACTCCAAAGTTTTGCTTGTGGATGAAAAGGTATTTCAGGAAAAAAAGCAGTGTATAGCCACGTTTTCACTGTTGGACCAAAAGTGAGCCAAAGGCCAGGATTGCCTTCAGTCAAAGTGGGCCAAGTGGGGCTAGAGGAGTGGTCATGAACAAAACCGTTTGTCTAAGTTTGAAACGGTCAGAACCACTGTTCATTTCTCATGTTTTCATATCAAGCTACCAGCTAACATCAACATTTAGGACATTTAAAACAATTCAAATGACAAAACTCACTTTCAGACACCAGTGAGTGTCTGAAAAGACTGACGATTGTAACCCGATGGGAATTCTGATCAATGTATGAGCCAGAAACCTATTTTATGCAATGCTAAAGGCTATGTATGATATCCATCGCCATTATAAGTACACATATGGTTATGAAAATACCAGACACTGCTTGAAGAACTTGCACAAATCATATATGATTATAATCTTGTATTTATTTAGTTTCATATTTGTTCAGTCTTTTCCCCATGTGTTTGTTGACACCGGATTTCTGCATATTCTGTTTCTGCTTATTTGATACTAGCTATTGGAAATTCTGAAATTTAAAGCTGTTTTCAACTTCAAATGATGTCAAACAATTTTTAAAGTTGGAATAAATGTTGGTCTTTGCATAAACACATCATATTTGTACTGGATTAATCACAAGACTGCCACCTATATTCAGAAAAGCTGACGATATGTGGATACTTTCATGGGAATAGCAATTTGGTTTTAGCAATTCTTATTATTACGCTTTCACCAAGATAATCTGTCAAATATTCACATTGCTTTTGGCAAGGGAGGTGAAAGCATTTCCACAGATTTATCAAGAAATTACTTGAGGTTTGTGGATAAGTCATACATTTCATATAGGCTACTCAACTCGTAATTCTGGTTTCCTGTCTGTCAGGAATGAACAACTAGTTGTCTGTAGAGCTTGAAGGCTTGGACTCAGAAACAAAGAGATTCCTGTAAGGAGATACGGCTAAGCGTCTAGGACAATAAAACCGGACCCTGGCCTGTCACCCAGGGGGTTACCACCAGCTCTGCATGAGCTTGCTCAAGTGTGCAGAATGCTTAGCTTGCACACTTACCACAATGTAGGTTTTAGAAAGTGCACAGAAGCTTAGTGTGTGCACTTACCATAACAAGGATTCTAGAAAGACCGTTATTAAGGGGTCACCGACGAGGTGAGCGATCAATAGCCCTGTGGCAAAGTTCTAAGCTCTTTAGAGAGAAGAGGACTCTCATGAACTGCCCAGGAGCGGCGAGCTCATAAAAGACTCTCCCGCAGTGAGGGACCACAAATAGGAGATCAGAAATGGGATCCAGTTTAGAAGGGGAACACACATTCCAACAACGACAGGGTACCATGACAGAGACAGGCTTAACAACTCGGTATGGTTGCATATGGAGTTCTCAGCTCTCTCAGCTCTCCCATTTAACCAGACCCGAAAGAACCTGTACAAACAACGCGACCCAATAACCCATTCATGCATGAAGGGCTACCGCTCCTCAGAGCCGAAGCACTCAGAAAGGCTTTCCGCAGAAACACATCTCACTCATACCTTAGGAAAAGCAGTGAACTCAAGCCCACTCACTGGAGGGGTGACTCACTGATTTGACCACAAGGGCAGTGAGACAGGGAGGTACAATTGAGCCTAACCATCTATCAAACCTGCAGAGTAGAGTTAAGGTAGGAAGCCACTCAATGCCTCAGTGAGAGGAGCTCTAACTCAGAATGTGCATGATGGTTGAGCGGATTACTCAAATCTCAGGAGGCCCCTCAGGGCGAGACCTGAGTAGCGCGTCCTAGCCGGGGTAGCGTCTTGAAGCAAATATCCAGCCAGGACATCAGGGAGGACGTCATTACACTCCGATATGCTCAACCTGAATGGAGGACCCGCAAGTCCTGAGGTTACAGCGCTATACTGGGGACCTGATGACCAAGGAGGCTCCCGCAGAAGCCTAGCGACTTGGCTACACGATCCAGCAAGCATGAAGCCAAAGATGTAGGGCTATCATCCAGCCTGGATCCAGTACGGAGAAAAGCCAGTTAGTGAGTCCACATAAACCTAGCAATAGAGAGATGAAATGAATCGTACTCACCCACCACGGCTCCTGCACATGACTCAAGTTCACAGATGAAAGACCTAAAGGCAGCTGAGCGTGCCTTCACCTCCTTAAGACCCAGGTATTCTTCACTTTCCGCGTTCCGTTCCGTCTCGCGCATAACCGCATGCCGTCAGCTTTGAAAATATACTCAACCGCGGATGAGTGCGGACGGACAAGCTCGACACATGCGCAGTACCACCTACTTGACTTGCGCTGTCTCAACATTCTCCTCGCGCATGAGATGTTGTACGCGCACCGTCCGCACAGTCTCAAAAAATTGGCTGTACACGGACGGGCTGTCCGCGAGCCCTCCTGATGACGAAAATGACGTAATGCAGATGGTGCACAGACACGGATGGCCGAAGTATACTTTGGCCTTTAGACTTTTCAACCACTGTCTTGACGGAAGTGCCGAAAATCTCAGAAGGCAAAAACCAGCGCATCAAGGAGAAAGCCATTCTCTTTCGTCCCGATATTTGTAAGGTTCACCTACAGATGTCTCTCCTTAACCACCATGGCCACCATTGATCTAGGAATGGCAGTGGTGGTCTGTTTAGTGGCGGAGAGCGAGATCTGTGGTGCAGTGAGGGGATAGACCCTGACCCTTGTCCAGGTCTTTCAGAAGGTCAGCCTGGTAATGATCAATGATCGGGAAGAAATGGAAGGCTCACTTGAACTGGAGAGCTTTGGTCAGAAAGATAACACTCATTGAGACGACCCCAAGGTGCCACTTTCTTGGCCTGCTTTCACGGCAAGTCAAGCCTCGCCATGGCGCGTTCCATAACCTCAAGCAGCTCAGTGTACGCAGGTCAGGAGGAATGAGAGGTCCTGCAAATAATGAGGACACGAATCCACACACTTCTTAAAAACCTTACTAGTGCTCACCATGGTAAAGAAGAATAATCGTTCTTACCGGAATGCACGCTTCAAACTAAAAAATCTCTTGAAGACTAAGAAGAGGATGATGGTCCTTTTATACTGTGGGTGCGCCGGTAATGACATCATAGGCTGTCACCGGCCAATGTCATTGTTATGTTTAGATGTATGCTTCAGACACCGGTCACGCCGAAGGCGTTCCCCACAGCGACCGCTAGAGGATGCAGTTCGATGTTCCCACGGAACGGAACCAAATTGCTATTTACATGAAAGCATCCACATATCATCAACTTCCTGAGAATAGGTGGCAGTCTTGGGATTAATCCTGTACATATCTAAATATTTTATGCAAAGACCAACATCTATTAAAACTTTAAAAATTGTTTGACGTCATATGAAGTTGAAAACAGCTTTAAAACTTCAGAATTTCCAACAGCTAGTATAAAATAGTAGACTACAAAACATTTTCTGTGCATGTTAAAATGACCTTGAATGTTTAACAATAGAGAGTTTTATTCTAAAAAAAAGTCCATTCCAGGCTTTTCTGAGTGGTCTTTGCACAAAGAGGCTTTTAAGAAAACGTATTTTACCACCTGGATGAAGCCGCTGATTACCTCTTACCATGCAGAGCTAACAGCCGTTTGTGCACTTACAAGCACACTTTGTAGCATTTAGCAATCACTCAGAGTGTTCGAAAAAAAAAAAATCCATTCTCCTTATAACAATGCATAAATCTGACAGCATTACAACCTTAAAAGGTGAGTGAATAACAAACGCATGCCTGTCCTTTAAATAAAAATATATACAATCCAAAATTATCAAGGTGCACGCACAAATAACTCTCTTAGCCTATTAGCTTTTGCTTCTTGTTTGTATTTTATAGCAAACAAACGAACAAAAAGCACAGACTCAGAAAATTAAAATTGAGAATTGAACCCCTGTCGCCTACAGGAGTACAAGCCACTGGGATAAATTTGTCATAATTGTATCGATTGCTAAGAATTTAGCAATCAATTCACTTACACATACCCACTGAGTATAATTCACTCTTCCTACCTCATAATACCCTAATGACTCCCTGTTAGGTCAGAGAGTTTCTACCCAAACTTAGATCTGCTTATTGACTGCCTTTTCATTCATTAGCTCTATTACTAATTTTAACATGCAAATATGGACTATACAGTATTATACTATACGGACTATACTATATTGAGGTTAAACATATACAGGCCACATGTGCATACATGTTTCTACTTTCTCCCTTTATAGCTGTTTGAAGATAATTTAGAATCCTCGCAACAACTAAATTGTTTGTGTGTCTCATCAATAAATCTGAGAGTGGATATGATTATACAGCAAGGGAATGCCACATTTAGTTTTCAATAATGCTCTTAATCTTTGGGGTTTAATAAAAGAAACCATTTGTTTGTGCAAGAATTGTTGGTGGAGGAATATTAATGTGCCAGAGTGTGTTCAAGGTTATCTCCGGTTAGAAGCTTTAGCGTTTATGACAGTTTGAATCATCTGTGTACCAACAGTAGCATCCTAAATGTGAACCACAGATATAACAAGGCACTACAAAGACAAGTATTTAAAAATGATTGTTATTCGTTAGATGTGTGTGTCCTGTGCACTGACTGATAGTTGCATCCTCCTACAGGGGACCAAAAATGATACACTTTGAAATGCAATCATGGACATTAAAAAATAGGCTATATTCTCTCTCTTCATTGATTAAATCATTCTTTTCAATTCTGTTACCTTTCTCTTCATTTGCATGGTTTGAATTGTGTGAATTTTGTCCTCTTCTCACTGACATCTTATTGGCATTGCTCAGGAGCTCCATCCCCAACTCATCTTTTCATCCACATTCAGGTATTGGGCTTCTGATATTCCTCTGAATCCACTGAATCATACATTTAACTTGAATTATGTTGTTACATTAAATTGTCATTAAGAACTTTCCTCAGAACATTAATACCATTAACAATCACCTTTGGTGATAGTGGTTCTGAAAGAACTGTGGTACTGTATTTAGTATTTAGTTAACATAAAATGTTCAATAAGCATTAAAAGATCTACCATAAAACCTATGGTATGGGTCATTTCCAGAAACATGGAATGTCACTACACAGTAGCAAGACTTGTTAACTAGCAATAAATGTATGAATAAATAAATAAATAAATTAACAAACAGTACTGTATGTTGAGTTATGATTATCTTAGGAAGAGGAAACTGTGAAATTAAAATACACCTGTCAGTAGTAATATGACAATAAGCACTGCTTCAGGACAACAGCCACTGATTGATCTGGGTTATCGTGTCTCCATGTGATTGGTTTGTTATTGTGATGTCTCCCTAGTGTTTTGGTCCATCTGCACAGACTTGGAAGAGGACCAAGAACCCCCAGTATGTTACCTCAGAGATTTTGCTACCTCACACTTCCTGCATGGAAGTGCATCTGTTCCTCTTCTCCAAAGAGCGACTCGATCAGGCAGGCAAAACAAACAAATATTCAGTACTATAACACTGTAACTGTCCCACTGTTTACCTCTCATCAAGGGTTTTTTTCTTTCATTCTTTTTCCAAATAATCTGAGGTTCAGATACTCTAGAGGTTCCAAATGCTTTATACAAAATTCTCATGTTTGCCTTCATCCCAATAAAAGATACTGTCATTGTACGAAAGGAAATACTAAAGTAAAAATGACTGAATAGCTAACATTTTAAGCCATAGCAGATCTCAACTCGGCCAAACACACACACACTGAGTATGTGCAGAGCCTTGAGCAAGTTTACAGTTTCATTGATGTTGCAGCTGCTTCTTGCTGATATCATACACACATACACACACACTGCTCTTCTGGGCCATTCTGCCTGCCTGTATAATTCAGTACTTTCAGCATTACAAACGACCATCTAGTTCTGCGTTTGTGAAGCAATAGAACATTTTTTGTCACTATAGTATTCAATATGTGGTCGTGTTGTACCCTGAATCAATAATCAGACAGACAGAATGCAGAGAAAATGGCGATAGTTGCTTTATTGTCTCATGAAATAATGACTAGGATATAAAAACTGTACTTTCTTTGTTGAAAACCTTTCTTTTATTTGTTGATAATCTGCTTTAGTGGAACATGTGACATCCAGTTGAAAAGATAATAAATAAACCGCTTTTTCAGTTTTCTTTTTCTTTTTTTTTTGAAGACTGAAAAGCAGTAAATTAACAAGAAGTCTTGGAGCATGTCATGGCAAAAGCAATGTATTTTAAGGTTATTATGATTAAAAGATGATAACAACATAATTGCAATAAGTCTTTGTACAGCCCACGCAATTATCAGATGACTGAGAGAGTATGTTCTAACTCAATAACGAGCGCTCCCTTCAGCTATGTTCAGTCAGTCAACAAAACCTGCCATGACAGAGAAATATGAGCTCCTTGATTAACAATCGCACTTCTTAATCACGATGTATTGGATTTGCATTTCAGCTATTATACAGTCCAAATAATAGTTCAGGCAGCTTTCTTTGAATGTTTGCTCAAGTGCTGGCATGTAAAATTACCCAGAAATCCCTATATATACAGTGGTGTGAAAAAGTGTTGGCCCCCTTCCTAATTCTTTATTTTTTTGCATGTTTGTCACACTTTAATGCTTCAGATCATCAAACAAATTTAAATATTAATCAAAGATAACACAAGTAAACACAACATTTTCCATGAAAAACAGCAAAACAGCCCCAGACCATCACACTACCACCACCATATTTTACTGTTGGTATGATGTTCTTTTTCTGAAATGCTGTGTTACTTTTATGCCAGATGTAATGGGACACACACCTTACAAAAAGTTAAACTTTTGTCTCGTCAGTTCACAGAGTATTTTCCCAAAAGTTTTGGGGATCATCAAGATGTTTTCTGGCAAAACTGAGATGAGCCTTTATGTTCTTTTTGCTCAGCAGCGGTTTTCGTCTTTTTCACACAAAAACACTTTTTCACACATGACCATGTGGGTTTGGATTTTGTTTTCCTTTCATAAACCCCCCCCCCCCCCCCCCCCCCCCCTTCATTTAAAAACTGCATGTTGTGTTTACTTGTGTTATTGTTGATTAATATTTAAATTTGTTTGATGATCTGAAACATTAAAGTGTGACAAACATGCAAAAAAATAAAAAATCAGGACCAACACTTTTTCACACCACTGTATACATATATATATATATATATATATATATATATATATATATATATATATATATATATATATATATATATATATATATATATATATATATATATATAGTTCTAGCATTCTGGAGAAAATACCCAATACCAGTAGTTACCTGTGATATTGTAATTTAATGCCAAGTATAAAGTTACAAATGTACATTATTAATTTTTTTTACTCTCAATGCAAAAGTTTTTTATACTCATAATGCAAATACTGTGTAAATGCATCACTAGGCCTATTACCGCCCATAAAGAAGACAGTAACAAAAATGTATTAAAATCAAATTTAAAAGAGCCAATTTAGGTTTCTGCAATCCTGCAGAGTAGCAATTTATACCACATTACACTGGTCTGGACCTGCAGAACTGCACACAAATCTCTCCCATTTTCGATTGATTTTATCTTTGATATAAGCTTTATCCAATTTATGGTGCTTGCACTTAACCCTGGCTATTTTTGCTCTCATGTATTGAAAATGCAAGTTCCCTTGGTGTAAAGGCTTTTAGACAGGTATTGTTTTACATTCTGCATCAATATCATATCTTTCAACTAGTAAGTTAAAAGAAACTTTGGATGGATGGGCAAAGACAGAGGAAACTATGCAGGAACATCACAGTGCAACAGAGGGAGAAAACTCAGCCACCAACATCCTGCAGGCTCATTACGCTGATGGTGGGTGGTAAGACCCTGGTGATGGAAGTCGAGAGAGTTTGTAATTTAGTCAGACCAGATGAAAGAGCAACATAAAGAAAATGGAAACACCAAAAAGGTAAACACCACCATCTCGCTCACTCTAACCCTCTTTCGCGCTTTGTTTATTTGTCATTACTGGCATTTCACATTCAGATGTTGCATTAACATCAAAAGGCAGCTTGGAATCTGTACTTTGTTTCTGGCAAAGCATGAAAGGACACACACAAATGTATATAGCAGAAACACATAACTACTTGAACACACTATAGATGCTGTTCCATTGCCTGGTGATCACAGCCTGAAGCTACGCAAGAGCTCCATTGATCCGTTCTCCTGAGCTAAATGGAAGCTCTCAGAAGAGAAAGAAGAACAGAGGAAATCTACAATTTCCCTTATTCAGGCTACAGAGCATAGAACCAATATTACATTTATTTTAAATTCAGTTGTTTTCTGGCTTTAATCTAAAATAATACACCTCTGTAACAACGCCTGCCTCTCAGGTTTTTACTTTTTTTTATGTAAGGTTGCTGAAAAATAAGGAGGACAAAGTAAGTCAAGGAAAACTATCCCTTTTACCACTGATCCGCACCCTCTTACTAAAGGTGTCTGAAACCTTAGAAGCTGCTTTGTAAAGCTGCAGTGTTTGCACAAGCATATTATGAATGACGATATCATTATAGCAGCGTTCCTGCATAGAAACGGAGTTCGCGCTGTCAGCTCTAGAGCGATAAGGGGCTGATTGTGCTTCTCCTTGCCGTATAATCTCGTGGTTCCGGTCCCACCGCTGCTGAGGCACGGCAGCGAGTGAGATCGTGGGTATCGCAACTTGGATCTGGCGGACGGGTTGGAGACGGGTTTGCCCTATCTCCACCTGCATTACCCAGATCTAGCTCTCTCACGCGGGGCTGGAAGCTCAACGCAGCGTGCGTTGCCGAGACGACATGTGCATTACGTCATTCTCATTCATTCTATGAATCCTTTTCATATCAGACCGTGTTTACTTGTCTGATTGTTTTTCTGCATTTCATTTTGAGGAATTAAATGGTCTATTTAATCTATCCAGGAGAAGTTAGATGTGTATATATGTGTCTATATAATATATATATGTGTGTGTGTGTATAGGAGCCTCTTGGGATATTCTCGAGTGAGAGAGGGGCTGCTGGGAAGAGCAGCCCCAACTGTGTTCCAGCTCTTTATTTAGGGAGCGTCACTTTTCATATTCCCCAGAATATTGGAGTCAGAGTGGCGCTCCCGGGCCAAAGGCTTCTAGCAGAAGGTGGATCTGCAGACTGTCATTCTCGCTGGATAGTCTTTGGCTAAAACGTCCTGCTGCCTATGGCCCAGGACTTCTGAGCACCAGCATTACACGGTGCCAGTCTCTCCTCAGTGCCCTCAGGAGATCGGTCTGCCAACCCTGCCAGTGTTCCAGGGTGCAGCGGTCTCCAGCGAGCGCTTCTCTCAGTTACTTCCGCCCGGAAACATAGCGGAACTGAGAGGCTCGCAGCCCCTTTGGGAGTCTTTAGAGTAGCTAGAGCGGCCGTCCTTTGCCGCTCTTCCACTTCAGGGCACTGAGCTAGCAGCTCTAAGCACACCAGAGGCCAGTCTTGAGAGACTGGTTCCCTTAGTAGGCACTTGGCGTGTAGGAGCCCCTGCCAAGTGTGTCTCTTTGGGCCCTGCCTGTGCAGGCTCTGGTTTTACCAGTCTAGTCTTCCTAGGAGTCGACGTGGGTCTGAGGACCGTTGTTTCAATAGAAGACTTCAGCTAAGATAGTCCTGTAACCCATGGGCCAGGACTTCTGAGGGCCGGCCCCTCTATGGAGGAGCAGTGTACATCGCATTATACGATGCCCGTCTCTTCTCAGTGCCCTCGGGAGATCGGTCTGCTAACCCTGCCAGAGTTCCAGGATGCAGCGGTCTCCAGCGAGCGCTTCTCTCAGTTATTTCCGCCCGGAAACGTAGCGGAGCTGAGAAGCTTGCCGCCCCTCTGGGGGTCTCTAGAGCAGCTAGTTCAACCATCTCCTGCCGGTCCGCTGCTTCAGGCCACCAAGCTAGCAGCTCTAGGTACACCAGAGGCCAGTCTTGAGAGACTGGTTCCCTCAGTAGACACTTGATGGTGTGCTGGTTATGGAACAAGAAGTAGACACTCTCTTGAGGAAGGAGGCCATCGAGGTGGTCCCTCCTCACGTAAGGGAGTCTGGGTTCTGCAGCCTGTACTTCATAGTTCCAAAGAAGGATGGAGGGCTGCGTCCCATTTTAGATCTGCGTCAGTTGAACCGCTCAGTCATGCAACTGAAGTTCAAGATGCTTCCAAACAGGTCGTGTCTCAGATCTGTCTGAGAGAAGGGACTGGTCTATCACGATTGATCTAAGGACGCACACTTCCACCCCTCCATCCTTCCTTCATCAGTCCCTGAGGTTTGCTTTGGGGGCAAAGCTTACCAATATCGGTTTCTTGCCTTAGGCATTGCACTCTCACCCTGCAGTTTTAAAAAAACGATTGGTTGATTCTAGCTCAATCGGAACAACTGGTGATTCGACATTAAGATGTCATTCTCGCGCACATGAAAGAGCTGGGGTTGGAACTAAACGCTAAGAAAAGTGTGCTCTCTCCAGTACAGGGAACCACTTATCTAGGCGTGGTGTGGGATTCGATCACGATGCAGGCACACATGTTCCCTGCTTGGACTGCGTCGATCCTCACGTCAGTCAAGAGAGTGAGAGAAGGTCAGTCACTCACTGTCAAGCAGTTTCAAAGACTGCTGGGTCTGATACCTCTTGGCCTGCTGTACATGAGAACCCTACAGTGGTGGCTTGGAACCAAGGGGTTCTCCCCGAGGGGGAAACCCACTTCGCATGATCAAGGTCACGCGGCGATGCCTACGTGCCTTATACATGTGGAAACAATCTTGGTTCTTGTCTCAGGGACCGGTGTTGGGAGTTCCTTGTCGCTGCGTAATGCTAGCGATGGACTCATCCCTCACCGGTTGGAGCAGTCATGGATGGCCACCCTGCCCGCAGTCTGGAGTAGTCGCCATCTCACATAGCACTTCAACTGCCTGGAGATGCTGGCCGTGTTTCGATCAACTCAAACACCTCTCCCAGACCTAAGAGCCATCAACGAGGAAACTGTATGCCGAAAGTGGAAGCTCTTCACTTCACGGTGCGAAGGTTGCCAGCTCGACCCAGCCAACTGCCCGATCGGTACAGTTCTGGGGTTCGTGCAGGCCTATTCCTCCACAGGGTTAATCCACTCTACCCTGAGGGTCTATGTGGCGGTTATACCGGCCTACCGCACCCTTCTTGGTGGCCTTTCAGTGGTTAGACACCCCCAAGTACATGTTTCCTGAGGCTGAGGCCTTCGGCCAGAGAGCATATGCTATGTGGTGGAACAGAATGCTATTCCATAGCCTCGAGTCCTCTGCTCTCCCCCTCTTCGGTATCAAGACTCACTCCTCAGAAGTTGGCCTTTGGGATGCAGTCCCAGCCTTTTCTCTCACCCTAGCTGTGCTCCTTCCACACTATGCAGGGATTTGTCAGTCTGGCGGTGTGGGTACCTCGTTCCCAAAGCGTCTCGACACAGCTCGAGTTCCTGAAGTGGAACGTCTCAGGTTACGTATGTAACCATGGTTATCTGAAGGAAACGAGATGCTGCATCTCGGGGCTATACTTCCAGCATTCCTGCGAGCGGTTGCTTCCTAGAAGCAACCTAGAAGCTGACGCTGGTTCTACCGCACGTGCTTTTATGCTTTCTGGTCGAATACGTCACCTGCCCGTGATGTCTCGCCCTTCCATTGGACAGATTACACATGTGATTCAGAGCGCGGTCACACTGGAGGCGTTCCCAAAGTGTCTCGATGCAGCGTCTCCTTCCCTTCGGCGAACCATGGTTACATACATAACCTGAGATGCTTTGTTTATTTCTTAGTAGGGTTGGGGAGGAATCACATTTATAAATAAAATTACTTCCTAATGTGATTAATTTCAGACAAATTACGTGTATCTCTGGTAAGTCAGATCTATAGATTTAAGTCCCTTTAATAACAGAAAATGTAAAAAGCAAATAAAAAAGGGAAAAAAAAGGATAAGGAAAAATATAAGCAATTATTACTCATATCATTCACTGACCAAATTTGGTCTGGTTTTGATGCATAAATAAATTTGGTAAACCAGTTACTTTTATATCTTAATTTCATCACTATTAACATAACAAAACATACCATATACATTTTACGAATTATGACAAGTATAATTGAGGGTATATCACACTGTCTGAATAGCTACAACACATTCTTGTGAGTGTGATTTGCTTGTTCAAAAGATATGTTTGTCCATGGTTTGGTTCTGAGAAGTTAAAGATGCAGTGATACTTCTTTTATAGAAAAGTTCAATAAACAAAAAGTTAATATTGAGTAACTCAAATACTATAAACAATATGGACAGTTTGTCTAACTTTGATTGGTGAAAATATTTCCAAACAAAGCCAAAGCAGAACACTGCATAACACAGTAGTGGTGTTTTGGTAAACAAATGATTTAGAGTTTTTGAACAAAACGGTTAATTGAATCATTCAGTGACTCACCAGACAGTCATTTGCTGCTTCATTAAAGTAGCCTCTTCTTTTGTTTCTAAATTAATCCACATTTTTGCACAAATTGGATGAATGAATGCATCAATGATTCACTCGTGAAGATAATTTGTGACAACCTACTTAACAACTGACTGGTGTCAATGAAAAAATCTCCACAACTAATGCATAGACTGATCTATGCTGTCCTCAGAGTTAGTTAAATCACAGTTGCCATACTAATTTATCATGAAGGACTCGTTAAATTTTTATTATTTTCTGCAGGCAGGAGACTCCTGAAGTGTCATTTCAAATGCTGATGTATTGACTCTTTCAAACGGAATTCCAGAAAACCCCAAGGATGAAATCTCCCCTCAGAAAACAAAAGGGAGAGGGAAAAAAGGAATTTCAGGAAGAGAGACTGAGAAGTGAGGTCTGTATTTGTTCCGTCTCTTTTTAAGATGTTAGCAGTTTTCTACAGCCACACATGAATAATAAACACCCATCCAATGTAAACTGTAGCTTCAGATGATGGAGTATTTTGACTGCTGGTTGACCCTCCTCCACATACCTTGTTAAATTATGAAATCATGAACACTTTACCTTGTAAAGGCAAGGCTAGGAAGTTAACACAAAGATTTCAGTCATTCTTCTGCACTGACTTGTCCCTAGATGATGTTAGTCTTCTCAGCTAGATTCTGTTTAATCTGGCTGGGGTGTGAATTAACTGCCAAAATCTACAGTGGAAACGGAAGGAGGATATAAAATACGGTATGGATATAAAAAAAAAACCCTAAAAAGCCTGGTTATTCATACAACAACAAAAAGACACCCAATCACAATATATGCATAAAACTAAAAATCACAATATAACATCAGATCTGGGGTAGTGTCTCAATGTCAAGCACAAAATTTTAACCTTTCAGACACGTTGGCTTCTCAAAAATGTCCCTTTTACCACAGCTGCTTTGAACTTTTAGAAGTAGGCCACTTATGACATCCTTTTATATGATCTTAAAAGGTTCTGTAAAGGCTTGAAAAGCGTAGCACACTTTATCACACATGCTGTGGTCTGGGCTTAAAAATTGAGACCAGCTTGTGAAAAAGTAAGCTCCAAATGTATGACACCAGTTGGAGTGTCTCAAGTGACTGAAATAAATATATATCTGTGTGTCAAACAAGAGTTTCATATTATGCTTGCTTCAACATTATTGAGACAAAATGATTATGTGTTGATCTAGATATTTCAGTTGTAAGTCTGTTAAAGTGCTTTTAATGTTAATGCATGTATGTGGTGGTTTCACCTCTACTCGACAAAGGTAAGGGATATCGCTAACCTCTATCTGTGTGGGCCCACTTAAAAACATTAGTGAGACAAATGATACAGTAAAACACAAAAGAGCAAAGACGTCATAATGACAGAAGTTCATCAGGTCTAGATTTTTTGTGAATCACTCTTTACGCCAACTCTATAAATGCTTACAAATGAATAGAGGTCAATATCCTTCATTAATTTACATTTTACAATTACATTCACATTTATTAATTTAGCAGCAACTAGAGCAATACAAAAAAAAAAAAAAACACTCAGAAATTATGCCATTTTCTTTAGAAAAACAAATCTCTTTATATAAAAAAGTGTTTCCATTTGGTTAAAGTAGTCTCCTAACAGTTTCTCTTTGTACTTTCATTTTTCCAACATAGCCAGGCAAGTATATACAGACTTTTATGAACTTCCATGTTGTGAAAGTTATTAACTTTATAGGCTATATATTAATAGTAAGCTTTTCACATGTGTTCCAGTATGGCTGATCATAACTGAACATGACCTTGTGAGTCAGACCGCAGTGTGCAATGTTTGTTTGTGCCTACTTTATGTCAGTTATTAACTTGTGAAAACTCCTTGATAACTGGATGTTAATTTGTTCTGTCAGGTTACAGTCTGTATTTGTAATCAGTCTTTACAGGGTCATGCACCATGTCATATTATTATCAGTATTGATTAAGCAATATTGAAGAGACATGCATAGATATTTGCATCTCTAACCTGAGTGCCCTACATTTACTTTAGTTTCATGTATGTTTATGCTGTTTAGAGACTTTTAGAGCAGTAGTGTTGCTTCAGAACTTACTTTAGACACCAAATGGCAACCCAACACTACACCAAAAATATCTATCACATAAAATTAAACACAAATGTCTTTAAAACACACACACACACACACACACACACACACACATATATATATATATATATTATAATATTAATATTTAATATGCTCATTGCAAGTAAACCCCAATTTAATCTCATCTGTTTACTTGATTTACATTTTTTTTTTTTGTGCCTTGTTTTGCTAATTGTTTTTAAGGAGGAGGACATTTCATGCAACTTCATGCTGGCGTTGGCCTCGTTTGTTTAGCTTCTTTCAAGTGAGACAGGAATTTACACCAAAATATCACTGAGTTTTTCTGAATGCATGGTCTTGGATATTAACAAATCAGTATTTCATCCTCCCTTTTAAGCCTTACAAGACAATACTTGTGCCTTACTAATTTTGGGGTGCATATTCCAAAAGTGCCATGTATTTCTTGCAGCATGCCACATTTTCTCACAAAATATGATGTGCATTTCATGGCATTTTTGCTTTCAACAACCATTTGTAAGTTGAAGAAGATTATCTCTATATTATCCCTTATTCACCAGAAAAATTGCAACAAAGACATAGCTCCGAGGATGATAAGAATTATGTTACAACTATTGTTTCAATTCTCAGCTGATTTCCACATATACAAATCATTCTGAAGACATTATTTTATGCATAATCCTGATTTCAAGGTTAGACTTATGGCCAGTAACAGAAGAAAATGTAAACATGATCCAGATGTTTACTGCTACATCTGTTTTAGAGTGTTTGATGGAAAGACATCATCAAATTAGGTAATATTAGGTCTTTTTTAGCAAATCAGCAGCACTTTTTTAAAAAGCTGCATGGCTGTTATATTTATATTAGGTTAGCTACCAATTATAATTTGCCTCAAACATTGTTTTCTCCCTGCTATCTGCCAGTGAAAACAGAACTGATTCCCACCTGTTGAGAACCACTGGTGTATTGCATGTTTGCTGTATCATTATTGAGAAACTCTTAGAAAAATCTATGAATCCACTTACTTCCTCCGCCATGTGTTCCGACTGATGCCCCCTGGTGAGTGCTACATCCTCCTATGCGCCTGTGGACATTCATTCTTCACACACACACACACACACACATCTGATTTCCAAGTAACCACTGAGGTAAATGTCGGTGCATAATAAAGCCTCCCCTCGGAAACAGAATTGTAATCTGCAGTTCCTGAACTCTATTGTAGTTCCCAAGTGCATTAGCGCAGCAGTGAAGGCAATCAGTTGAGCAATCAAATGCTTTGATTGACAGAGCGAAAGGTGGGGAAGTCAAGCCATGTTAAACGCGGTGCCAAAATCAGTGTCGACACTGGAAGAAAGAGCGGAGAGAGTCTGAATGTGTGTACATGGACACTCAGATTAGACACACAGATCTGCTCATAGATACTGCTATGAACTGCCAGGGAACACATGGGACAAAGGAGTCCATTCAGCTGTACGTAATAATCAAGAGAGTGGGTTGAGAGAAACTCCAGCTGTTGACCTCTGATCCCAGGCTCAGAATAGAATGTAATCATGCTGCCACCTCAATGGACAGCAATATTTAAAGAAATTGCTCTTGTATCTCATCGTTTACTTACGTTGTTCCAAACTGTGTGACTGACTTTTTTCTGTGGAATACAAAAGATGTTTTGAAGAATGTCCCAGTTGCCTTTATATTTACATTTAAATTAAAAAATTAAACGTTAACAAGGATCTATTAAAAATATATATACTGTTCACAAATGTGGGGTAAGTTTTTTAAAATGTTTTTGTGTCTCTTAAACTCACCAAAGCTGAATTTATTTGAACAAAAATACAGTAAAATAATTACATTAAAAAGCTCTTCTCTAATTTATATATGTTAAAATTCAATTTATTTATGTATTTTTCAGCTGCCATTACTCCAGTCTTCACTGTCACATGATCCTTCAGAAATCATTCTAATATGCTTATTTGGTGATCAAACATTTCTTATTATTTATGTTGAAAACGGTTATAAACAGCTGGTTAATATTATTTGTGGAAACCATCATTTTCCCAAAATATTCTTTAATGAATATAAAGTTCAAAAGAAGAACATTTATTTGAGATATACATTTTTGTAACAATATAAATGTATTTACGTACTGTCACTTTAGGATAATTTAACGCATCCTTGTCGAATTAAAAAAAAAAAAATACTATATATATAGTAACCTACTATACTATATAACTATATAATATCATGTTCCACTGTGGTAGCTCTTAAATTTCATTCACATACACATATTTCCTTGATGCCAAATGTGGTTCGTATGTGTCTGATTTCAGTACACTATAATTAAATATGCGCACACTGAAGACTTCTTACATCTTACAGAAAAGAACAACCTGCCTAACATTCTCTTTTTGTGTTGATTTGAAACAGCATGAAGTAGAATACATACAAATAACAGATGTTTCCTGAGATTGTGAGATCTCGAGAGAATTCCCACCAACAAAAACGCATAGTTGAGAGTTTAAGGTAAATTGGGATTCTGTCTTATAAACTAGCAGATTGGATGTGTGTGCTTTCCTGTTTACGTGAACAGGTTTACATCATTTGTATTTGAATTTACCAATAATACTCATAGTCTCCAAACTATATGAAATTAGTTAGGGAGATGTGTTTTCCCCTACATATCTAATTTTGTGTACATGTCAGCTGTTTTTGCCACTAGCACGATCCAATCTTTTGATGCGGCTGCTGTTGAAACCTAAGCTACCCACAGTTCCATAGTGCTGTTGTCTTAATTACCCTATTGAGCCATGCTGTCATACAGCACATTTTGGTTTGCATAGAGGCAGTGAAGAACATAAAAAGAAAATGAACTGTATGTGTGTGTATAAAGAGGACTTCATTATACATAGGCTGCTTAAAACCTCCAGAGATGCTTTTAAAAATAGGCACTGGTGATCCATTAAAAAAAAAAATGCTATGACACATTCAAAAATAAGGGGCTAGGGCTAAAATATATGCACTTTAGGTGTGACGACAAGCCATGACAATAATGTACTTTTGCACACAGAAGAAGATAAGATATAATAAGTCCCTGCAGGAAAGAATGTGTTTAGACTGAGTCTGAGAGCTGCAGCATCTGATGCAACAGTATATTTTGGTCAATATGTTCAAGTGCAGATCAGTGAACTTACATTTGAAATGAGCAAGAAAACCTAACTCAACTCAGTGCTAAAAACCTCTTCTGATACACAGTAACTTTATGTTTAGATATGTCCTAAGACAAAAAAGGCAATTATGCTGGCAGTAGATCTGTTGATGCAGTGGCTTTCTCAGGTTCTGTGGCAATTGGGCACTAATATTCTGAAGTTTTGTTGGGAATGCATGTAATGCACATGTAAACAAATAAGTGAATCAGAATGCAACATAAGGGTTCAAATAAACAGGACTTTCAGAATCTGAAATCAGATTTAAATCATTCTTATTGACAAAATGAGTGCATGTAAACATGTTTCAGTGTCATTATATTCAACTGATTCATTTAAAATGCTGATACATTCAGGAATGAAACAAGTCTTTATGAGTGAGTAAAGGAATAATTTACTGTGATTCATTCTCGCTTATTCATTGAGGAAAAAAAAACACCACAATGTGTTGCTCAGAGATACGCAACAGTTGTGTTGTGGCTTTGTTTTAATTATTTTTATGATGGGTCATAAACAGACAAAGTGACTGGGAATACTGTGTCTAAAATGTAAATTACTCAGAATCAACTTCTTGTTTATTGAACCATTATATATTAACTCTATCACTCTAGTCATGCTGTTCAAATATCAGCACACTATATACGCCATCATAGAAATTTAGCAACTTAAAACATTTAATGGAAATGTCTTGATGTTCGTAAACATACGTAACGTCTCGGTTACGTATGTAACCCTCGTTCCCTGAAGAAGGGAACGGAGACGTCACGTCGGTGACCGACGAATTGGGATCTCGCTTAGAGAGACCAATCCCCTACGAGAGTATCTAAACAAGCCAATGGATATTGGCATGCGATTATTGCATCCAGCTGCCGCTAATCACAATGTGAGTATAAGTAGGCAGCGGGTGCAGCGCATATTCAGGTTTTCGCTGAGGAACCGAGCCGGTGACCCGGCCGCTCAGCGGTGGTACAGCAGCCGTGGCGACGGGACGTGACGTCTCCGTTCCCTTCTTCAGGGAACGAGGGTTACATACGTAACCGAGACGTTCCCTATCAGTCGGTCACTCCGAGTCACGTCGGTGACCGACGAATTGGGATCCCTACCAAAAGGCCACGGGTACTGCCCCTTCCAGTGTCCTGTGGAAGCCTCCTGAGCCCCTATTTTTTGGCGCAGGTCAGGGCTACCGCAGAAGACCAGCTACTGCTGCCATGGCACTACCCACTCAGTAAGACTGGATAACACTGGGAAACGTACCCGTTCTAGTTGGAACCGGACGCTACGGAAGCTCGCCCTTCCCGTAGGAGGTTCGGAGCAATTACGCATATGATCAACCTTAGGCGCATATGGAGAATAGAGGAAATTGTACCTCATGGAGATTGGCAGAAGACCTGCCGGGGAAACACGGGCTCTCAGGCTATACCGTGGACTATACACATATGGGGTCCAAAAGGCCTTTCATATGGAACCCAGCCCTCTACCGGTTCTCATGGATTCAGCGAGTGAGGGCCTGGCGTCAGATGCTCCGCCACATCTGACTGCCGAGGGGACGGAGGAACTCGACAGGGTCTACAGTACGGACTCTCTGGAGCAGTTTTAGCAAGCCGACCCGAAAACGGAACCTCTCAGTGCTTCTACCCGTTTGAGGTGAGAACACAGGAGGAAACCGGTTCCACACGAAGGCTATAGAACCTAGCGAACGTGTTAGGGGTCGCCCAGCCCGCAGCTCTACAAATATCTGCCAGCGAGGCGCCACGAGCCAACGCCCAGGAGGATGCAACAGCTCTAGTAGAGTGAGCTCTCAACCTGAACGGGCAGGGCACACCCTGTACCTGATAAGCCAGGGTGATGGCGTCCACTATCCAGTGGGCCATCCTCTGCTTGGAGACGGCCTTCCCCTTCTGCCGACCTCCGTGACAGACAAAGAGCTGGTCTGAGGTCCTGAAGCTTTGTGTCCTGTCAACGTAGCATCTTAGCGCTCGGATGGGACAAAGCAAAGCAAGGGCTGGGTCTGCCTCCACCGAGGGCAGCGCTCGCAGGCTCACCACCTGGTCCCTGAAGGGAGTAGTGGGAACCTTGGGCACGTAGCCAGGCCGGGGCCTCAGGATTACCTGGGAGTCAGCCGGCCCAAACTCTAGGCACGAATCGTCGACCGAAAATGCGTGCAGGTCCCCTACCCTCTTGATGGAGGCCAATGCAAGCAGGAGCAGAGTCTTCATTGAAAGAAACTGCAGCTCAACTGACTGCAAAGGCTCGAATGGGGCCTGCTGTAGTGCTTTGAGCACCAGAGACAGGTCCCAAGAGGGTATAGAGGGGGGCCGTGGAGGATTTAACCTTCTTGCCCCCCTAAGGAACCTGATGACCAAGTCATGCTTACCCACCGACTTCCCTTCCACGGGGTCATGGTTGGCAGCAATGGCAGCCACATAGACTTTAAGGGTGGAGGGAGACAGCCTTCGCTCCAACCCCTGCTGCAAAAAGGAAAGCACGACTCTGATCGGGCACTTTCGGGGGTTTTCTCGGTGAGAAGAACACCACTCGACGAACAGGTTCCATTTCAAGGCGTAGGCCTGTCTCGTGGACGGCGCTCTAGCCGAAGTGATGGTGTCAACTACCCCTTGGGGTAGGTCACCTAGAACCTCCGCGTCCCATCCAGGGACCAGACATGTAGCTTCCAGAGGTCTGGACGCGGGTGCCATAAGGTGCCCCGTCTCTGAGTCAGTAGATCCTTCCTCAGAGGAATCTGCCAAGGAGGGGCTGTCACGAGGAGCATTAGCTCTGAGAACCAAGTCCGAGTGGGCCAGTACGGCGCCACGAGCAGGACCTGCTCCTCGTCCTCCCTGATCTTGCATATTGTTTGTGCGAGAAGGCTCACTGGGGGAAACGCATACTTGCGAAGGCCCCGCGGCCAGCTGTGTGCCAGTGCATCCGTGCCGAGTGTTCCGTCGGTCAGGGAGTAAAACAACTGGCAATGAGAGGTTTCTAGGGACGCAAACAGGTCTACCTGAGCGGGTCCGAAACGTCTCCAAATCAGCTGGACCGTCTGGGGATGGAGTCTCCACTCTCCGGGGAGCGCAGCTCGTGACAGCTCGTCGGCTGCCCGGTTGAGCAAGCCCGGAATATGAATGGCGCGAAGCGACCTCAGATGCTTCTGACTCCAGAGGAGGAGGTGGCGGGCAAGTTGCGACATGCGACGGGAGCGCAGACCACCTTGTCGGTTGATGTACGCAACGGTCGCAGTGTTGTCCGTGCGGACCAATACGTGTTTGCCTCGTAAGCGCCTTCTGAGACGGATCAAGGCCAGACGTACCGCTAGCAACTCTAGGCAATTGATGTGCCAGTGCAGTTGGGGGCCCGTCCAAACCCCCGACACTGCAAGCCCGTCGAACGTGGCACCCCAGCCGGTGGTGGAGGCATCCGTGAAAACCACAGCATGCCTGGAGACCTGTTCCAGGGGCACTCCTGCCCGCAGAAACGAAAGGTCTGACCACGGGGTGAGGGTTCGGCGGCAGGCCGGTGTGACTTGGACCCGGTGAGTGCCGCGCTGCCACGCCCACCTCGGGACTCGGCCATGGAGCCAGTGTTGAAGCGGCCTCATATGAAGCAGCCCCAGCGGCGTGACTGCCGCTGCAGCTGCCATATGCCCCAGGAGCCTCTGAAATTGTTTCAGTGGGGCCGTTGTCCTGCTCTTGAACGCATTCAAGCAGTTCAACACCGACTGAGCACGTTCCTGCGTGAGGCGTGCTGTCTGGCTGACCGAATCCAACTCCATACCGAGAAAAGAGATCCTCTGCGTCGGGGAGAGTTTGCTCTTTTCCCAGTTGACCCGAAGGCCCAACTGGCTGAGGTGTGAGAGCACCAAATCCCTGTGTTCGCACAACTGGTCCTGAGACTGAGCCAGTATGAGCCAGTCGTCCAGGTAGTTGAGAATACGAACGCCCTGTTCTCTCATGGGAACTAGGGCTGCCTCCGCAACTTTCGTGAAGACACGGGGCGACAGGGACAGCCCGAAGGGCAGGACCTTGTACTGATATGCCCGTCCTTCGAACGCAAACCGCAGGAATGGCCTGTGGCGCGGAAGGATCGACACATGGAAGTACGCGTCCTTCGCTGCAAACCAATCTCGGGGACGGACGCACCCGAAGATGCGTTTCTGCGTGAGCATCTTGAACGGAAGCTTGTGAAGAGCCCGGTTCAAGAGACGCAGATCCAAGATCGGTCTCAACCCACCGCCTTTCTTGGGTACAATGAAGTAGGGGCTGTAAAACCCCGACCTCATATCGGCTGGAGGGACCGGCTCTATCGCATCCTTCGCCAGTAGGACTGCGATCTCCGCGCGCAAGACAGGAGCATCTAACGCTTTCACTGACGTGCAGTGGACGCCCCTGAACTTGGGAGGACGCCGGGCGAACTGAATCGCATAGCCGAGTCTGATGGTCTGGCGGAGCCAACGAGACAGACTGGGAAGCCCTAACCAGGCCCCCAGAAACCGTACAAGTGGCACCAGCGAGAGGTCAGTGGCGGGGAAAAAAGAAACAAAAGATTCTCCGCCCGGCCCTCCTCCGGGGGAGGGAGTGGTGCGTTCACCATCTCCCGAAGAGCATCCCCCCCCATCTCCGGGTCGCCCGTCTCAGGGCCGCTTGCTCTTACGCTTACCACCAGGTTTGGCGGGGGCCTGGACGGGCGGGGCGGCTGCCCTGCGGCCGGCTCCACGGCGCTGCTTTGCTGGAGGCTGCTGCGTTTGCAGCGCGGGAGCGGGGGCGGCGGCAGGCGGCCGCCCTCGGTGACGAGCAGGCTGAGGCGCTGCCACCGGCGGCCGGGTGGAGGCAGCAGCTGCACGCCGGGGCAGGATGTGCCTGATGGCCTCAGTCTGTCTCTGTGCAGCGGAGAACTGCTGGGCAAAGTTCTCCACTGTGTCACCGAAAAGGCCGGCCTGGGACAGAGGGGCATTCAAGAACTGTCTCTTTTCTGCCTCCCTCATGTCCGCCAGACACAGCCAGAGATGGCGCTCCTGGACCACCATAGTGGACATCGCACGGCCCAGAGACCGCGCCGTAATCTTCGTCGCCCGTAGCGCGAGGTCCGTGGCGGTACGAAGTTCTCTGAGAACTTCTGGGTCGTGACCACCCTCGTGCAGGTCTCTCAGTGCCTTAGCCTGATGGACCTGCAACAACGCCATAGCGTGTAAGGCGGAAGCAGCTTCACCACAAGCCGTATACGCACTGCCGGTCAGGGCCGACGAGTGCCTACAGGCCTGGGAGGGTAGCAACGGAACCCCACGCCAAGTGGTAGCAGTAGTTGGACACAGTTGCATCGCAACTGACCGCTCCACTGACGGGATGCCCGCATACCCCCGCGCTACCCCACCATCAAGGGTGGTGAGGGAGGACGAACCACCAGACCGGTTTCGGGCAGTGAAAGGTGCCTTCCATGATCTAGTGAGCTCATCATGCACCTCCGGGAAGAAAGGCACCGGGGTGGGGCCCTGAGAACCAGCGCGAGCCACCCTGAGAAACCAATCGTCCAACCTAGAGGGTTCGGGACGCGGTGGAGGATTCCACTCGAGCCCGACCCTTTCGGCGGCCCGGGCAAGCATAGCCACCATCTCTGGATCCGAATCCGGAACCGTTGACCACCCAGAGGGTGGCAACGGTGCCGAATCATCATCCCCAGAGTGGTCAGACTCACCCTCCGATGCAGCGATTGACATCTGGTCGTCGAGGGGAGCACCAAAGGATACAGCTGGTACTCCATGAGAGGGTCCAGCATGCTCCCTTGGCAGCTCCACAGGCTGCGAAGTGCCGGTGGCAAAAAGAACCCCCCCCTGAGGGGAATTCCTCACTGTCACCGTAAGACCAGTCCGGCCACTGTCAGAGGTAGTGGTCCCTCGGCTGCCGCCAGGGGGAGCCCTAGATCTAGGCAGGGGCACGGGCACTCCGCCCCTTTGCAGGAAACGGAGCCTGGTCCGCAACTCCGCGATGTTCATACTCCCGCAGTGAGAGCATGACTCATCCACGAAAGCTGCCTCAGCGTGATCAAAGCCCAGACACGAGAGGCAACGATCGTGACCATCACCCGGCGCCAGGTAACGACCGCATCCAGAAACGCACGGGTGGAAAGGCATCTTGAAAAAGACGCGTCTTTAAAAAGACGTTCCACCCGTGAATGCTCTTTTAGAGAAAAGCACTCTTTTAGTGTGCTGAAGCGCACAGGGGAGATGGCCGCTTGCAGCACGATCAGAGGGTAGTGCAATCCGATGTGTGCAACCCACTCGACAAAGGGAGACCACCACCGCTGACGCGCCGTCACACCAACACACTGACTTGCAGACACTTTGAAGAGTTGGTCAGGAGCAGAACGAAGAACGCTCGGCTCCGAAGCGAAAAGCTGAATATGCGCTGCACCCGCTGCCTACTTATACTCACATTGTGATTAGCGGCAGCTGGATGCAATAATCGCATGCCAATATCCATTGGCTTGTTTAGATACTCTCGTAGGGGATTGGTCTCTCTAAGCGAGATCCCAATTCGTCGGTCACCGACGTGACTCGGAGTGACCGACTGATAGGGAACTACAGCTAAAAGTGTCAAAACATCCCCACTCATCCCTGTCTTATTAAAATGTGTCTGGTTTGTTAAAAGAAAAACACAGAGTACATGAAGTAAAGGAAATGAGAAAAGTAAGATATTTTCATCGTTATGATAAGGCTCATCTCCACCTCCAGGTTTCTATCTTCTGTTCTTCTACTTGCCTTTGTAGAGTCTGATTTAAGTGGCAAGCGATGCTTTTACATAATCTCAAAAGAATTTCTCCATCTGGATTTTCTCTTTTCCCTATAAAAGCTGGCTAAAGTGCTCTTGGTCAAAACATGAGAGAGAGAAATGAATAAAAGAAGACGGCAGCCTTGCTTTCACTTAGAGGGCAACTCCAGCAAGAGAGAAGCTAAAGGTTGAATTTGAATTAAATGTAATAGCAATTTTACACTTTATGCCCTGAAGGAGAAAGATAATGCATGGTTTTGTTTATTATGCTCCCCCATCTCTGAATGAGTTTCAATTGAGATGGGAATCGCTGGATGTGTGTTTAGATTATGTCTGCTATTCCTAAAAGCCTCTCTGTACACTACATCTGCACTGAAACACACATGCAGTTGGGACATCTTTACAGGAAATGCACTACACTTCAAAGCAGAGGAGTCAAACTCTGCTCCTGCAGATGGTCCTGCAGAATTGTACCTTGTTTCAACACACCTGCTTGTAATTTTCAAGTATTCTTGAACACACAATATTAATACAGAATGTAAATACAGCATTGCTGATTACTGCTGAAATTATTAATAAAAGGTCATGGTCCACTTGTAACTAAATGAAATGAACTAACAAATGCAATATGCAAAAGGCAGAAACAGTCTCTTTAAATAATTCATATCATTAAAGTTATACAGTTCTGCATATTGCAAAATTCAAGTGAAACATAGTATTGATAAAACACTCCTATGACATTAATAAGCCTGATTCTAATGATTCTAATTACATTGCAGGCCATAAATTATTCAATGACAATTAATTAAAAACAACTTATGTATTTGTCTTATGTATCATTTATTTTTAAATAAATATTGCAAATAGCAAAACAAACTAAACAGAGACTGAAATGATTAACTGGAAAAAATTGCCCATTGTATATAATTAGAACACACATCTTATCTTTATTATATACATATAATTTGCATGTGGTTATTCAATCTGATTGTTTATAATGACTTCAACCACAGATTTGAAACTTTTTCAGAGTCTTATGGCAGTCAGTAACTGGAAACTAGGAAAGTAGCAATATGAATAAATCCTGATTAGCACCCATCTTTTTATCATATGACAAACTTTTGTCTAAAAAAGCAAATTATTCAGTATACTGAGACATCTTTTTCATTGACTTTGACTGAACAGATCCTTGTTGGCTAGTTTATGGCGTTATTGTTTACCTGATGCAGACTAATGCAACATTTAATATGTATGTGAGGCCAACTGCAATAGTTTCTGCTGTAATTATTTATTAATGAAAGAGTAATGTCTACTTTCTGTATGGTTTGGTATTTTTATTAGTGAACAACTGTGGAGAGATGACATAAATAATAGATAAAAGAGGTAGGAACAGGATATGTTGCTACCCAGATTCAAACCCACATACATTATATATGTTAGAACAGGCAGTTGGTCTGACGTTGTTTTAGTAATACTGAGGGCATGTTTGGACAGTATGTTCATTAGAAGTCCAGCAGAAACGCTGAAGTCATTCTCATGCTGTTAGCCTTGAGTCATATGACATGACCTCAGCTGCTCCAAATCAGCACCACAGGGAGTCAGTTGTGATCTGACTCAACACTTAAACACTGCTTGTCACAACTGAACAAGAGTGCCAGTGAGAGTCACATTCACAAGGCCATTATATAAGAGTTCTAAGAAATGATAGAATTAAAAAAATTAATTTGCATGTTCTGGGTGGATCAGTCAATCAATCAATCAATCAATCAATCAATCAATCAATCAATCAATCAATCAATCCGTCCGTCCGTCCGTCCGTCCGTCCATCCATCCATCCATCCATCCAATTTAATTAATTGCGCAACAGTAATTTTTACCATTTCTTGGAGGCTCACTGAGTGATCAAGAAAAGCCTGTATACCGCAAAACCCCGAAAAGACATAAAAACTACTGCAAAATTATATGCATTAACCCCTGGTCTCATAACAAGATTATTTTGCTAATTAATTTAATCACTCAACAAGTTTGCAAAAAGGTTTGTGATTCTGTTTGATTCATTTGGAGAGTTCACTCACACACTAAATCATTTGCAGCACTTTCTTAAATCATAACATGATACTTTATAAATCAAGATTCAAGATTTGTTATTCGTCACATACACAATTATACAATTATAACAGAAACAAAACAAAACAAAACTGTCTTCAGCAGCTCTTTGTGAACAACTTTCTGAAGGCAATTTATTTCTGCATATACATAATAACATTAAAATACAACTTTTTGAATGAAGATTGGTGAAGGGCTACAATTACATGTTGTGCAAGTAGCACAAGTTCCAATGAAAAAAAAAACAACACCATGGCATCTAACAGAGATTTATCTGTAGGACATTCCTTTTACATCATAACAGTCCCGGTGCAGCTGATTCCCGACTGAGAGGCTTAACGATAGACTTTCTGTTTTTAGTCCAATGACCATCTGATGCAATATGCTAGATGTCAGTTACCAAACATGACTCAGGTTTCTCTTTCAATAGATGGGCATGTTTGCAACTATTTTTGGGCTCTCTAGTGCACACAGGACACCATGTTAGCGGCCAAGGCCTGTTGGGGGATTGAATAAGATCAAGCTGCTCTTTGATCCTCACAGTATAGTTACTATTCACACGTTCACACAGTATGTCAGAATATTCTCCTAGGTTTCGTGATCAGGGTGAAAGATGGAGACATATAGCTGAAATTTCACAGGCTGTGTTTGTCTGGAGAAGACTAGGTTAGATGGGTGTCATGTACGTGTGTGTGGAGAGGAGAGGAACAGATGCATTTCCATGTAGGTGGTGTTTGTGAGTGGGAAGGGGGTCTCTGAGGTAACACGCACTGCGGCACCTTTGATTGTGCTCCAGGTCTACACAGATGGAGCAGAGCCCCAGGAAGCAGTTACACTCAGAGACCAGTGTGAGGTGAACTGAGACCGTCACTGAGCAGTCACAGTAAGTAACCAGTCAGCAGACAGGGTGACCAGACGTGCCTGTTTTAGAGAAGTCTATTAAAAACTGTCAGTAAGAAACCTATTGAACAGAAGACAATAAAAAAACGAACAACCAAAATAATCAACTTTACCTCTGTGTTGGCTTTTAGCTGTTGGCAGATGAGTTCATAATAGGGCCAGAAAAAATATAATATACAGCAAACACTACCATTCAAAGGTTTGATAGGTTTGATAAAGGTCTGAAAGGTTGATACAATTATTTTGAAGGAATTTGCTTATGGTCAACAAGGCTGCATTTATTTGATCGAAAATATAGTAATATTGTAAAATAAAATGTAATTTATTTTGGTGGCAAATCTGAATTATGAGTCTTTAGTGTCACATGATCCTTTAGAAATAATTATAATATGCTATTTTGGTGCTTAAGGAACATTCTTTTTATTATCAATGTTGAAAACAGGGGCACGTTCAGGCTCACACCGGTGCCGAACGTTTTGCTCCAGTTTCCGGGTTGAACGACATGTTTCCTGGAAACGGTGTGCAACGGAGTTTGAGATACGTTTTCTCTTGTTTCGTGGGTGTGTCAAAAATGTCAACCCAATCAGCAGCAACGTGTATATAAACCACATGGTATTAAAGAGACAGATCGCACAATGGGTCCAAGTCTGCAGCTCGGTATGCGCAACAATTGAAGATATTAGAAGACATGTTTGTCGTAAGAGTTTTATAGTAACATAGCATATCAACATGATGATGATGAATTTGTAAGTAAATGTAATTAACATCTAAATAAATTCACAAGAGCAAGTATATTGTTTGCACATGTTTATTTACATTAAAGGCAAAATAACTGAAATAATAACAGCACAAGTATAGATCTGGAACTTCTTTAAGTCTGTCTAAATATGTAATAATTGCAATGTCTTCTGGTCCATATCCTTTCCTCAGGAAGATGTGCTTGACACTGATTAATGTAACATAAAAATACTATACATATTTATATATTTTTCTATTGTATTGTGGAGTGACACTTTCATAAACTTTTCTATGCTCCTCTGATTATATAATGGTAAATATTACAATATCATAGCACAACAACAGTGATCAGCAATAATGATAAGCCTAATACAATAAAAATAATAAGGTCATATAGATCATAACACAGTCTCGGAGGTAAGAAGTGGATTATCCTTCACCTGAAATTTTTTTTCATCCTGAAATGCGAGGCAAATGTTGGATCACAATAATTAGGAACCACAGTTTCCATGAATCCCTTCACTCGATTGGGATGTTCTCTTTTATTCTGGATGGCAAGGGCAGTGACTGTAACATCGAGCGTATTTTGCAATTAAAAATGTATTTTGTATTAAAAATTTATTTATACCGATTTTATCAGGCTCTGAAAATTCTTCAAAAAGAACACAGAGTGGCCTTCTCAGCTGCCATAGTTGCAACACTTGCGTCATCAGAACAGGGTGTTCAACACATCACCGTTTCCGTTTAATAAATGTTTTGCACCGTTTTTTCAGGGCTGAACACAGCCCAGTTGTGCTGCTGTCAGTCCTCTGTCATGTGTGTCATGTGTTCCCGCCTCTTGTGTCCATATTTGGTTTGTTTCCTGTCCTTGTTTAATGTGATCATTAGTTTATGCTTGTCCAGCTGTGTTTGTCTCATTATCTATGATTATCCCTTGTATTTAAGTCATGTCTGTTCTGTTAGATTTCATCTGGAAACCTCTACTCGTTACTCCCCGGTGGTCCTGTCTGTGTCAGCCTTGCCTTGTCTTGCTCTGCCTTGTTTGGATTCATTAAAGAGTGTTATTTTGAGTTTACCTCCTCGTCTGCGTGTTCCTGTATCCTCCTCGTGTGTGCACCATGCCAGCTGCCTTTTTTTTTTGGTGTGTGGAAAATGTGATACTTTTTTCAGGATTCCTCAATAAACAAGTTTAACTAAACAACATTTATCTGAAGTGGAATTTCCGTTACTCTAATCAAATTAATGCATCCTTGCTAAAAAAAAAAAAAAGGTTTGTTAAAGATTACTGCATTAGATTCATCCAACTATTTGATGGTGTAAGGTTTAAATTTTATTTAGTGGCATTGCATAGCAATTCTCAACTCATGCATTATTTTGAATGTGCACTGTTTATATTTCACATGGCTGAATGTTATTTAAATTTGTATGATATACTTCACCATTCGCCATAGTCAAAATACACAAAAGCATTCCTTTCAGCTTTTTTTCAATGCATAGATGTTAATAAAACTCTCAACTTGAAGCTTTCAGCTATTGACCAATGAACTACAAATGTCCCCTAATGTTTTCCACCTTATAAGAAAATGGTAGATTATGAAAAAATTATCAGAAAAATCATATGTATTCTTTATTAATCTTTATTCTGAATTTATTCTGTTCTAGCTTGGCACATGCATGGTGAAAAATCCAATAATGTGTTTTTCTGAAAGCAGCAGTGTGCTGACATTGTACTCTTACCGCCGTATAAGTGGTATTACAATCACAATACATCCAGTAACAAAGCAAAAGTATGCATTTGATTGTCAACAACTGATTTACGAATGTACCAGTTATGATGACGTACACAAGTGTAGAGTAGAGAGGATTTTTTTTATTTTCCCCTTAAGACTGCAAGGCAGAAATTACTCCATTTCTTCCTCAGTATCTAATTAACAATCCATCCATGTGTCAAAGAGACAAATGAAAGCCGTTTCCTGCCTGCAACAAATAGAAAACGACCTCTATATGGTTCCATTCAGAAGCAAATGCTACAATCACATTTATCAAGCGGCTTGTGCATTTACATATTTATATTGGTTGTGTTTGCTAGCGCCAGGATGCCATAACTCAACGTGTAAACGGTGAATTGTTTAATAACAGAGAAACACGGCACTGCATATTGCAGGAGTGTGAACGGGAATATCACAGCAAATCATATTTTACTTTCCGAGGTGAAAAATGAGAATCAACATGATGAATCTGTTGAAATGATCATTCAACAGTACAACCATGCCCTTTACAAGAGCTGGCAGAAAATTGAGCTGTGCTCGATGGATAATCTCAGAAAACCTAAGTATCCATGGTGTTCTGATAGCACAGACCATATTTCTAATGGCCTAAAGAGAAACATTGAGAAACAGAGGCAATCTTATTTTGATTGCTTTTTTGCAGTTGATTGCGGCCAATTTATGGTACAGGCTCAGTCTATTTTCACCTGTAATGTACTTTGATCTTTTTCACGGTCAGGATTCAGCCAATCATTTAGGAATGGCTACAATCACTTTACAATGAAGGCACACAATTCAACCTACCTTGCTAATGCCTCATTTTTTGGTTGACAAATCCATCAGCAAATTGCATGGTTGTTATTGAGCTTGACGGTGATTCACTCGAGGAATTTTTTTGATTGGAAATAAAGCTAAATGAATTTTGTTCTGAGTCAGTATATTAAAAGTATACATATAATCTTTTTTATAGCTGTTTCTATTGTTTGATGTCATTTGTTTAGAGTGGCGTGGCCTCATGGCCACACAATGGGCAAATCACTTTAAATAAAAGTATCTGCTATTTAAATTTAAAAATGTAAAGCTTAGTGTTTGTATTTGTTTAAACTTAAGGTACATTTTATGAATGCATAAGGTTTATTTTGAAGAACGAGTCAACTGTTATTGCCTTCAAAATAAAAGTCATTGATATCCAAAACAATGACAAAAACCCCACCAGGAGCCACATTTCTAAAATATATTTTTGTATCAAACCAAACTGCATCTGCAAAAGAATAACCTAACCCTATCATACTGTAAAGTCTCTAAATTATCAAATAATCAAAGCTTCATTGAAAAACCTAAGCACTCAGGTACATACGCATGCACATGCAGCAAAAGAAACAGCACAGGAGGCTTGTTAGGATGTATTAGACTCAAATTGACAAGTTTGAGAGACCTCTGTAACCCAGTCAGAAGTCACTTAGACATACACACAAAGTGAACTGGGACAAGGCTGGTGTACTGTGCAGAAAAAGCTTAAGTCTCTGCGGGGTTGTTTTCTTGTGTGTGAATGTTTAACAGGGTTTACATCAGCTAACGTTTAGCTTATTATCCTCTAAAGACACCTGAAATCATTCAAAAGTTTTGGGGCACAATTACAAAAGAGTTGACAATGAGTCCCAAATGTAGAAAATGATCTCCACACAGAACATCTGTGGCTCGTCAAATATTATTTATTAATATCCTAAATTAAACTGCCAAAAATACATCAGGCAATTTTGTGTGTATGTGCATCAAAAACATTCGGAAATTAGGCCACTGTTACTCAGAATACTCTTTTTAGTGAATCATTTGATTCAGTTCATAAAACTGCTTTGTTCACGAATCGGACTGGTCTGGTTCTCAAGATCAACTTAGTGATTCAATGATATGATCCTAGGTGAAATTAAATCTTTAATCATTTTCATTCTCTTACAAATTTGAAGTTTATCCTCTGTTTCAGTTCACAAAACTGGTTTATTGTTAATGAAGCAGACTGATTCATGGTTCTCAAGATCTGATCTCATAAGAACTCATAAGTGAAGATACAAATGAAATGCTATTTTCTTACACCAGATAACTGAGTCACCAACTCAGTGACTCAGTTATCTGATCCTATGGTGAAGAGGCAACTAAAATAAATGTTATTTTCCTACAAATCTGCAGCTTATCTTCTGCTCCATTCATTTTATGTGTGTGAAAGCTGTTTATTTACTTTCTGCTAGTGAGGAGATTACTAATTGATATCAAGCTGTGTGGCCTCATACACATTGCCATGTTCAACTGCTTATTTCTTTTTAATTTTATCATTTATTTTCCTGAAACTGGTCTATCCTTCTGCTGATAAAAATCACTAATACGTCTCCTGAATAAGATGGTTGTAAAAAGCATGCACACTATGCGAGTGTTTGCATATCTGTCTGTGTTAACAATGATGAGGATGTTCCTTCTGTATCCAGACTACCTTGCTCAGGAATTTCATTGTTCACACTGTCTGGCTGGGAGAGTTTATTTTTTTGCCGACAGTGTTTATTTTTCCATAACGTCAGGAACGAGACAGACAGGGAGAGAGAAAGACACAGACCAACACCCTTTGGTATTTCAACTTCAGCATAACAGATGCTTAGACAAAAACGTGTATTGAAATAGTTTTTAAAACCAAAAATAATGGAATTTTACTCAAAATAAACTTGCTTCAAACTAAATTGGATTGTAATTGGTGAGTTATTGTGTGGCAATAATATCCATTTAAGCACACTTCATTAAAAGGGTTGTTTTTGTTCATACTCTCTTTTTATATGGTACAGCCCAGCCTATGAATATGATGTAGATGCTTTTATATAACCCAGATGATGTGGATAATAGTCACATCAATAGTGACATACTGCAGTGTACAGGAAAAAAAAAAAAAACTACTATTACGCAGGACATTTTCATGTTCCAATCTTATATATACACATGCACACACACACACACACAATACTGTAAGTTTAGGGTCAACAAATAATATTTTCAATCAGTTTATCAAAAATCCTAAAATAAAATTGGGTAACACTTTAGAATACTGTTCCTTCGTTAATGAATAATTACACAGGAACAAGTGACTAATGCACTATTAACATTGTAGTAACTACCAATACCTAACAAGAAACAAGAAACTAAAAAAAAATATTTAGTAAGTAATAGCGCTCAGTTGAAACCGGTAGTTCACTATTAGCTAATCAATAACTACTATTTTTTATATATGTCCTGGAGAACTATAAACAATGGGAATTGTCCATGATCTTCAATTCTAAAATGAAGATCATGGAAACCCACTAGTAATGACTGAAAAATTACCAAATACTTCTAAAGGAACTACTAATTACTTGGATCAGTATTCTAAAGTGAAAAGCATCATAACTCCCTAATATTGACTGACGTCATTGTAAGCTTTTGAATATATGTAAGGTTTTGGATAGTAATGACTCAAGTGTTACTACAGCTTCTGAAGAAATTACTAATTATTTGGATCAGTAATTAAATAGTAATGATGTAAGTGTTACCAAATCTAGCTAAATTAATTTCAAACCAGAACCTTACAAAAACCTCAAAAGTTTACAATAACGTCAGTAATTATTAGGGAGTTATCATGATCTTCACTTTAGAATACTGAACCAAATAATTAGTAATTCCTTATGATTAATTTGGTAATACTTAAGTCATTACTAGTGGGTTGCCATGACCTTTACTTTACAATTAATTATACATTATGTGTTAATTATACATTATTAATTATACATCTAAAGTGTTACCTAAAATTGTATCACGGTTTGTGCAAAAAAAATATTAGGCATAGCACAGCACAAATCTTTTCAGCACTAATAATAAGAAGAAATGTTTCTTAGCACCAATAGCAAACCAATTTCTTTTCTTTTTTTTTTTTTTTTTTTTTTTTTTTTTTTTTTTAGCAAACCAATTTCTGAAGGATTAAGGAACAATGAAGGCTGTTGAAAATTAAGCTTTGCTATCACAGCATTTAACAAAATTACAGTTTTTACTGTATTTTTGATCGAACAAATGCAGTTTCAGTGAGTCTTATTTCCCAAAAAAAATATTTTCACAATTAAGTGAACATAGTGGAGAATTTACATATTTTTCTACTTTAGTTTAAATGAATGTTGTTGATGAAAAATTGGCAATTTACTAAGAAGTATTCTTTCTTTCTTTCTTAACTTCACTTTCTATCCTATAACTAAGCAAAAGCCAGGTCTTAAATTATATAATTCTCCAAGGAAGTGACATCATTATATGCTGTGATATTGAATTTGTTGATTTGTCTTGATTTAACATACTCCATCCTGGAATATTGGGCCTCATGATGGATTTGGTCAGACTGTTTATTAAGTGGCCTCAACTACTTACATCAAAAAATAAGTACAATGTACTTATTGTGTTCATATTGTATTGCAAAACACTTTTGGTGCTATTGAGGTGGGATATGAGTAAGGTTAGGGACAGGTTAGGGTGGTATGGGTCAGTTTAAGGGTGGGTTAAGATGTAAGTGATGGGTCAACAGTGTAATTATAAATGTAATTACAGAAATTAATTAGAGATGTAATTACATAGGTACTTTTTAAAAAATATAAGTACAATGTAAAAACATGTACACAATAAGTGCATTGTACCAATTTATTAATTTAAATGTAAGTACACAGTAGTAATATAATATATATATATATATATATATATATATATATATATAGGTCCCACCTAATATAAAGTGGGACCATGGAATTTTTAAGCTCTGGAGAATCTCACTTGTTCTGCTATGAATCTGAAACACCATGTACACAGCAACCAAAGCTAATTGGCACCCGACAAACATCATTCATCAGCAGACACAAAGACTTCAGGATATTCTGGAGGGTCATTTGTTAGTCAGTGCTGTTATTAGGTACCGTTATGGGTTATTAGAGGTACACAGCAAAATCCCTGGTGTTAAATTAACACTCCTGGTTGTCTATATGGGTCCATCCTACAGAGTGTTAAAAGTAACACTGAAGCAGTGTTAAAGTTAATGAGGTAATTAAGAGATTCATTGAGTGATGATTGACCATTATTGAAAACACCTGATTTTAACAAACAGAATCACCAAAGAAGAGAATCACCCTTTTTTGAAGTCACCATTATAGTGGTCAGTGTTTACTTTAGTTGGGCTTTTGACCCTTGACTTTTTAATATTAGATTTTATTTGGCTGCTATAAGAGAATTATAACAGCCAGACAAGAAAAGCGCAAAAGTCATCAGGTGGTGATGATTATGTTCAAACCTAATCATTATTTGACCTGAATCACTGAATATAATCTCTGAGTTAAATTTCGCTTATTGATTTACAACAGCCTTGTGTTTCCACAGTGAAAGACTATTATTTTCTATATATTTTGAAAGGATTTCTTACAAGCTGTTCTGATAAAAAAAATTAAAATCAGAAAACAGATCAACTCTGAACATCACAAAACAAGCTACTAAAAAGTCACAAAACAGCAAAAATAAAATAAAATAGTAAGAATAAAAGAAATCTCAAAGACAATTCTGCTCATAATTTATTCATGCCGCAATGCATGATGGGAGCCATGGATGAGTTTTGATTGGCTGCAACATGCTTTTTTTGATGGTCACCGTTGTTGTGATTCTCACGCTGATTCTTGATGTCTGTGTGTCTAAATTAAAGATCGTTTTAGATCAAAATAAGTTCTAAAAACATCTATCTAATTATACTTAAAATGCCGGCTCTTATGTTGTTCACAGTGTTGTCGTAACCAACAAAGAAAACCTAACTCATTTACTCAGGTCAAGATGATTAAGTCAAAACATAATCATCACCACCTGATGACTTTTGCTCTTTGATTGTCTGGTTATAATTCAGTTATAGCAACCAGATACAATTTAATATTAAAAAGTCAAGGGTCAAGAGCCCAACTAAAGTAAACACTGACCACTATAATGGGAACTTAAAAAAAAACTGTAATTTTCTTCTTTGGTAATTCTGCTTGTTAACATCAGGTGTGTTCAATAATGGTCAATCATCACTCAATGAATCTCTTAATTACCTCATTAACTTTAACACTGCTTAAGTTTTACTTTTAACACTCTGTAGGGTGGACCCATATAGACACCCAGCAGTGTTAATTTAACACTGGGGATTTTGCTGTGTACTTCAATTAGCTGTCTCTATAAGATTTCATCTGTGTGCATCTGATTCTAAAGTGTTTGATCATAACTCTCTGTCACAGGAGGACTGTAAAGCTTTTGAAGCTGATGATAATTGGAAAGGACTTTGTGATGGATTACAAAAGAGTACATAAGTCATAAAGCTTGGCGCAGAATTCAGCCAGAAATTTCTGCACTCGCTGTGCTTACATTAAATTATTTGAGCAATTAATGTCACTTTTAGCAATAATATATCATGGGTCTATGCTGGTTTTCACATCACATTGCTATTATAGGTGTTGGATGTGGATTTTATCTGCCCTTCTTTTAATAAAAATGAACATCAAGAACTTTCCTTTTAGGGGTTTAAATGTCTATCCAGGTCTCTGGGTGCATTCAATGTCCACTAAAGTAATTTGATGAACTGATGTATGCTGACCTGTTTGGTGCAGCTAAATTAAGGTTTCTTGGCTGCTTAGCATTTAAATTAATTGGCACTACATCAGTATTCAAAGCAAGAAGAGCTCTACTAGACTACCTCTCTCAAACTCTTTCAAGCCACTGGGCTGGGATGACAGAAACCTCTCAGCTGAGGATCACATACGCCTGCCAGCTGTGCTTGAAGCTGTGAGATCTCCTCCATCTCCCACACAGGCTGCAAAAAGAGAGAAAATGTCAGATGATCTCTATATGTAACCCCATTCCTCTTCTTTTTTTCATGGTCTTCTTATCTAGCGACTTGTGTAGGATCAGAAGTGTTTAGCTTTGTTCAAATCATGAGCTGTCTAATGTCACACAGGCAGGTGTTCACCCAGGATGTATTCTTGTATCTATTGTGGCGGGAGGAGCCAACGACAGACACAGTGGGCGTGGCGTCAAGCCTCGGAGAGGTTTTTATTAAACAATAAAAAGGAAAATAAAGTGTCCAAAGGGGAAAAAGTGCCCAAATAAACGGGGAATCTGGTGTTCTCGTTGTGCCGCGGGGCTTGTGCAGGAAGGTAGTGTTCAGAAGGGAAGGGTCCAGGGAAGGGGCGGAGTCCGGTGGCCGCACGCGCTCCCCTCTCGGGGCCGGGAGCGAGTGGCGGCCGCGTCTCGCGCGCGGCTCCTTCCATCTCCTTGGTTCCCGGCACTTCTGGGGGATTCGACGGCCCGGCATCCTGGCCCGTCAGCCGTCTCACGGGTGCGGCAGTCCTCCTCGACGCGCCCTTCCTGGACCCACGAGGACACCAGCGTGCATGCACGGGGAAGAGACCGGTCTCCCGAGGAGAGGCGCGCTCGGCGTTTAACAGCGGCGGTGACGAGGCTCCATTCACATCAGGTGCGCCTCATCACACGCCGCAAGCCGTGAGTATCCAGCGCCCCTCCTCTCTCACACACCCACTCCCGTCGGGAGCCTGGTGAAGGGCGGCGAATACGGGACGGGGTGGTGATGATGGACAGGGGGGAGGCAGCCGACTCGTCACACTATGTTGTTTTTAAACTATACTTTAGAGGACATTTTCTATGTAAACATGAGCTAGAACAACGTCTTTGACCATTGTGATTCAACAAGCTGTTTGTTCAACGTGTCGCAGTATAGGTACTACATTTTAATAGCTTTTTTGTGTCAGGTTTGTGTCAGGTTGTTGAACTTTTCTTGAGACTCCTGTATTGTGCACCATTCTTTTATAATCATTTTAGCTGTTTTGGAATGCAAGATCAAGTAACCCTCACATGACTGATTTGAAATGTCCTACAGAGGCAGCAGCTCTGCACAAGTGTTTTCATTGTGTTTGAGATGACCATGTTGCTAAGCTAAAAAATATTACACACCATTATATTTAATAGTGAGGCTGAAATTGCATACTGAGTAGGTACTACATTTGACGAGAAACAAACCTCACAACTATTAAGTGAAGTGAAGTGAAGTGACTTACTGCCAAGTATGGTGACCCATACTCGGAATTCGTGCTCTGCATTTAACCCATCCAACGTGCACACACACAGCAGTGAAACACACACTCCTCTGTAAAGGATTGCATGCAGTTCCATAATGGAATCTGTTCAAAATAGGTATCCTAGAAGGTATAATGTCCTACATTTAGGAACAGCCTTTGTGTTGGAGGCACACTTGTGACCAAAAACGATGTCTTGTTAGACAGCTCACTAGTTTATTATTTATTTTTATTTTTTTATGTAAAAACCCAAAGCAGCTCTTGATTGATGCCTTCCTTATATAGTGTTTGACCTTATGACATAAAATTACACCATCATGTACTCAGCTAGTCAGTAAATTACAGCCCTAATAGACTCAGATGAGTAGGTGTAGGGAGAGAGCTGATTGCATATGTGTGTGTGTGTGTGTGTGTGTGTGTGTTTGTGTGTGTTTGTTTGTGTGTGTGTGTGTGCTAGTTTTCATGGTATGCTGACAGAAAACCTCATTGGAATATTAAATAACCTTTGATTTTAATTGATTAATCAAAGGTGACCCACAGACAACAAAGTCCAGCTAGAATCCAAAATGATCTTGACATCAAACACGACCCTAATAGTTATTTATTTTGCAGCATTATGTAAAACATTCTGTGTGCTATTTTGTGTTAAAAGAAAAGGGGCAGGAAAGTGGCTGTAGGAATATAAATTATTTTTATACAAATTAATTGGCCAGCTTCTCAGTTTTTCTTGTCTTTCTCTTGGCCTCTGTTTTTATTAAAGGCACTGTTTCACTCAGTTAATCTTGCCATGGAACCGAAGGAAACCAATGGTGATATGTGGAACGCTTTAAACGGCTTTGCCACGCCTGAACGCTTGATCTGTTTTGCATAATTGGGCCTCTGAAAAGACTGTAAGGATTGTGGCTCTGAACGCAAGGGCTTGGCCAAGGGAAATTATGCCTGAGGCACTATAATGTACTTCATCATCAAAAACACATTACACTGTTATTTGTCTCATTTTTGAAATATGAGAATCCAATCATAAAAACTGCTCTGTCAGGCAGTAACTTCCTTCAGTAATAAACTAGTACACGGAATAGATTTTTTTTCTTTAAATTCTCAGATGCATTGGATAAAGTCATACTTACAGTTGTTTCTTCTGAATAATGCAACACCTATTTTGGGGAGGTGCTAAAAAGTCACAGTTACATTATGTGCTTATCATAAATTCTTACTTTACTCATATGATATTGTGTTTGTCCAGACAGCATGAAGAAACTGGCCATGCTGCAAGGATTTTAGAGAAATTACTGCTTTTATTTAGGAATATAAATCCTGTAAGTTATTGTTGCACACTAAGAAAATATTGGTGTACACACAACACTACAGTAAAAACCTTAACCAGAGAAAAATTATAAATAATTTAACATTACATTAACATTACAGTCACAAATTTGGGGTCAATACGATTTTTAAAAAGTTTTTGAAAGAAGGCTGCATTTATTTGATCATAAAACATAAATAAATAATAATAATAATAATAATAATTTAAACAAAATGTGTTAAAGAATAGATATGAATTACCAAATAAATTAAAGTTTAAATCCATGCAAAGTAATATTTAACAGAAAAAGCAGGTAGTTTCAAAGTCAAAGATTGAACTTTTTTTCAAGTCAAATATGAGCCACCAATTTACTTTAAAAGTATCAGTTTATAGACAGGACACTTAGAGTATTGTGGTGAACTCTGATTCATCGTGGATTTCTACAGCAATTATCATGACACAAAGAACATTTCTTAAAATTGAAGTTAACATTGTAACACCTAATGAAATATACAGCTATAGGCTGTAAAATAAACTGGCACTAAAATGCAGTTTCATAATACCTAAAACATTGCTTTGAGAGGATGACTGGAGTTAAGAAATAAACCTCCCATTGCAGGGATTCTTCTTGTTTTCTCTACATATTACCACACACCTCCATGCGATGAAAACAGAAGCTTTTACCTTCACAGCACATGCAGCGAGTGTTTAAAATACCCATAATCCATTTCTGTTCTAATGAAAGAAAGTTGGCAAAGCCAGTTGTGTTCATATTGTATACAACCCCCCCTCACTCTGTCTTGCCACATCTCTTTTCCTTACTATTTTAAATAATCACTGTGATGTGGAAAGCTCTGTAGAAACTCTAAGTTAGTTCAACTCAGCACAGGTGAGGGTGGCACTTTAATCAGTCTGGGCTCACTGTGTTCTTGAAGAAAAAGTAAAGTGCTGAAAAACAGATGGAAACTGTCTGTACTCCTGTCTGTAACTGCAAGAGATTCTGAGTCACCTTTGACTGAATCTATGTCCTTAAACAACCATCTTAGATGGCTTTGTCAAAGAGAAGAGTGAGGAAAAGAAGGTGAAAAGATTGTTAACTGGGGTACAATAAGGACCATTTACAATTGTCTCACAAGATTCACCTTTTCTTACAACGAAAGATTGGATCTCTGTGGTTGAGGACATCTGCGGGGGAAGGACCAAAGTGGGAGTGACATTCCTTTATGTTAAACCATTGTACTTTCACAGTCTATAATTATGATACAGAAAAACAAACTCTTTTAAAGAAAGATTTCTGGAATAGCTGACAGTCATGCCAGCTACTTATATTTTAGTATAAAATTACAGTTGAATATTCTGTATTCAACTGTAATTTCATCATCATTCACATTTCTGCAAATTTGCTGAATTTACTTTAACCATGTGTGTAGTTGTTTATGCTACATTGTGGGGACCAAATGTCCCCACAAGGATAGTAAAACCTGAAATTTTTGACATTGATAGTAAAACCTGAAATGTTTGACATGAGGGGGGAAAATAGTAAAAAATAGTAAATGATGTTTATCTGTAAGTGTAACAATGCAATCAGGTTTTCTGTAAGGGGTAGTGTAACAAAGTTCGTAGGTCGGGAAGAAGGAGGCGGGAACCGGCAAACATTTAAGAATTTAATAATCAAAATAAACAAACGTAAAAGTACAGCGGCAGCCCCTCACGGACGACTGCCGCACACAAAACACAAAATAATATCCAGGCCTAGTCCTCTCTCGTCTTCCACTGTCGTCACTCCTCCTTTTATCCTTCCGGAGCTCCTCCGTGGGACTCAAGACCGGTGAGTGTCGCAGGTGTCGCTCATTATCATTAACTCCACCGGCGGCCTCGCTCCGTTCCCACGGCTCTCGTCCACTCACCACAGGTAGGTTTAGGGTTAGGGGAGAGAAAATATTGTTTGGTCAGTATAAAATTAATAGAAGTCTATGGAAAAGCCCAACAATTCACAGAAACAAACGTGTGTGTGTGGATGTGTGTGTGTGTGTGTATAGTCAGGAATCTGTCAGTCCTCTGTCATGTGTGTCATGTGTTTCTGTCTCATGTGTCCATATTTGGTTTGTTTCCTGTCCTTGTTAAATGTGATCATTAGTTCATTCTTGTCCAGCCGTGTTCATCTCGTTATCTATGATTTACCTGTGCATTTATAGTCCTGTCTGTTGAGTTAGCTTTCGTCTGGTCTACTCGTTACTCCCCGGTGTTCATGTCTGTGTCTTGCCCTGCCTTGATGTCATCAGTAAAGACTATTATTTGAAGTTATATCCTCGTCTGCGTGTCCTTGATCCTCCCTGCTGTGTGCACCGTGACAGAATCGAGACATGATTCCTGAGACGTCTTTTTTTTATTTTATTTTTATTTTATTAAAATGTAAACAATGTGAGGCTGAATAAATTATAACAGAACTCATATTGGGATATATCATTTTATAAGCTTGACAAATGCATTAGTGCTTTGGTAAAGTACTTTTAACAAATACAATCAAATATCACTATTTCAAAATAAAGTTAAAAAAACAAAGAAGACTAGTGTTTAGAATTAAAAAAAATCAACAAAAAGTTAATTAACTAAATAAATTAAATAGTAACATTTTACAATATAAGGTCTTATTTGTTAACATTGGTTAATGTATTAATTAACATGAACTAACCATTAGCAATATTTTTCATATAGCATTTATTAAAGTTAGTGAATAAAAATGCTCATGTTCACAGTGAAATAACTTATAAAGAGATACAATTTTGATCTTAAAATGCATTAGTAAATGTTGAGATTAACATTGACTAAAATTAATATATGCCATATAAGTATTGTTTATTGTTAGCTCATGTTACCTAATGTAGTTTACTAATGTTAACAAATGAAACCTTATTACCTTTTCACCGTATTATTACAGTATTACAAATTACATAATCATTTTCTTCTACTGTATCTGTCTCTTTGCACAGATAGTCTGTCGTTGTGTCCTGTCGTTTTAGGGTCAGACAACATAGCATTTTCCATTTGTTTGAGTTTCCCATTTGGTTAAATAATTGTTTCACGTCTCTGTCTCTCAATCTCTCATGCATGCATTTGTGAATTGGATCTGATATGACGATAAATGCAAACTTGACAAATAACATTGCTAAGCACCAAATAAAGATGCATATATTGAATAAGCTGACATTTTCTTGATCCTCTTCCAGGAAATGAACTCAGTCATTTAATTAAATTCATGTGTTCTTTCGATTTACTGCAGACATACATGAGAATACATTGTGATTGCACATCAAAGCAAATGCCCAAGTGCAATATAGAGTTAATCAAAGCAGGCTGAAAAGCAGAGCTTGTGTAGGAGTGACTGTGCAAGACAATGTCTGTTTGCAAGCTGTCTATGTTTTGAGGTCATATGACCCCTGAGATCTTGCGCTTTAAGGGCAGAACATGCATCTTTGTGACAATGTGCTGTTGTTGTCATCACACAATAAACAGAACAACACTCAAATGCAATAAACTTTGATAGAATACTGTCACCACAGCAGTTAGCAGGCTATATTTAACATCTCATATCTATTTCATACCCACATACATTAACAGCCTATACTACCAGGAATCGCAGCTAGAGCAGGAGTATTGATTAATGCTATTTATTTATGCATTTGTAGGCAGATGATACAATGTTTCCTATTATTAAAGTGCATGTTCCCCACAACTGTACATGTAAGGCCACTTTTTATTGTATTATCAAAAACTGTCATTCATCAAGCCCTGAATATATGCAAAAATTTACAAGACACCGGCCAATAGGAAATTAAACCTAAAACATGCTTAATGTCAAGAATGTAGCTAAAACCTCGTAAAGGTGAAAAAAAAAAACATTACAAATATTTGTAACATTCTAAGAAGTCTCTTATACTCATAAAGGCTGAATTTATTGGATCAAACACAATAAAAATACAACCTGAATTCCGGAAATGTTGGGACATTTTTTAAATTTGAATAAAATTAAAAGAATTTCAAATCACATGGGTCAATATTTTATTCACAATAGAACATAGATAACATAACAAATGTTTAAACTGAGAAATTTTTATAATTTTATGCATAAAATGAGCTCAAAATAGTTGGGACGGGATCATGTTTAGTATCTCCTCTTCTTTTCAAAACAGTTTGAAGACATCTGGACATTGAGGTTATGAGTTTCTGGAGTTTTGGTGCTGGAATTTGGTCCCATTCTTGCCTGATGTAGGTTTCCAGCTGCTGAAGAGTTTGTGGTCGTCTTTGACGTATTTCTCATTTAATTATGCGCCAAATGTTCTCTATAGAACATTCGACCTCTGCCTTGCCGAAAGCTGACCAGATCAACTGAACTGAACTGAACTGTCTGTCTGTGTACATGATTACCTGGCTCACCTCAGTTCATTTCCATATGAGAGGCGGGATCACATTAGCTGTAATGAGGCGATACAGGAGAAACCGGACCACTCCTTACTTTCATACGGATTACATAAAAACAGATTATTTGTTTTCGACTTGAATTGGCTAATTTAAAATTAGACATTTCAAGCTTTCTATACATATATTTATCTTGTCTTTGAGGCATGTTTTCGCTGAGATTCTGGTTGTTTTATTTCCGTGTCTGTGAAGAGAGGCGACAGAGACAGAGATGACAGAGAACACACCCTGTTTATTTTCCTTATTCTACAAAATCACAGCATGTTGTTGTTATTATGAGTGTATACAAATAAAAGTAGACCCCTTACAGATTCGAATGGTGTATTGCTCTTATCTGAACGATCAAAAATGGCAGAGTAATTCAAGCTCATTTCTGCCTTATCAGGAAAATCTGCCACAAAACGCATATTCGTGTTTGTCGGCCCCAGAGGGTTAAAGGGGTCATATAATGCCATTTTTGTACAAGTTAATATGATTCTTTAGGGTCTAAATGAAAAGTTTGTAATATACTTAAAAACATCTCATTAGTATTGTAAGAAAAATAACTATTGTAAGTGCCTTTACAGTGCATGTGCCTTTAAATGTTAATGAGCTCTGCTCACCCCGCCCCCTCTGCTCTGTGGGGCGTGACACAACGCATGTGGAGTGTTGCCTTGACAACAGTTGAGGGTATATTTTGAAGGAAGAATGGCAGCGGGAGTTTGCTGGCCACATGTTGCACCATGTCCAATTCTTCTGATGTGCTTGCCTATACAAAAGCAAGTGATCAGATAACATAACTTATGTTGTTGTATTGGAAAACATAAATGCGAGTATTTATAGTCTTGAATCATATGCATTTGCAGGATATAAACAGTATTTTGCAGGTATTGTGTTAAAGTTACCATTCATCTTCATGCAGTTATAATTTCAGTCTGTGTCTCGTGTTTCCCCGCCTCTCGTGTCCATAATTGGCCTTCCTGTTCCTGTCCTCGTTCCATGTTCATTAGTTCATTTGTCTCCAGCCCTGTTAATTGCCCTGCACCTGTTTCTGTTCTTCCCTGTTGATTTCCTAGTGTTTATAAGCCCTGTGTTTCTCTGCCCCCGACAAGGCCCGCTCCTCAGTTCCCCAAGAAAATAGTTTTTTTGGGGGGGGTAAGAGGGTCACAGCCTGTGTGGCCGGGCCAAGGCCACAGAACCCCTCGGGCGGCCCGAAAGAGTAAGGCCGTGGCCTCCCGAGTTTTTGTTTGTTCCTGCTTTTTTTCCCCCTCCGTGGCAATGAAGTTCGCCACCCGCCTCCGCGCCCTTATACTCCATGAATTGCCTTTTGTGGAGTATGCCGAGGAGTTCTGCGGGCTCGCCAGGAGTTCGGAGCTTCATGACGCGGCCATTCTCCATCTGTTCCGGCTCGGGGCCGGTATCCACTGCTCTATCGACCTCCCAGACACCGCTGGATTAACCTGGAGAGAAGGGATATACTGGTGTCTGGGAGACATCCGGGCCCGAACCGGAGCCAACCCGTCCTCTTCCGCGACTCCCCCGAGCCCGCCGCTGTTCGCAGCTCCAACGAGCCTGTCGGCAGAATATGGGGCGAGCCCACCTGCCGAAGATAAGGCAGGCCTGCCATACGAGATTGTGGCAAGTCCGCCCGATATGGACAAGTGTCCTCCGGTGCCTGCGCCTCGACAGCGCCCTCTAAGTCCACAGAACACCTTTACCCGTCTTGGCTACCCGAAAAAATAAGGCCGTGGCCTCCCGAGCCTCCAGTCCCGCCATGGCCTCCTGAGTTCCTGGATCCGCCATGGCCTCCTGAGTTCCTGGATCCGCCATGGCCTCCTGAGTCCCCTGATCCGCCATGGCCTCCTGTGTCTCCTGTCCCGCCATGGCTTCCGGAACGGGCGCCGCTCTGGAGGCCGGTAGCCCGGCCCCCTGATCCCTGGAGGCCTCCAGAGCGCCCCCCCCCGTAATGTGGGGCGTAATGTCAGACTGTGTCTTGTGTTTCCCCGCCTCTCGTGTCCATATTTGGCCTTCCTGTTCCTGTCCTCATTCCCTATAATCATTAGTTTATTAGTCCCTAGCCCTGTGTTTAATTACTCCGCACCTGTTTCTGTTCTTCCTTGTTGATTTCCCAGTGTTCTTAAGCCCTGTGTCTCCCTGTCTCCCATGTCCTGTATTGTTCGTCATTCCCCAAGCTCCTCGTTCCGTGTTTTGGATTGAAATAAACCTGGTGATTAGAATCTCTGTGTCTCCTCGCTCCTTGCCCCAGTGCAGCGTGACAGCCTCACAGACATGATAAATATATCTATAGAAAGCTTTAAATTACTACTTAAAGAAATAAATAAAAAAGAAAACAAAAACTATTTAATATAAGCTTTATCCGTGAAGATGCACTTCTCTCTAAAGGCGCGTCTAACGAGGAGATGGCGAATCCTTACTATTTCCCCCGGACACATTCATGGAAATAACTTTTGCTGGGACTTGTGCTTTATTGTGTGTATTTGAACACAGAACTCTTCAGCTGTGCTGACGGCTCGCTGGTGCTGCGGGACACTAAACACCGTCGAGCTGCACGGACTCGTGTTGTTTCTACCAGCGCGGCAATTTTTTCATCAATAATTGACAGATGTCTAAAATATAAAGATAAGGAGAAGCCTAAAACAGGCCTGAGGACTGGCCCGCGTCTGAACTATGATGTGAATATTGGCCCGAAACCTAGCCCTAGGGACATAAAGTCAGATCTGACTTTAAATTAAATTTAAAAAAATAAATTAATTTGTGTTGTAATGCAAGCGTTACTGAACATGTACCGAGTAAAATATTACTGAAAATTGAGTAGTAATTCCTTACACTACAGCGTTACATCAAAAATTAATCCGTTACTGTAATACATTACTTTTGTAACACCTTAATCCCAACACTGATTATAGGATGGTTGTGTACAGGCACTGCTAACACACATATCAGTACAATCAACTTGTAAAAGTGGATATAGCATTATATGACCCCTTTAAGGCATGCTGGAGATCTTTGTATAAACCACTGATTGAGAAGCGTCCTGCAGACTTGCAGTGGAGACTGATGTACGGGGCTATAGCTACGAACAGACACGTGGCACACCTGAATCCAGCAGTGGGGAAAGATTGTGCATTTTGTGGGATTGAAGAAACGGTGAATCATTTATTTATTGATTGTTTTAGGTTGAAAGGACTTTTTTAACACAATGTTTTACAAAGTTTGGAGAAACATTTTCTTATCAGGAGTTTATAAGTGGTCCAAAATACAATTTTCAGGATAGGAGGAAAAAATGTTTACTGAATTTTGTGTTGGGGTCAGCTAAAATGTCTATTTGTAAAACTAGGAAAAATAAAATGTTGGGTATGGGTCCAATAAATGCTGAGATGATAATAAAAGGTATGATAACTGCTAGAATTAAGTTAAGTAAAGGATATTGCAATGTTTTCTGAAATTTGGTCAGTGGGAGGAGTTCTTTGTAAAATTGAAGAAAATGAATTGTTGATTTTGAATTTATAGAATTTTTTTTAAGCAGATATGATTTATTGGTGTTTATGTGAAAAGTATTGTGTGATATTAAGGTAGAAAGAAAAATGGTTTAATAAAGGTATTGTTAAGCCCCTCGCTCTCTCTCTTTACCAAATAGAAATACATGTGGTGGATTTAACTTGAAATACACTGACCTGCCTTTAGACTTTGATTACATTTACTATATACTACTGTCTATTAATAATGTTAGCAAATTAAACATCTTTTGAAAGGTCTAAAGGTTAATTGCAATATACAGTCTCTGTTTTATTATATAAATGTCCTTTTTCAAATGGAACACCTGACAGAAACAATCAATTATATTCATGCACATACACATACACTGACATAGTGGAAGTTTCCTGAGTTTCTTAGTTAAATAATGTGATGTAGAATTAGCCGCATAATGCTTTGTCTTTTATGATTAAATTTGCAAACATGGGAGAATCAGAGGTGTAATTTGAAAAAAAATAGTTGATGTTTTAATTACTTGAAATTTTAAACTTCATTGTAAAGTTATTTTTCATGTATTTCTATCTCAGCAAGTTCATTTTCTGCTGACATTTGATTACAAAGTTAATTCCTTTGCTGCCATGAAGCATCCTTATATCCGCACGTCCACAAAATAAAAAGAACATATGGACATGCACAGATTTTTAAACTGTTGTGAACTCATTTAAAACATAATTTAATGGCTGAGAAGTTGAGTTGAAATTATATCTATATTCAGTCTCTATGCATAAGCTGATTAATTTTAACCAGTGTTGAATTGGCTATTTGTGCACTGTGGAGGAAACTGGTTGTCTTGAGGGCTTCCATTTCCAAAATTATAAAAAGAATTAAAACTTCTCAGAAGAACAGACCGAGAAACCTCTACTGCTACACTGAGGTAATAGAATCTTAAAATATACATGCTACAACCTTTGTGAGCCAGCTGTATCAAACATTAAACATTTAAGTTCAACACAAAATTAAAATTCTGCTATCGTTTATTCATTCTTATGTTGTTCCAAACATTTATGTTTTTCCTTCTTTCAGTGGCGTAAAAAGTAAAATGTGTTTCCAGGCTGCTCTTTACCACACAATGAAAGTGAATTGGTAGTGGGGCTGTGAAGTGAACAGAATGTACTTGTGCATTGTATTTTAGACTTCTGAAATTATATGACACACAATAAATTATTTGTCAGGTAACCTGAAAATATAACTTAACCCTTGAATGCATGAATTAAAAAGACCATTTATGACATCATTGTACTATAAAATCTGCCAAAATGATAGGTTGTGGAATGTGCCACTTGATGACGTAATAGTGTGGCTAAACACTGCCTTTTCAGAATATGATCAACACCTGCTTCTACATCACTGCCTATTTAGCCCCGCCCACCAATTCGTTCATGTAGTGCAAATAAGGAGAGAGGCAAACGCAGGTCTTAGCAGAAATTAAACAATAAAGATTGTGCCGAAGACAACAAGACACTGTGCAGTGCTAAGTTGTGGAAAAACATTGCCTTCCTTCTGACCCTAAAATTACGAAAGAGTGGATGAACTTTATTTTTATATATATATATATATATATATATATATATATAATATATATATATATAATATATATATATATATATATATATATATATATATATATATATATATATATATTTATATATATATATATACACACACACACACACACACACACACACATATATATATATATATATATATATATAAATCGTTTTATAATGACATATAAAACAACATATTTAAACAATAGAATACAATGCAAAGAAAAAAAAACTAACAAAAAAAAAACAAGGGATGGAATTGGCTAACATGGATTGTTGGAATACAGCAGTTTTACATAAAAGTCGATTAAACAGGCTTTGAGGAAATCAAGGAAAGGCTGCCATACAACTTGGAATCGACAATGTGATTTGGGCTCCAATAAATGTATACCTTCCAATCTTATAACATGGAACAACTCAGACAACCATGTTTTGAAAAAAAGGGGATCTGAAGATTTCCAGTTTAAAAGTATTATCTTTTTGGCAAGTACCATACCCAACAACAGTGATTGTTGTTGAGAGCTTGAAAAAGTGTTCAGTACCTCAGACGTCCCCAAAACTGCTAGAATGGGATCAGGCTTCACCTTTGAAAAACCTTTGAAAAAACATGCCACTCCAGGATGAACTTTATTTTTAATGAAGTTCCAGAGTGTGTCTGTAAGAACTTGGTCATTTGTTCACTTCGTTTTACCATGGATTTGTTTACAAACAAGAAACAATTCGACACAGGATTTTCAGAAATACTGAAGATGATGATGCATTGCCGAATATATTGAATCTGACAGTTATATCACACCACACAAGTGTTTTTTTTTATTTATTACGTAGTCACTATTGCTTTGTCTGTTATAACAGATAATTTGGTATCACTTTATTTTAAAGTCCAATTCTTATCATTAACTAGTTGCTTGTTAACATGCATATTACTGGCATATTGGCTGTTTATTAATACTTATAAAGCACATAATGTCTTATTCTGCATGACCATGTTCTAGATCTCTTAACCCAACCCAGTACCTTACTATTATTTTGTTTTTTAGCTTATTGAGGGAAAACTCTTAGTTAATAGTGAATATTCTAAAGTGTTAGAGATCGTGTGATATGTACTGAGTATTTATGCGTTTTTAACCTTAATCACATCAGCGTCCCTCTGTGAAGGATGTAGGCTGTCAAACATACAGTACACATCAGCCAATCATAGCAGTGGATGTTTGCTTTCGAGTCTACAATCCACCACACGTTACGAAAAGGGGGGTCAAAACAGGACAGAAAATATAGCCTTCTAAATTATGATGTTTTTTAATGTAAAAATCTTGATAACAGTATAAGTGGACCTCTAATAAAATTAAAATTAAATAATAAAAAAGGCATCATTAGATGACGCTAATATTTGATCATTCAATCATCCGTGCAGGGCTGCGCTGCCCAAAAACATTGTTAGTCAACTATGGTTGCAAATTCTGTCATTACCAGCATGTACATTATTTACAGCAATAATCTGATATTAATCTTAACTCCAACTGATTAATTAGCAGAAGTTATCATTCCAACACCTGCTTGATGTCATTAACGACAGTTCTAGTCAACATGGTTCCAAATGATGGACATGCAAAAAAAGTTCCTACATTTTTGGCAAATAGTTGTGAGTATCCAGTTATTTTCTCCAATAATGTATCTTTATTTGGTAGTAAGTAGCTCATCCTGTTTGTTCTTGTTTTTTTAATTGTTTTTAAGTTTTAGCCAACTAATTTTTGATTTTCATCAGTAACTGTTATCTAATCTAAAAGATCAAACCCAAACAATTGTGAGAGAGTCTACCTGACATGCTACAGTAGTTAGCTATGACTCTTTATCTTTGGTTTTGTAAATTCCCATGCATATCCCATACAAAAATTACAGGAAGTTATTACAAAGTTTTGCATCAGACATGAGGCAGCTAGTGCCCATAGACTCTTATCTTGGTAATAGTGATAGAGTGTGACATTAAAAGAACCTCCCATGGAAGCTGCCGTTTCCAGCTGCTGGTAGCTAATTGTGACAGGCAACTCACTCATTCGTTCTCTCTGAGCGACCGCTCCTCTACACACTGATGAAACTATGATGTATTGGGTGATATGTATATGGGGCTTGTTGCTTATGGTGACATGTTAACACATTAAACTTAAAAATATAAATTTGTTTGCTCGCAATGATTCATTTAGCAAACTTAGTGCTGTGCGGGAAGTAAGGATGAGCTTTTTCTTCATTAAAACGCACATGAAATTTTCAGTCACATCTGATATGCATCAATTAATATTCATGAATTATTGAAATACAGGCAGAGAAATTCGCCAAAGTGCATTGCGATGCAAATGGGGGAAGAGGATGGCTTTTCATGCATCACCGCTAAAAATAGATGATGTTCAGAGAGGAGAAGGAGGAGTAGAGTGAAAAAAGAGAAAGCAGGAGGCAAAAAAAATGAGGAGAAAGACTGAAAGGAAAAGACCAAGGATAAAGGGGTAGAAGATGAAAAGAAAGATGGGGTTGTGCGAAAAAAATATGGGGAAAAGAACATTTCTGAAAGATTGAAGCTCTTTTTCTTTCAGAGGTCTGATGGTTCCTCATTGTAGAGGGTGGGCTTCAGGATTACCCCCCCCCCCTCCCCCCAAAAAAAGAAGTAGCAGCTCCACCTCTAATAGAAAAGAATACTTTGCATATGGGTCAAACTTTTACATCTTACGACTTTGCAAATTGCAAATGAGACTTGGAATGACTGGAATGGTGCTCACCAAAAGCACAGAATCATTCAGCTGTTTGATATGGTGATGCCATCACTGCCTGTGGGAAAAGCTTTCAGCCAACCAGTACAAACAATGCATTATTGTACAGCGTAATGTTTTCGGCCAAGATACTGAGCCTATTTTCAAACAAAAAAGTACATATTTGGTGGATCACTTCTAAAACGGCACCATTTCACAACCCCCCCCGCCCCCAAGGCACCGAACCCCCAAATGCTCCCCAGGTGCCCACTGCTCCAGGTGTATGTTCACTACTGTGTGTACACTTGGATGGGTTAAATGCAGAGCACACCACTCCCCCCTTTCCCCTTTTCATCATGTTGTCACTTTCATGTGACCTAGTGTCAGTTGCAGAACTTCACTGCCATTCACAACTCCTCTCATGTGACCTCAAGATTTTCACTTTAAGCTTTTACCTTTCAAACTTTCAGCCTTCTTCTTTCAAAGATCTATCAAATTATGTTAGAAGGTTTGAAATATAGCCCACTTTTGATACTGTTATGGTGCTTTTGCATCTTTTCTGAAGCTTATGAAACCCCAATTCATTGGAATTGCTTGCAAACAACATGAAATGCTGTTTCCTCCTGTGTTCCATGAAAGAAAGGGGGTGAACGACACGAGGGTGAGAAAATGATGACAGTGCTTTCATTTCTTTGGTGAAATACTCCTTTAAGCCTTTAAAACTTTAAACAGGTTTCCCAAACATGTTCTCAAACATGTTCTAAATAATAAATGTTAACATGCTTACGCGCATGCACAGTGTGCATGAATGGTCATGTGATATATGCGTTTTTGGTTGTGCAATGAACGATAACAATATTGTCATTATGTTATGTCTACTCTGCATATTAAGTTGAGATATAAGAAATTATTTTAAAAGAGTACGCCAAAGCTTTACAAGGTGTTTATAGCAGACCTCTGTTCAGTATTTACTTACCTCTTAGGAGTACATGTCAGCTTCCGCTCTTTTTCCTTTGACTGGACCCCCCCCCCCCCCCCCCACACACACACACACTTCCATAATAAGCATCTTTAGACTTCTCTTTTCTTTTCTCATTAATTTATCCCAGGTGTACTAAACACAACCATATGGACTAAAATTGGCAGTGCATAGTTGAGGCTTTTCGTGCAATTAATCAAAACATTGAAGTGCATAGATAATAACAGAATCAATGCAGCTGCTTCACGCCCAGTATGTGATGAGTACTGATCTGATACATACACTTTAAGTAGGCAGCACTACTAGTAAAAATACTATCATGTTTCTGAAATGGGGCTCACCCGAGAGTAGCTCAAAGGGAATGGGCTAGATGATGACTGTGAGGAAGGCAGACCTCTTTAAAATGCTTGGTTGAACTTGTCTTTGTGTTAGATTGATTTAGACTGGAGAGATTAATGGAATTGTATTTTTCATTAGGCATGGTCCAGCCACTCCTGAACAATGTCACATCCAGGTGAACCCGAGATTACCAGGTAATTGAGATCATTTTCCCCCTCGTACAGACAAAAGACCTTGCTTGTGTCCCTCCAATAAGTGTCAGAATATGTTTAAAAAGGAATCACTGTAACTGTATTAGCAATCAACTACTCTAAGGATGTTTTCTAAAAATTATGTTTTAATTAAACAGAACAATAGCTGGGTTTATTTATTTATTTATTCATTTATTTATAAATAAAATCAATTTAAGAATATATAAGAATTTATATGAGGAAAACTGGCAAGGCAAGACTATGACTAAACTGGGAAAGCTAGGGCAGGCTCCGTAAAGTAGCTATCAACTAAACAGTGATAAGCGCTATACAATTTGAGAAAAATCTGAGTGGGTGTAATATAGTGTGTGTGTGTGTGATTGACTGCAGGTGAGTCCAATCGGTGCAATGGAACATGGTAAATGTAGTCCAGGGTGACGTATAACAGTCTGTGTGGTGTGAGAGTCAATATGATGGAAGGGCGACCTCTGGTGGTAATTGGACGGAAGTCCATGAACCGGATTCGTGTACCCCCATCACAACCCCCCTAGAGCGGAGGCAGAACAGAGGGAGGGACAGAGGGCCAGGTCCATGTGGAAGTGGAGAGACAGGGGACTGAGGCAGAGCCGACAGAGCATAGCACAAAGGCAGAGCAGGGAACCGGAGCAAAACCAGCAGAGCAGGAAGTCAGGGTGGAGCAGGGAACCAGAGTGGAACCGGCGGAGCAGGGAACCAGAGCGGAGCCAGTGGAGCAGAGGACCAGGACGAAACATAGAGCCAGAGCGGAACCGGCAGAACAGGTGGAGCTGAGGACCACCACAACAGAGCAGACGGGTCTGAAGATACCCATGGCGGAGCAGCGGGAGCAGAAGACCACCACGGCGGAGGAGAAGACCACCAGGCTGGAGCAGACGGAACAGAAGACCACCACGGCGGAGGAGAAGACCACCAGGCTGGAGCAGACGGGGCAGAAGACCACCACGGCGGAACAGATGACCACCACTGAGGAGCAGACGTAGCAGAGACCCATGGTAGGGACAGGGACCTAGGGAAAACTGAGACACAAGAGACAGACAGAGCATATACAGGTGCTGGTCATAAAATTAGAATATCATGAAAAAGTTGATTTATTGCAGTAATACCATTCAAAAAGTGAAACTTGTATATTAGATTCATTCATTACACACAGACTGATATATTTCAAATGTTTATTTCCTTTAATTTTGATGATTATAACTGACAACTAATGAAAGTCCCAAATTCAGTATCTCAGAAAATTAGAATATCAATTAAGACCAATGCAAAAAAAAAGATTTTTAGAAATGTTGGCCAACTGAAAAGTATGAACATGAAAAGTATGAGCATATACAGCACTCAATATTTAGTTGGGGCTCCTTTGGCCTGGTTTACTGCAGCAATGTGGCGTGGCATGTAGTCGATCAGTCTGTGGCACTGCTCAGGTGTTATGAGAGCCCATGTTGCTCTGATAGTGGCCTTCAGCTCTTCTGAATTGTTGGGTCTGGTGTATTGCATCTTCTTCACAATACCCCATAGGTTTTCTATGGGGTTAAGGTCAGTCGAGTTTGCTGGCCAATCAAGAACAGGGATACCATGGTCCTTAAACTAGGTACTGGTAGCTTTGGCAGTGTGTGCAGGTGACAAGTCCTGTTGGAAAATTAAACCTGCATCTCCATAAAGTTGGTAAGCAGCAGGAAGCATGAAGTGCTCTAAAACTTCCTGGTAGACGGCTGCGTTGACCTTGGACCTCAGAAAACACAATGGACCAACACCAGCCGATGACATGGCACCCCAAACCATCAATGACTGTGGAAACTTTACACTGGACCTCAAGCAACGTGGATTATGTGCCTCTCCTCTCTTCCTCCAGACTCTGGGGCCTTGATTTCCAAAGGAAATGCAAAATTTACTTTCATCAGAGAACATAACTTTGGACCACTCAGCAGCAGTCCAGTCAAGACGCTTCTGACGCTGTCTCTTGTTCAAGAGTGGCTTGACACAAGGAATGTGACCGCTGAAACCCATGTCTTGCATACGTCTGTGCGTGGTGGTTCTTGAAGCACTGACTCCAGCTGCAGTCCACTCTTTGTGAATCTCCCCCACATTTTTGAATGTTTTTTTTTTTCACAATCCTCTCCAGGGTGCGGTTATCCTTATTGCTTGTACACTTTTTTCTACCACATCTTGTCCTTCACTTCGCCCCTCTATTAATATGCTTGGGCACAGAGCTCTGTGAACAGCCAGCCTCTTTAGCAATGACCTTTTGTGTGTTGCCCTCCTCGTGCAAGGTGTCAATGGTCGTCTTTTGGACAACTGTCAAGTCAGCAGTCTTCCCCATGATTGTGTAGCCTACAGAACTAGACTGAGAGACCATTTAAAGGCTTTTGCAGGGTGTTTTGAGTTAATTAGCTGATTAGAGTGTGGCACCAGGGGTCTTCAATATTGAACATTTTCACAATATTCTAATTTTCTGAGATACTGAATTTGGGACTTTCATTAGTTGTCAGTTATAATCGTCAAAATTAAAGGAAATAAACATTTGAAATATATCAGTCTGTGTGTAGTGAATGAATCTAATATACAAGTTTCACTTTTTGAATGGTATGACTGAAATAAATCAACTTTTTCATGATATTCTAATTTTATGACCAGTACCTGTACAGTCTCAAGGACCGAGGCAGGGAACACAAAAAGTTCATCAATAGTTTCCCTGGTGACAACTGAATGGTCAGACAGTTCATCAACAGGCTCACTGACTGAAACTGGACAGACAGATAATTCAGAATCAGATTTGAATGCAGAATTTAAACCAACAAACAGTTCACAATTGGATGCATTGACTGGTACTGGATTTGCGGACAGTTCAGTGATTGAAGCTGGACAGACAGACAGTTCATAATTAAATGAGATGAAGACACTGTGGTTAAATTACATTTTTGAAGGAAATAGCCCGGAAAAAATCGGTAACATCCCCTATATGTTTATGAATCAATACCAACACTTCGTACGCCAACGTCAGCTCCAGAAAAAGTAAGTATTACGCATTTGTTTTCCAAATTGCCTTTCTGAAAGGGCACTCTGTACGGCTAATTGCTAAAGCTACCATTGTCTCGGTCTGTTTTCACTGGTGCTGCCTTCAAGTGCTATCAGAATGATTGTGAATAGGAATGTGGTAGTTAAACGTTGCGTATGAAAGCAATGTGAGTCGATCGCTTGAAGTTGTCGAGCTCATAATCAGAAGTGGAACTTATAAAACTTTGTGATAGCATGAGACCAGCTATGTTGTTATTTTTATCCTGCCATGTTCCACGTCTGTGTAATTCATAAATGCAAATTTATTATGCACAGTATAATCAGATAACTGACTTTGAACTGAGTAGTTTTCTGTAAAGATAACAGGCTTGTACTAATAATGGAATGTTTATTTGCAAAGGCTAGCACTGTCTGCTAATTTGGAGCTTCAAGAGCTCTTGAAGTGCCGCCCTCTTCTCCGGGAGCAACAGCTCACTCGCATTTAAAGCAACATACTCAAATTCAGCGCGTTTTGGCTCATACCCTAAAAGTGGCAATTTTATCAAGCTATAAAAATGTATCTGTGTGGTATTTTGAGCTAAAACCTCACATATACGCTCTGGGAACATCAGAGACTTATTTTACATCTTATAAAAAGGGGCATAATAGGTCCCCTTTAAGGATACAGCATGCTAAAGATCCTAGTCACCACGGTGTGCTAAAAATAGTAAATATGAATGGAAATATACTTTAGAGATATTTTACTTATTAGAATTTCTAGGGGTACCAGTAATTGTGGCCATTGTGTATTATAAAAAAAATATTTATTTCATAATGTCATTTTCCGCCAATTTTATTTTATTTTTTAAAACTTCAATTAGAGATTAGACTCTTATTATTTTTTTTTTATTAGTATTATTATTTCCTTTTTTTATATTTAAGTCAAGTCAAGTCACCTTTATTTATATAGTGCTTTTAACAATACAGATTGTGTCAAAGCAGTGTTCAACAGGAAAGATAGTGTGTAATAATGCAAAACAGCAAACACTCAATTTTCAGTTAAAGTCAGTTCATCATTGATTCAGTGATGTCATCGACCAGCTCAGTTCAGTTCAAATAGTATCTGTGCAGTCAATTTGATGATATCGCTAGAAATTAAGTGTACCCAACTAAGCAAACCAGAGGCGACAGCGGCAAGGACCCAAAACTCCATCGGTGACACAAATGTAGAAAAAACCTTGGGAGGAACCAGGCTCAGTCGGGGGGCCAGTTCTCCTCTGGCCAGATGAAACCAGCAGTTTAATTCCATGCTGCAGCAAAGTCAGGTTGTGCAGAGGACTCATCTGGTTCCTGTGGTCTTGTGCCGATGGCCGTTTAGAAGATGAGGTCTTAGCTGGGGATCTGCCTCTGGGCTCATGTAGTTGTCCTAGTCTCCGCTGACATTCAAGGCTGCAGAGGTAATCTCTAGGTGCTGATCCACCATCTGGACTGGATACAGACTGGATCCTGATGACTGCAATGATTAAAGATCAAATGGATAAACAATGCTAAACAAACAAAAAATAAATAAAGATTTAGTTTCACAGCCTTCTTTGATCATATTTATTAAGGGTACCAACAGCTTTGACCATGACTGTATTATATATAACTAACTCTTTGTTGTATAACACTAAAACTTAAAATTACAAATGACCTCAGACTTATTTGTGCACATACTTTATGTATGGACTTAAAGTCATTCTAACACAAGTGTCTGCTAATGAATATCTCTAAACTATAAATGTAATATGCAGACACTCTGCTGCACAGGAACACTCAGAAAGTTAAGAGCCATCCAAGTTAATTACAGTCAGTGGTTGATTAGACAAGTGCACCACTCCACAAAATTATAGCGATAGTGGCTCTAGCCATGTTATAGAAAGTGAAGTAAAAAATGAATAAAACCAGAAGATATTAAATTATTAAAACATCACTTTTCACTTGAGTATTAATACACTGCGACTTTTCTCTTTCTAAATAAGACAAACTGAGGAGATATTAAATCTCAAGAAGCGATGAAGGTTAAAGTCTATAACAAACAGCTAAATGCTGTTTTTTGTGTGTGTGTGTGTGTGTGTGTGTGTGTGTGTGTAGCAGCCTGAAGTGTATGCGGTTGTATGTTTAAAAGCCCAAAAAACAATTTCAGCACACTCTTGATCACACTGTAATATTTATGAGGGAATATATTCATATAACACCTTTGATAAACAGCTTGAGTACATGAAAGTGAAATCATCATGGAATTGCATGCTGTATACATCAATAACTAAAATGAGAAACTTCATATTACTGTATGTCTCTGCACACAGAAGGGTCTTTTAAAAGCTCATACACTATTTCTGCACCAATGACAGTGGAGAAAGTACCAAAAGTTAGAGTAAATTAATTTTGAAATGGTTCTATATATGGGGTTTGCGTTCTCAGTAAAGCTATATTCAGATTAATCACAAATGCCCTGGATCATATTATGAATCATAAGCGCCTCTCCAGAAAGTAGAATGTTTATGAGTTGCCACTGAATTTTTGTGTTGTTTTCTTTATATAGCTTCAGTGTTTATTCTACACAGACATAGGCTTCACTCAAACAATTAGTCATGTTGTTTTATATAAAGTATATGGGTGTTTCTTCAGTTACAGACACTTAAAACTAAAAGTGGAAAATGGCAGTGAAGCTAAAGGTCAGACTACTTTTTCTCGCTAAGGCAAATTTTATAACTAGCATTTTATGTATCATAAATATGCACTATTAAATAATATATTTTTTGTTTTGTTTTGTTTTGTTTTGTTTTTGCATAAGTGACATTTAAGGCTCTACTGGAAGTTATGCAAAAAAATAAAAAATAAATAAAAATATAAAATTGCACAAGTACCTTGATTTCTCTTTATGCACTTCACATATCAGGTCATATATTTCATCACAAGCCTTTAAGATTGAAAGTCTAGCTCTGGGACAAGGGCACAGCAATAAAAATACATAAAGGCATTTGAAAAGTATAGCAAAAATAAATCATAGGGCCAAGGTGAAAAGTTTCCAAAACAATTTTAACGTGACCTTCAATTACTTGTTCAACTACAACTAGTTAACTGACTAACTAACTAACTAACTAACTAACTAAATAAATAAGTAAATCAATCATTGCAACATTTAAATGAATGAATGTATGAATTATGGTGAAGAGCAAACTGAATGAACTTATTTTCCTCTCCATTAACTGCTGAGAAAGTGTTTATGTTTAAATGGAAACTACTCAAGCAATGAAAACCCCAAATGCTTTTCCCAAATTATAGCAGTGATTGCTTGCAATATGCAAGATCGTCTCTGTGTGCTCGTGTGTGTATGTGTGTCTGCATGAGTGGGTGGGTTGTAGTGGTGTTCATGGGGTGTATTATTGGAGTCCTGCTGTTCTCCACCTGTCTTTGTTCTCTGTTGTGAAACATGAAGCCAAATCACTGTTGAACCTCTGAGCTCACAGCAGGACACACACACACATACACACACACACACACACACACACACACACACCTGATCACACAATCAGCTGATCTGTGTTTACTGTCTCAGTTTCATACAAAATACGAGCTGACACAAACACACAGGCAGCAAAAATGTCAATATGAATTTCTTACTCAATCATTCTTCATTCTTTTAGTTCATTTAAAACCACAAATATCATCAGCCCAGGCATTAAATAGGACAGGCGTTTTGATTCATGACAATCTAAGGACTGCTGCCAGTGCAGTTGCACAACATTGTGGGTTACACTGGTTTGTCAATAAGCCTAGATGACACATACTTGCACCTGTTTGCTTCTTGCATGCAGGTGCAGGTTCAAAGATTATCTTACTTACATATTGATTACTGTTGGCTCTATATTTAATGTGTTAGCATTTATAGTTTAGTGTTAATTCTTGCCTGCCGTACGAGAGGGTTTTGTCGATTCCTGAGTAATACAAAACATGTCCTTCTCAAAGAGAATAAATAAGGTTTATTCTGAGGTACAGTACAGCTGGGGAATGTTACTTGTAACACATTGCATTATTGTTAGGTCTGCATGTTTATTTTGACACCCATTTTAGCAGGTTATACTATTTACACTGTGTAGTAGCATATTTTTGACGCACACAGCACAATGAACTCAGCAGAAAATAGGGAGATTCACTGTAAACCTATTTATCAATATAGCCTTTTGCAAGTGCCTTTAGGAAACAATAAAATGATGGCGTGGGCTACACACTCACTGAAAAATGTCTTTCGACTTTAAGCAGTAACAAGCATAAAAACAGTAGTTTCTGTTCAGTAAACCTGACTGAATCTTGATGATTTCAGTAGTGTTGAATTATTAAATTATATTGATGGTGGACCAATTTGACCAGCATGGTCTTTCAGATGATGCTATAGTTGACCAAGGGAGACTTGCTGGTTAATCTAGTTCAGAAAGCTATAGGCACACCAGAATAACAGCATCCAAAACAAATACTGAAATCTGTCTTCTCAAAAGATTTAAAGGTTTAAAATGCAATATGGTGAACATTTTAAAAAGTGTCAAAAAAACAAAAACAAAAAAAAATTGTTAGATACAGGATTTATTTAGCCTCTGATCTTTATTAGCCTCTGATTTCTATGCAACCTTGTTTCATGGAATTAAATAACAATACTTATAATTAGATAACTGTGACTTTTTATTTCTGTAATCTCGGTATTCAGAAGAAAAACAAGTCATTATTGTGAGACATAAACATAGAAATCAAGACACTGTATAAACTCAAGCCAAATAATGAAATCACTAAAGGTTGTTGTTTTGTTCACATCTCAAAATTATTTATATATTTATTTGTTTCTGCACTAGAATAAAACAAAATATAATTGTGACTTTTATCTCAAAATTCTTTATTTTCTCACAGTTGCAAGATAAAAGATTAACCCCCCCGGTGGAAACAAGCTTCCTATACATTTTTCAACATAGCTAATGATCCAAAATCATCTTTTGACACCATCTGACAAGTTCAAACCTTAATTAAACAAAAATGTAGCTGGAAGTCTGTAGCGTATATGACCTGTGATATATGAACAATTAGAATGATTTGATTAATGGACACTGCAGAATCACTTGAGGTGCAAAAATAACATTAAAATGTGAAGTGAGGAGGCTATCAAACAACCACTGATTAAAATGATTCAAAAGGCCGTGAGATTTATTTGACTAATTAATTGTCCAATTGACTCACACAAGTCAAGTGAGCGCTGTATACAGAGTTAAAGGACCTAATTAAAATCTGAAGCTGATAATGAAGTGATTTAGGGAAGGATGTTGATTTAAGGATAACAGATTATGAGAACCACTTGAGAATGATGTCACTGTGTAAGGTTATATCCCTTCTGAGTTACATGAAAACAGTAACATTTATTAATTAATGATAGAACAGGAATAGTAGATCCGGTGTGTATAAATGCTCTGAGAACATCCACACATTCAAAGCAGAAGTCACAGCACGGGCAGAGACAGAGCAGCAAGTGTTAATATATAATTCATCTGCTCTGCTGCTCTCCTACAGCATTCTGCCATTCTGCTTTTCTTCTGTCACACATTCTCCTACAAATATTTCATCAGGTGCTTTTTTATTGTTTTATGCAATATATCTGACTTTAAGAAACATTTAATGAAAAACAGGATTTTGCTTGCTGTTTAAAGAGTTTAATGTGTGAATAGATACTCTGATAAGGATTTAAAAAAGAAAAAAAAAAACACAAAGAAATATAGGGAAAAATACTAGATTTCTTATTCAATTGAACTATTTTTATTAATATTCATTATTAATAAAATAATTCATTATTTAATGCAATATGTTTATTTATAAGCAGCCATCTTGCATTTATTTTCCCATGTATTTATTTTCACAGGTGCAATAATAATAATAATAATAATAATAATTTTAATTGATGGGAAAGCAAAAATGTGGAGAAAAAAGGGAACTGCAATGATCCCAAGCATACAGCCTCATCTGTAAAGCATGGTGGAGGTGGTGTCATGGCATGGGCATGCATGGCTGTCGCTGGAACAGGCCCTCTCAACTTTACTGATGACTTAATGTATGAAGACAGTAGCAGAATGAATTTGGAAGGGTACAAAACCATCTTGCCTACCAATATTCAAGAAAATGCCACCATATTCATTGGGAAGTGCTTCATATTGCATCAGGACAATGACCCAAAACACCCTGCCAGTTCAGTCAAGGAATTTATAAGGGCAAAGAAATGGAAAGTCTTAGATTGCCCAAGTCAATCACCAGATTTAAATCCGATTGAACATGAATTTCAGTAGCTGAAGAGGAGAGTAAAGGTAGAAACTCCCCAAAACAAGCAACAATTGAATTGGCTGCATTAAAGGCTGGGAAAAAGTCTTTCAAAGGATGAGACCAAGAGTCTGGTGATGTCTATGGGTCACTGCTGTGATTGTGTGCAAGGGATCTGCAACTAAATATTAGCTTTTAATCTTTTATATCTGCCTTATGTTCAACTGTCCCAATACTTATCCTCACATCAATGAGTAGGATGAACTCTAAAAGTGCTGTTCTTTAAATTTTGTGCCAATATTCAGCAAACAAATCCAGTGTTTTGCAAAAAAACTGCTTTGCAAAGAAAAACTCGACTTTCAAACAAATGCAAAGTGATTTGCAAATACAAAACTCTATTTGAGAGAAAATGCAGAGGTATGCACAAATATAGGTATTGTGTGCTACAACTGTGAGACTCATTTGCCTTTTTATGAGGAAACTTTATTTGCATAACACTGGATTTGTTTGATGAATATTGGCACAAAATTTGCTCCATACAAACATGTATGTGTTGAAATGGCTAATAATAAAATGTAGCCATTTCAAAATGTACATTCTGTAGCTTTGTCTCATATTCATCTTTTAATCTCCACAGCCAACAGAGCAATTTTGTCTTTACTGTTCCAATACTTATGGAGGGCACTGTCATGCTCTGGCATGAAACTCTAACCTTCCCCAGCTCCACCTGTATAGATCTGCTACGAGGTGATCATGTATGCTATATGGGGTTATTCATTTGTGTTATATGTGCAGCAGCACTATTTCCTACATGCTCAAAGCAGCACGTTGTGGATGTATTTCCAGTAGCAAGTTTCGCTGCTTGCTCTGCCGCAGCATTAGCGTAGCAGATATATTCTGTCAAGACCAAATACATTAACATTGTCATGTACATTACTATGCCAATCTCTCAAAGAGTTGTCATGACAGAAATATTTGAAATTGTGAGTTATTTTTAAACCTTTTATTTGTTTGTTTCTAGCATAAATTATAATGCAAATTAAAAAATATATATTTTAAAAAGTTTTTGAATATTTATGAAATATTTTATATCTAGTTTAAGATCACTTGTTAAACATTATAGCTGGACTTACACAATTTAAAGAATAAATAAATAAAATAAAAATTCTAATATACTAGTTTTCTGTCTTATCTCACCGTCTCTTTTTTGCATCTCTGTTTCTACCACGACTTAATGACTATTTCATTTTGTTAGTACTTCTCACCTCTTCACACATCCACACTTGATTAGTTCCTTTCCTTCTCTCAGTCATGTGAGCTCTGTCTGCCTGTCTCTTTTCTCTCTTGTTCCTCAGGCAAACAGAGCTATTCGAATATTTCATCTGTTTCTTCCTGAATCTTTCATGCAATATACCTGAATTCTCACTCTCTTTGCAGCCTCTCCTTCTTTCTGTGTTTCACACAAACTGCACATTTTGTTAAAGGTTTGTATTATTTCATTCTTCTTACCTCTGATTTTTATTTGTTTCCCCCCTCACTCCCACTCTTCCACCATCTATGCTGTTGATCTCTCTTCCCAGCTCTAAAGCTGACAGGAGGCCATGCTACAGGAACACTGGGGTTTGAAATCTGTCTGTGTAGGATGTTGGCTGCTCAGTGACAGTACTTCCTTTTATTACCCCAGTAAGTCTCACATTCATATGCACACAACTAGCATGTGTTCCTGGGCATATAATGCACTCACAAATATTTCATTTAATTTGAACAATCCAATGGTTCTTAACATCCCAAGATCAAGAACAGATAGCTTTCACCAAGATCATCACCCTAGCTCTTGTACAGTGTTATAAACATAAACAACAATGATTTATTTTAAAGTGCCCCTATTATGGATTTTTGAAAATTACCTTTCATGCAGTGTGTAACAGCTCTAAGTGAATGAAAACATCCAGCAAAGTTTTAAATCTGAAAATCTATGAAGTTATTGTCTCTCAAAAGAAAGAGTCGACTCTGAGTCATTGAAACGAGCAGTTTCATTTTGACGTCGACATGAAACAGCATATTGCCCGCCCACTTGTTGGTCTTTTCGCGTTGGTTGAAAAAAAATGCAAATTCATTCATTGCCACTAGATGCCTTTGGAGCAGTAAAAATTGTGATTTCCCCGGTAACACTGTACACAAAGCAGCACTGCTCTCACAAACACTGCTTTATCAGGCATTACAGGCATGATGAAATGAAAATGAGACCAATCACCACAGATTAGCGTCACACAAAGGAGGGGTTTGGAAAAATTAATCGTTGAGTGAATCGTTTGGGAGTCGTTGAGCAAGTAAAGTAAAAATAAATGCATATTATAAAACAATGAATGGGTTTTTTGCCCTTGCATGCATGTCAACCTGTTGTTGGGGACTCCCAAAACCAAAATATGCACCTTTCATTACCCATAATAGGGGCGCTTTAATAATTTATATACTCACAAGCCACTTGATTAAGTATACCTTGCTAGTACTGGATTGGACCCCCTTTTTCCTCCAGAACTGCCTTAATTCTCCATAACAGATTTAACAAACAGCTGGATACACTCCTCAGAGATTCTGGTCTATACTGTGGTGTTTAAGCAATGCTTGAAGGGGCCAAAAGTGTGCCAAGTAAATATCTCCCACACCATTACACCACCAGCATCAGCCTGAACCACTGATACAAGGCTGAATGGATCCATGCTTTCATATTGTTTACACCAAATTCCGACCCTACCATCTGAATGTCACGACAGAAATTGAGACTCATAAGACCAGGCAACCTTTTTCCAATCATATGTTGTCCAATTTTGGTGAGCCAGTATGAATTTAGCTGACAGGATTGGCACATAGCGTGGTCTTCTGTTGATGTTGCCCTTCTGTTTCAAGGTTTGATGTGTTGTGCATTCAGAGATGCTCTTCTGCATACCTCGGCTGTAACGAGTGGTTATTTTTCTGTTGCTTTGCACCAGTCTGGCTACTCTCCTCTGACCTCTGGCATCAATAAGGCATTTTCGCCCACAGAACTGCAACTCAATGGATATTTTCTCTTTTTTTTGGAAAATTCTCTGCAAACCCTAGAGATAGTTTTGTATCAAAATCCCAGTAGATCAGTCATTTCTGAAATACACAGACCAGCCCGTCTAGCAACAACAACCAACCCAGGCTCATTGGAAATACGTGCTTGTAGCGACATTTCTGCAACACTGATATTACATGCCTTACTGCACGTTTTGCAGCAGTTTCAAAGCAAAATGTCCACACTCTAAAAAATGCTGGGTTAAATACCACCCAGCACTGTGTAAAATATTGACAAACCCAGTGATTGGGTTCTTTTGACCCAGCGGTTGGGTTAAATGTTTAACCCAACCTTCTGGGCAGTAACCCAAATGCTGGGTCAAAAAAAAACAATCGCTGGGTTTGTCCATATTTTACCCAACGCTGGGTTGTATTTAACCCAGCATTTTTTAGAGTCCAGTAAGTGGGGCTAAAATGCCCATTCAGTATGTGATGGCCACATTTTTATTACGTTGTGACAGGCATGTATTTCCTGCGGTTTTATTATGCTGCTTCAAGTACATATTGCAGCTGTTCAAATTCAAATTTCCAGAGAGTGTCGCTATAAGATTAATGCTCTATCCTTGTTGGAAATAACCCCTATACCAAACCCAACCTTAAACCTATCCGATAGTGTTAACAAATGCAAAAGTAATATAAAAACGCCCTTGTCTACTCGGTTTTGAGCTGTTTTGTCAAACCACAGTTTCACAAAGCGCTTTACTTTTCAAGTGCAAAGCCATATCGCTTGAGTTACCAAGCAACCCTGAGTTAGAAAACACATACTTGTGAATCTTTATGTGTCGATAGTGTTCAAAAGTAACAGTTTATTGTCATAACACAATATTGTGCAAGGAAATGTGCAAAAATTGGGCTTTCTTAATCAAAACTCTAGCCCTATAAATCATACTTTGCTTGAAAAAGGAATAAAAGTAGTCCGAGCTTTAATGCCTCTAGTGTTCAACTGTATGTATAGGTGTTACGTGTTCTCCAGGAAGTCAGGCACGAACATCCAAAAATAACAGGCTTTTAATGACAGATAACTAGAAATGTGTAACATACACAATAACCGACAAAGACTGAACTGAAAACTTTAAATAGGCAGCAACTTAGGCAAAACACAGGTGAAGGGGTTTAACTAATAATGACCTAACGAGCAGATGAACTAATGAGCTAAATCAAACAGGAACAAAACCAAATAAGGCAACACATGAAAAGGCAGACCAAATAGAAAAAAACAAAACTAAAGTCCATAATCCTAACAATAGGTAGCCTATGTTTTTTTTTAGTTTTGCAGAAATGTAGGTAGAGGCATGTTTTTACAATGAGCCTGGGTATTGACCATGCCACATTCAAAACTTTGTACCAATGTATTGTTTTTGTTTTATAACTTTTTTTTTTTTTTACAATGTGGATAAATTCTATTATCTATATGCTGTGTTGCTTTATTGCAATAGCTTTTAATAAATGGGGAGAATTACTATAATCTTTCTATGTGTTATGTTACATTAGCCTTGTATGTCAAAATATTGTGCACGTGTGAAAAAGTGTAAAATAAAATGTGAAACATTCCCAAATTAATTGATATAGAAATTAATAACATTTTGAAATCAATCAATACCAAGCCTTTCATAGTACCTGTACAGATTCCAAGGCTGGCAAAGGTTTTTAACATCAACACCTGGTTGCTAGACTGAAACACTTTGCCCCACACACTGTGGCAGCTATCAACACACAGGCTTTGCACATGAGTGCAGGAAATGGCACATGTACTAATTAATCTTCTCTACCTAAAACAGATAAGAAAGCTGGGAGCTTTGATTAATGTCAAATCCAACTGCACTCATTATTATTCAATTATGGACTTGCCTCACATGAGTTTCAGTTCATGCTCCCAAACTAATTAGCTTCCACACCGCAAATGAAATCTGTGTTAAGCTCTGCTATCCAATTCAGCCTGAGTGGCATGGGCTCGCACTCTGCCAATGTTAGGAAGGCGGTAGCCAGCATTCTGCTAGCATGAATCCCTGCAGTCAGAGCAATGGAGTGCAGCCCAAAATCACATGTTGGGGAGAAAGATAATTACAATGTCTCGAAATAGAAAGAGTTTACGTTTATATTATATTCAGCCTCGATGTTTATCCTCAAACAGCGCTGTTAAGGCAAATAAAGTAAATAAGTGTATAAGAAGTTTGACAGCACAGTCAAACTCACCTAAACACATCCTGAGAAAATTATGATGTAAGCAATAACCCTTTATTCACAAAATAGCTGTCTTTAATGTTGAGAAACTTGATAAAATACAAGATCGGCAACTATTAATTTGAAAACCAGTGTACCGTTGATTGTGGCATGTGACTTTAAAGTCAGCATGCAACCCTATTTGTAACTTATTTTATTTCTGATTTACAGTATATATACATAATTCTCAATGATCCACATGATTTTATTCATATATAAATGTAAAATATTGATAAAAGTATTTAAAATAAAATGAAGTAAATTTTGTATGACAGCATTTTAGTGCCACGTTACAAAATAAATCTAACATTACAAGATTAAAGTCATAAGATTTTGAGAAAATAGTCAAATTACGAGAATTAAATTGTAGCAATACGAGAATAAAGTTTAAATATTTCAAGAATAAATTTAAAATTACAAGAATGAAGTTGAAATATTTGGAGAATAAAGTCAAAATTATGAGAATAAAGTTGAAATATTTGGAGAATAAAGTCAAAATTATGAGTATAAAGTAAAAATATTTTTAGAATAAAATAAAAATTACGAGAATGACTATGTTGCAATTACAAGATTAAAGTTATAATATTTTGAGTGTTTATTCAATAGCCTATTGCACCTGCAAATAGGCCGGACTGGGAGAACTGGGAGTTGTAATATTTTGAGAATATAGCCTATATAGCAATATAGGCTATACTCTCAAAATATTACAACTTTAATTTCTACAATTTAATTCTCATAATTTCAACTTTACTCTCAAAACGTTTTGACTTTATTCTTGTAAATTTGGACTTTATTCTCAAATATTTTGGCTTTATTCTTGTATATTTGACTATTCTCAAAGTATTATGACTTTAAACTTGTAATTTTATATTTCTTATATATTTTTTAAAGTTGCACTAAAATACTCTTGTAATTTTGAATCTATGTTGACTATAATATCGATATTTAAGGCTTTAGTGTTGTTTTTAATTTAAGTTTCAGTTTAACTACTTGATCAGTAAAGTGTCTAGATTGGGCCTAACCAGGGGTTAAATTGGGATTTGTTATGTGTGTGTGGGGGGGGGGGGGGCTCTATGGTATCGAGCTTATATATATATATATATATATATATATATATATATATATATATATATATATATATATATATATCGCTGGATCCGCTCCTCAGCTATCAATGAGAGGATCGTCTGTACTTCCTCAACAGACAACGACAGCCATTTTTTGGTTGTTTAAAAAAGGGGCGCTCATTCAAAACAATTGCGTTCAATCCTTCGCTGGCTGTGCAGATTTAAATCTAGCAGGAATGTTGTGTCTCGTGCCAAGTTCAATGACACAGGCAGTGACGATTTTCTCGGGCCAATCAGTGATCAGCAAAGTTTACACGTCATGTTTTGGTAACTGTACAGCTCGCTTGGAACCTCGGCCAAGGAGGAACTAAAAAAAGTACCAGGTACCAGGTACTGTTCCCAATGGAAAACCCCCCAAAAGTGAGCTGTACTGGACTGTACTGTGCCGTACCATGCCGTGGAAAAGCGCCATATGAGACAAAACTACTCAATGTCACATTTTATTATTAGCCGTTTCAACACATACAGTGCCCTCCAAAAGTATATATCATATTTGTAAATGTCTTGACTCCACAGCCAACAGAGCAATTTTGTCTTTACTGTTCCAAAACTCTTCTGGCTCACCTTTGTGCTTTTTTGCAAACTCTAATCTTGCCTTTCTATTTTTGGTGTTGGTCAGAGGTTTGCATCTTGCTGTGTAGCATCTGTAATTCTGTGTCAAAGTCTCCTGAGGACAGTAGATTGTCAGAGCATCACCCCAGCTTTCTGGAAGTTGTTGGTGATTTTACAGACACGTCTTTTGGGGTTCATTTTCACAGCTTTTATGATTTGTCTGTCATCAACTACTGTTGTTTTCTCAGCCGATCAGGTCGTTGTTAGTTGCTGGTGTCGCTGGTGGTTTCCAAACTCTTGATTTCTCCATGCCCTTTGTTTTTGCTATTGCTCTAATGGACTTCCTCTTTTCTTTTAGCATCCAAATTGCTTGCTTTTATCTCAAAGTCAGCTCCCTCATCTTCATCCTGGTTTGTGTGTGTCATCATCGATTGCAGGATTCAGAATCAGAAGTAATGGATATAACTGATACGACACATTCCCTGCTTTTAATTTCTGAAGAATTAATGCAACAGGACACAGCTGATCACTTAGAAAGACCTGTGAGGCAACTGTTCCAATACTTATGCTCACGTCAGATAAGGGGATAAAACTCTAAAAGTGCTGAACCTCTTAGCTGGTAAAACATCTATGTGTTGAATCACCCAATACGGACGGCCCTGGTCCAATTTAAACCCTGGGCCTAACACTGTTTATATGGCCCAGTTATCATCCCTCAAAAAACCTGACTGAAAGGTGGATGGAAATCAACTGTATATGTTTCACCATAATTAGGTCGCCCTCAATTAAAGGATTCAGTCTAAATATGATAAACGGCGCTGACTGACCGATTACAGAACGGACAGACAAATGAGCCTTCCCAAATCAGAGGCAGCGGAGGCCATTAGCACACATTAGCTTAACGCCACGCAGATAACACATTATCATGCTGTTGCATGCGTATTAAAATGAGTTAATCAGAACATATTCTCCACAGTGATAATCTGCCCAGAGTGATTATGGGAAATGGAGATAACAAAGTCATTTGGCTTCTCCTTACATGAGTTTATGACCACAGAATGCAGAAGTACACAGTGAAACGATGCAAGAGAACATTTTGACATGACAACTGGGTTACTTCATGCCTATAAATACTAATTTTATAGCTTGTTGTTTTTGACAACTGTAAGAAAATATCTAGTGTTTAATAAGGAAAAATAAGGATGACATTACTCCAGTTCCAGACCCCATATTAGTTCAGTCTACACAAAGAGACTGCGCACAAATCAAAAGGTCATTTTTATTGCCGTGACAATGCTATTCTGCCTTGGACGTGTGTTTATACTGGAAGCAAGTGACAAGTCGATGCGACAAAACTCAATCAATCCAATTATATCCGTTAAGTATATTCAAGAGGAATAAATTGTTAGTGCCCAATTCAGTTGATGGATGCTGCTGTTTTGATTTACTGCACAATTATCAGACACTTTTTTTCAGTGTCTGACTGAACTAATCATCAAACTGCTATAATTGTATTTGCAATTAAATTGTTACATTGATCAAAACATCAAAACATGATGTTTCTGGTCTCTTCTACTAATTTATATGACCTCTTTTAATGTACTTTAGGCAGATAAGTACAATAGCAATACTATATAATAACTATATTTATTTATTTATTACATGGACAAAGCAACAGTTTTAGAGGCTATTGGGACTTTTCCCTTAATTTTATAAAATACTATTGCTACTAACTGGCAACCCTGAAATGCAAATTTTGCCTTTCATTTGATAGTAATAGAAGACTTATTGGCTTCTGAAATTGTGCAAGTTATGATTGTCAATCTCATTTCATTTTAAATCAGTCTAATCAATATGTTAAGCAATTTTAAGACTAATATTCAGATTTTATTTTATAATTTAATTAAATTTTTAATGTCATGGTGTGGATTTTGGATGTTTATTTTAAATGTGTTTTATAATAAACAGACTCCTGAAATTAATTCTGTGACATGCTTTGAAATTCTGAATGATATAGAGACAGAGATAAAGTGAGAGAAGGAATGGAAATCATCATTAAATGTGAAAATCTAAAATAATGCAGATGTAAAAACAGCAATAAGCTTTACATACCTTATTACATTTACTTACAAATCTGAGATCAAGATTTTATTTATAGGCGCAGTCTACCGGCTTTTTACGAAGGCTTGATTGTGTTTATAGGGTGCACTGTAACGTGTTCATGCTTTGCGTTTCCATTCTTATAAAAATGGTCTGTTGACTTCCAGATTGGTTAGCTTCTGTGTTGTTCAAATTTGCATGCTGTTCAAAAACGTTACACTGCTTACCATTACTGGTAGTTGCATGTGCTCCCTGTGTACTGTAAACAATGACGTCAATATTGTCTAATCAGTTTGAGCCCAAGTCAGACCCAGAGACTATTACTGTAGAGGATCGAGACTCTTGCAGGACGTTTCAGAATGGTATGTGTTTTTTGTTATTTTTGTAGTTGTCATGTTTTTTACATATGCTGTTATTTGTAAATGCTACTGCTGTTTATGTTATATTTTGATTTTCAATTTTATCCTTACTAAATCTTTAATAGTAAAGTTCACTGCTGTCCTTGAAGGGTTTATTTGATTACAGACTGCAGATCTACAGTGATCGCTAATACTGACTGTACATGTATAGCACTGTTAGTTTTGTCTTTGTAGAACGAGTGTAGCCAAATGTCTGTCGTCAGACGAGCACATTACAAAGAATGTTTAATATTACTAAACGACTTCTATAACTTAATCAGCAAAATTAGTTTTGTTTGACAGGTTTTGCAGTTAAATACTTGATATACCATCTAAACCAGCAACAAACCAAATTAAACCAGCCTGAAATAGCATAGAAGTTCATGCATATCAAACATATATAGTGTAATATAACATAACACATCAATCTATTAATTTTTAAAGGTGCACTCTAAAGGTGTCTTGAACTCACTGATATAGAGGAGGAGAAAGTATTTTAACATGACAACAAATTACAAACTTTGGCTTTAAGGCATTTAGTTTCATTTTCTAGCAGGAACTTCCAGGGACAGAGGCAGGAAAGAGTGCTAAATTTCCTGTTTTTAATAGATTCTGACTTGTGTCACCTTGTCAGTAAAGCCGTCAGCTGGCAGTTGCGTTTGAACTGTCAGTCAAACATGGTTTCATAGCTCTATTGCAAACAATGTCCAGGGGGGACATGCACTCATATGCCTCGTCCTCTGTCTTCGGCACCGGACACACCCAAGGGCTCTCAGCTGTCATGTCTTTCTGCCCTTCATCTCACTTCAATTTCATTGAGTTTAATTAACAGGGATGTAGTCCTCCCCTGGGCCTGGGTAATGAGGTGAGACATCATGGACAGTGAAAGGACACACACACACACACGACCATTGGACAAGTAGTGTATTCTGTAGAATTTTACCTCAGATACATGTACAGAAAGAGAAAGAACAGTTTACTGATGTACTCTTAAAAATAAAGGTGCTTCACAACGCCATAGAATAATCTTTTTTGTCTAAATGGTTCCATAAAGAACCTTTAACATCTGAAGAACCTTTCCATTTCACAAAAGGTTCTTTGCAAAGAAAGAAAGTTCTTCAGATTATGTAAGTGCACATATTAATATATTTATGTTGTTACGGAAGCACACAGAGATATAGTTAGCAAGTTTGAGCACACACAGCAGAATGAGCAGGAAGAATCAGGCGAGTAACCAGCAGGACAATGATCGTTCAGCGTCTTGATGGAGAGAGTGATGAGAATGGCTTGTTTTACAGATGGAGGAAGCACTCCATTGCCGAGATCCAAGAGAGGATGACCAGAAGACGAAGGAGGACGGGGAAAAGGAGAACACGCTGGAGAAACACAAGGAGGTAAGTATAGGAGTAAACACTTTTCAGAAGATCGTTAGGAAATATCAATTGCATCAGGTAGGAGTACAAATGGTATTAACGAGACCGGACACTGGAGTGGGGTGCTGTGAGTGCTTATGTAGTGAGTTGATTGAATGAGTTGATGAGAAACAGGTGTGGGTGATCAGAATTCTGATGATGAGGTGCGCTGGGATTGGCTGGGCTGTGGATCAGGCTGTTCTGTGTCAGTACCACCCCCCCCCCCCCCCCGCCCGCTCCTGACGGAATTGGTAGCTGTAGTAGTGGAAATAAGAATCCGTCGGAGATTGTCCACGAGCTCTTGGAATGGGTCGGGGGTACTCATACTGCTGGCGAATCTCTTCATGTTTGGTCCGGTGTTCTGTTACGGAAGCACACCAGGACACAGAGATATAGTTAGCAGGTTTATTGAGCGCACACAGCAGAATCAGCGGGAGGAATCAGGTGAGTAACCAGGACAATGATCGTTTGGGGTCTTGATGGGGAGAGTGATGAGAATGGCTTGTCTTACAGATGGAGGGAGCACTCCAGTGCCGAGATCCAAGAGAGGATGACCAGAAGACGAAGGAGGACAACACTCTGGAGAAACACAAGGAGGTAAGTATAGGAGTAAACACTTTTCAGAAGATCGTTAGGAAATATCAATTGCATCAGGTAGGAGTACAAATGGTATTAACGAGACCAGACACTGGAGTGGGGTGCTGTGAGTGCTTTTGTAGTGAGTTGATTGAATGAGTCGATGAGAAACAGGTGTGGGTGATCAGAATTCTGGTGATGAGGTGCGCTGGGATTGGCTGGGCTGTAGATCAGGCTGTTCTTTGTCATATGTATGTATGTATATGTATTTATTTATATTCTTTCTTTCAGTTCATTTATAATGTTTTCATTACAAATAATATGATTAGAGTTTGAGGGCAGAGTTGACCTGAAAAAACTAACACAAATTTCAGATTTTTTTTTTGTATTTGTTTTAAGTAGTTTTTTCTATAAATGGTAAACTGAGCTGCACAAATTCATATTTATGTAAAATTATCATGATGATCATCTGGAAATCTGGCCTCTTTTCTTTTTACGTAAGAATTCACATGGTCAGCATCACAAATTTGATCTGATTAGTTTTCTATACATAACTTGATCATAGATTATTTTGTATTATACATTATTTAAAAATCTACCCATATATATATATATATATATATATATATATATATATATATATATATATATATATATATATATATATATTGGTGGGAATGCACATCATCTTGAGTTCCAGAAACTTTACTTGGCAGAACATTGAACAGAAAGAGACAAATATGAACCAGTGAAGGAACTTTCATATTAATGCACATCATAGATAATTCAGATGCACCAAGGGCTACATTTTGTCTAAAACATAAATCTATCATATTTAACTGCTACATGTTCTACCTTTTCCTTCAGCGTTTTGGAGAAAAAAACATTTTATTGCTCTCTCCTTTTTTCCCTAACATCCTGCCTCAAATCAGCATTTGCAGGATTTAGCATTCATTAAATCAAATAAATGCATGTAAATAAATGCAGAACAGGAAATATTTGCTTACAAGCAAACAAGCTAGTAGTGAATAGTGAATTGTTTCTACAACCTGGATTCCGGAAATGTTGGGACGTTTTTTTCAATTTGAATAAAATGAAAACTAAAAGACTTTCAAATCACATGAACCAATATTTTATTCACAATAGAACACAGATAACATAACAAATGTTTAAACTGAGAAATTCTACAATTTTATGCACAAAATGAGCTCGTTTCAAATTTGATGCCTGCTACAGGTCTCAAAATAATTGGGACGGGGGCATGTTTACCATGGTGTAGCATCTCTCTAATATCGCACTCTTATCAGCCAATCAGATTCGAGGACCAGAAAGAACTGTTGTGTGTGTGTGTGTATGTATATATATATATATATATATATATATATATATATATATATATATACACACATGTATGTATGTGTGTGTGTATATATATATATATATATATATATATATATATATATATATATATATATATATATATATATATATATATATATATATATATATATATATATACGTATGCCTACGATTTTACTGTTCAAAAAGTTCATCTGTTCATTGTGTTTCTGCCTTTCTCTTAAATTGCCTCATTTCTCATTCCATCACTATCAAGTATATAGAAGTATATAAGTATATTGGATAGGAATAAAAAAGGTTATTTAAAGGTATAAAAAAGGTTATATAGCCCTCGTGTGAAGCCCTCTTAGTTTCTTCTTAAATGGGTGTGTATAGAGTATTTACAGAGTGTTAACTTTCAGTTTTAGTTACTTTTTCTTATTTGTAAGTCGCTTTGGATAAAAGTGTCTGCTAAATGGCTAAAAGTAAGTAAAAAGTAAGTATATGCAAGTCATGTTTCTTTACCTGAAAAAAACACACTAAAATAAATAATAAAGGGCATTTAGATGAAGAGAGGAAGAAAAAACAAAGAGAAAGTGAAAGAGAGAGGGTGAGAAAACGCATCAAGAAAGCAAAAGTGCAAAGAAAAGTAATTAAATGCCAATCAGAAAATATGGGAATCGATAAGCAAGGCAACTCAAGGGGTGTGCTGAACTGCAATCAATACAAAACGCCTCATAAGACTAATTTAACTTTCAGTTTTATAGATAATAGGCAGACAGGAAGTCTTTTGCTCAAGGTTGAAGACAACCTCTGGCTTTGTCAGCCTGAAAAAAAAGAGAAATAAAATGATTTCCACTGCAGGTTTACACTGATGAATGAGTAAACACGGGCTAAGAACGAGACGATCAGTCAGTCAGTCTGTTTATTCATTCAGAAGAGACTCCTCGATTCTCTCTGGAATCAGTCACCAACCATGACCACTGACCAGGGACTGCATTTAAAACCCAGCAGGGTCGCTGGTGTCGCAGCTTCAGGCTATTTACTCCATTACTGCCTACTCCATTATTGGATCATTATTGGTGTAATTTATGAGTTAAATGCACACAGAGTTGTTTTTCGAGCAGTTGAGCAGACCACTTGCTGGGGCTTCAGAGGAGCTGGATTCTGGGAATTTGTTGCAGGGCTTTTTTGGGATGGTATGTAAACATGATAAATCCATATAAGTCAGTCACAAAGGATCAAGAACAACAAGCGAGCCTGGCAGTTTACCATGAACTTCTGCATTTCACAGAAATAAAATGTGAATCTGAACCTTGTCTGTCAGTTTAATCCACAAATTTTAGAATTCCACATACTGGAATCCCACTAAATTCCAACCATTAGAAACGCACTGAGGTGAAACGGATTCCATCTTCCTTGAAAGGTGTGATTAATTAAATTATCACACATTCTAAATCATTTTCTGACCTCCTATGAGTAAAAATTACTGATTGGATTAATAATCTCTCCTAAAACTCTAATAAAATATAAATTATTTTGAGACATCTAAAACAAGTACACTTGTGATCTTTTAATTTTGAAATGTTAAAAAAAAAAAAAAAAAAGTTTCCAGAATAATAACCCCCCCAAAAAAGTAATTATTTATATGTGTGTGTGCGTGTTTGTGTGTATACATATGTATAGTTTCCACAAACAATATAAGCAGCAAAACAGTTTTGACTGCAGTAATAGCTGCTGAAAATTCTGTTTTACCCTCACAGAAATAAAATATATTTAAAATATATAGAAATACAATTATTTTCAGATGTAGTCATATTTCACAATATTGCAATATATTTTTTTATCAAATAAATCTATTACATTTCAATTATATTTTTCAACCATTTTATGTAAAAGAGCTTGTGGATGCTGTATATTCAGTGCCAACATGTGCTGTCTCAAAAGAAAGATACACAAGGTTTGGCTTCAAAAATGCAGGTTTCCAACCAGCCATGTTTATTTGTGGCTGACGAAACATGTGTAATACTTTGTGAAGGGTGTCAAGACTTTTCACACTACTTCCTTAGGTAAGAGATTAAATTTGACAGAAACACCTTTACTATAACATGGAACTATCTACCCTACTAGCAGGTGCATTGCATACAAGCCTTTCAACACTCTACTGTCAGCATGATGGATCTTAAAAGGTATGCATGTGTTTAACATAGTCGCAGTGTAAATTTCATTAGCAAGCAATCAACACTTTTGACTGCTGTTTCTCATGTCTGTCAGGCATAACAGAACTGAAATAACCCAAAATGCACAAATAATTTTGGCTAGAGAAGGACTTGACACAACACTTCACACAGTGTGAAATTCATCAATATCCCATACCACCAAACATGAGCTACTGCGCAACACTCTCGCACAGACTTTTTTTTGTCATGCAAAAAAAGAAAAACGTATTGTAACATTGTGAACATATTCAAATATATAAAAATAATTAAGATTTATTTGTATTGTAATAAAATATTTTTTTATCAAATGAATACAGCTTTGGTTAGCATAAGAGACTTTGTGATTATTACAAAATTCAGACAGGCAGTGTAATATCTGTAAAAATTGACTGTAAATTTATTGTCACGATCACAAAAGAGGATTCAGTAGTGAATGTGAAATATAACAATTTATTAGTGAGAGTTCAAGCAAGAGTCAAATGAAGCATGTGTAGAATAACAGTCACTCTTGGCAGTGCAGGGACGTAAATGGGCAGCCGTGTATCTCCCGGGAACATACGGAAGATCCGCAGAGAACTGGAACGGAATCCAAAGGAGACGAAGAACAGGAACAGGGAAACTTGAACACAACCAGGAACTCCTGAAGCTTGCAGATGACACTACACTCATTGGCCTCATCCAGGACGGTGACAAGTTCAAGTTTATTTGTATAGCGCTTTTTACGATACAAATCGTTGCAAAGCAGCTCTACAGGAAATTAAGTTTCCACAATATATTTATATATTGCAGAACCTTAATATATTTAACTTATGGCAAAATTTGGTAATTCTGTATGTTGTCTGAGTGTTGGCATCCTCTGAGGTCCTCTGAGGGGTTGGCATTATCTTTTCTCAGGTGTTCGGTCATCTCAGATCATTTAAGGGTTGGATCCAGACTGAAGCTTCTGTAATTCCGGCAGAAACAGAGAAACAAATAGAGACATAATTAGCGTAGCTGCTGTTCCATCTAAGCAAAAATTATTTGTTCAACCCAAGCTAAAGAATAATAATAATGTACATTTGATCAGATATAACTGCAGTACAAGATTGCATTATGCAAGATTGCAATACAAAGATGCATTATGTGAATGCTTGGCTAAAGAGATGTGTCTTTAATCTAGATTTAAACAGAGAGAGTGTGTCTGAACCCCGAACGTTATCAGCAAGGCTATTCCAGAGTTTGGAAAAGTTTCCAAAAGTGAAATTCATTTTCATTAATTATGTCATAAGTATGCAATGTTTGTAAATGTTATTTTATAAAGTGTTGCAAATTATATTATATTATATTATATTATATTATATTATATTATATTATATTATATTATATTATTGGAAGCAAAAACGTTTTTATAAAAAATATGGCAGAGTATGAGTGGTATTAAATTTTAAGAAAATCTTACAATTGCATAATATCAGAAACTATATTATATGGTATAATTATCAAACAATTCATTCAGTAAATGGGAAATGACCATCCACAGCTGCTCAGCTATACATTCGGTTGATGGAAAGCAGCTTCTGCAGTTATGGCATATTGGCATGCAGTTGACAAACACGTAGCTTCACCCCCCGTTGACCCGTGTTCTGGATAATCGATATATTTACGGATGCTGAAAATTAGGTTACAGACAGTCAGGGTTGAATGCGTTCAGCATACTTATACAGTCGATTGCCCATGAAACCAAGAGACTATTCAGAGCCATTACCTTTCCACAACACTGACTTCTGCTAAACCATCTGTCGCAAGTATGCCACACCGTAATAACGGTTTTGGTATTTTGACTATAGTTAAGCCAGTAGACAGGAAACTAATGAAAATGACAGCCGTCAGTCATAATTTACTACTGATTACAGGATCTTGTATTAAAGGACCTTAAAGGGATAGTCTTTTATATAAAAAAGTATGTTTTTTATATAAAAAAGTATGTTTTTATTTATTTATTTAGATTATTTTGCTTTAATAATGACACTTTTCTTAAAACCTTGCTTCTGTCACATGTCGGTTTCCATTTTGTCCTTATTTGGCATCTCCTGTTCTAGTTTAGTTAATTATCATTCAGTTCACCTGTCTTGTGTTAATCATCTCGATTGCTCATTAGTTTGTGGTCTTTATAAGCCTTGAGTTCCAGAGTCTTTTTGTCCAGTCTTAAAGTGACTTTCTGTTATTTAGAAATGTTGTTTCACTGCTCTGTGTTATTAAAGCTCACTTTTGATATATTCCCTTGTCTTGTGTTCCCTGGAACGTCGAACAGTTACAGAAGACTGGACCGATACAGAAGATGAGGCTGAGGTTAGTTCCCAGTAAAGTTTGCGCATTGGAACATCAGCCAACCGCCGCCCATGGCCAACGCAAGTCTGCCACCCGCGACTCTCCAAAGCCCGCTGTTCGCGGGGAAATTCCTGCCACCGTCTGCGGCTCCTCCAGACCCCGCCGTTCACTGAAGATTGTCGCCACCATCTGCGGCTCCCCCAGACCCGCCATTCGTGGGAGATCATCGCTGCCGTCCGTGGTTCACCCAGAACCGCCGTTCACGGGAGATGATTGCCGCCGTCCGCGGCTCCGCCTGCAGAGAGTATGGCAAGCTCGCTAACGGAGGCTCATGTACCTTTTGGGGCTATCGGTTATCTTTGAATGTCTTGGCCTCCAGTGCCTGCTCCTCGCACGAGCCCTCCTATGAATCCGCTGGTCCCGTCCAGCTCTCCTTGGTCTCCGCTGGTCCCGTCCAGCTCCGCGCCCCCAAGTGCCCGCGCCAGCCGAGCGCCCTCAAGAGCCAGCTCCTCCTGAGCGCCCCAAAGAGACTGCTCCACCAAAGAGGAGCTTCTCCAAAACTTTTTTGAGGGGGGGCTATATACTCCTGGCCTGGATAACCATAGTAGTCGTGGGGAAGATGGTTCCTTGATCTAATCCCCCTGAAAAAATAGTCCCGCCTGGGCTCCCTGAGCCCCCAGACTCACCATGACCGTCCAAGCTGCCTAATCCGCCATGGCCTCCCGAGTCCCCTGATCCGCCCTGGAGGCTTCCCTTGTCTCCTCCCTGCCTGTCCTGGCCTTGCTACAGCCTCCAGGGCGCCCGCCCTCCCGATATCTGTCACGTGTCAGTTTACATTTTAGTTCCGTTTTGTCCTTATTTGGCATTTCCTGTCCTAGTTTAGTTAATTATTCAGTTAACCTGTCTTGCTAATCTTGTTTGCTCATTAGTTTGTGGTCTTTATAAGCCTTGAGTTCCAGAGTCTTTTTGTCCAGTCTTAAAGTGACTTTCTGTTATTCAGAAACGTTGTTTCACTGCTCTGTGTTATTAAATCTCACTTTTGATATAGTCCCTCGTCCTGTGTTCCCTGGAACGCCGTACCGTTACAGCTTCCTTGACACAATTTTTAATTTAAAGATAATTCTTTAAATTAACACCAGTTTGTGAGACATGTATGCTAAATTTCCAAGTGATTAAACTATAGGGATGTTAAACAAAAGTGTAATTGTGTGGGTAAACAAATCAGTTTTATGGAACTCCTCTGAGTTTTGGTGTGAAGGCTGGTGGAAACTCATTAGCAGTATTTCAAAAATTATTTCACATTAATCTGAATAATTACCTTAACAAAACTGTCTCTGAAAGATCTGCTCAGCCAGTGGCCATAAACACCCTCACCAGACAAGCAAAGTTACATGCATACTTTTTCCACAAAAATCTTAGCAGGGAATGCTTATATCCTTGCAGTCTTCTGAGCACTTTTCCAAAGCATTTTGGAGGAATGTGGTTATAATGGTCAGCTCATTAGAAAGATGAAAGGATAATTTGTTTAGTGTTGCTTTATGTAAAGAACATGGCCAAGAGATGGCTTAATTATTGCTCCGCTGACATATTCTTAGTGTCTGCTTCATATTTAACTGAGATGTATTTTTGAATTATGTGGCATATGGGTAAAAATATAAAAAATAAAAACAAATAACACACAGGCCATTATTTGCATCATTTGATAAAAAGTATCTAACTAAAGAGCTCCGTTAGATTTAATACAATTATATCCTGAGAAAAAAAATGTAAATACACACCATTGTTAATTTGTTAAATGTTAATTTCACAACATTTCTTGTTACAAAAAAATAAGTGAATAAAAAAGAAAGCATGTTATAAGTCAATAGCAGATCCACTGCATATATTAACTTTTTATAAATGGGATTTTTAGTGGCATCTTTTACTTAGTTGCAAGACTTGCCACAGACACAAAAGGCCAGTTTTTCTGTGTCTTATGGGTCATATAAATCCATATAAATGGAACAATCAAATTTAATTAATTTCGCCCCTTGACCTTTTAAAAGAGAAAGGAGCAATTCAGAACTCAAAACTTCCTCTAATAAATGAATCAAATTAATAATAATAATAAAAAAAGAGTAAAATGTGAAATGCAAATTTTGCTGCAACTTTCACAACTCAAAACCTTTTCTCCATTCCAAAAAGAGAATTAATGGATGCAGTTGACAGCTGGATTTTCATAACATTAACATACGGCTGTCAACAATGATTCATCAACAGTGAGTACTGGGCAAAATAATTAATCACATACATGCACACAAACATTGTATGCAGAACTCTTATTTTTTAATATCTATATTACAGTGAAATGCTAATAACAAATAAAATTATACATCCTTATATTTTGCCAAAGCTGATATCTGACACTTTTTTAAATCAACACAGTCAAAAGACCAGAAACAATTAACATGCATCACTGCACAGAATATAATGGCTGTACAACAATTTATACACATAATATAATGCCAGTACATCAATTCATGCTCAGAATAATACATTGTCTAGAAACTTTTCTGTCTCTCATGTCGTGTGAATGGCAGGTGATTCCAGGGCTGTATACTGCACTGCATGTTCATGTGTGTGTGTGTGTGTGTGTGTGTGTGTGTGTGTGTGTGTGTGTGTGTGTGTGCCTGTGTTTGTTCGTTGTGTGATGTATTGGCTGGGGTTATAATGTGATAAGGCCGGTTCGATGGTACAATACTTTATGTGGTTCATTTCAGTGTTGCTAGACTCAAGACAAATGGCAGCGATGTTTGGTAAATGACCTGGTGGATGATGGTAGCCTTATAGTTATGGATACAGGTTAGATCCCAGCAAGAAATGACCAAGAAATTGGAATCCATAATTGTCCTATTACCAGACGTATAGTCTGTCATTTCTTACAATTAGACATAAGAAAGGAACAAAAAACAAACAAACAAAAAACATAATATCTTAATATTATTATTTACATTCTGATTAATTTCCTTAAAACTTCATTTTGGGAAGCTATTAGCTGCTTGACAGTCCTCTAGCCTGTGTTTTTATTAACTGTGAAGCAATACTGAATTTGCGTTACCTCAAATACCCACCTACTCACTTATACCATTGAACCCACACTCATCATTAGCAGAACTGTTATTTGTTTAATTGCTTGCTTGCTGCATTGTTTAGATTTTATTAAAAACTGTCTAAGCTGAGCCTGCATTACACCCTAACCAGATATGACATTTTCCAACATATTTTCCCCACTGAAAGAAAAAGTACTGCAACAAAACCACAGCTAATTAGAACATATTAATAATGTTTGTATGTACATCTGTATTAGCCATGATTTTGAACCATCAAAATGGAATCTATAGATATCACTTTGACTTTGACATGGTGTTAACATTTCTAAACGAGAACACAAAAGATGTGACAAAAAAAAGAATTACAGAATAAAATAACTTTCTTATTGCTGATAATAAATTTCTGATAAAATAATGATAAATAATACATAATATAAATAATAATACACTTCTGATCATCAGGGACGGATTAACGCAAGGGAGAGCTGGTTATGTATTCTTAAAGGGCTGCGTTTCAGTCACCATTTCTTATTTATCCCGTTGACTGACAACATAAACAGTAAAATATATAAAGGAAAACAGTTGTATTGAGAATTTGGCTGCATTAAAATACAGTATGAGCACAGAGAGACAAACAAATGTAAAAGGCAATATGACGCGATGACGTCATGAATATGGTAATTAGCGCATGACGTCATCTGGCGACATTTAGCGACTTTTCAAACTGGGTTTAGCTACTTTCCATCGAAAAAAGTTGGCAACACTGAATAAGAGGCGTTCAGATGAGTCGTCGCTGAAACAGCTCTTTTGTTCAGTGTGCGCGCTCCTGAATCTGCTCTCTGCCGATTTCTCTCATCAGAAACAACAAAGTGCAGAAGTGCATACGATGTAAGCAAGATATTAATTTCACAATGTAAGCAACTTCAGTGATTATGGGAGTTTTTGAGATTTAATTCTGCCAATGATAATGTTCTTTGATAATGTAAATGGAGTGTCTATTTACACTTAGTGCAAATAGCCCACCTTCTGGCAGAGGCTATTTACAATAACTCCACTCACCAACGTGTGATTGGGACTGTCAAGATTATAAAAAAACCCAGTTCTGAACCGTTAGTTCCAGTGGCGCAGATGGTAAAGCGCATGCGTTTTGACGCGATTGACGAGATTTCGAACCTGCCTTTTGCCGAACTTTTTATCTCCCTTTTCAGATCACATCGTAAAAGCATTTATTGTCAATAAAAATTAAAGAAATAACCAAAAAGTTGAAAATAAAGTATAGGATAGGTGTCGGGAGGGCTTTATATCAGAATCAGAATCAGAAAGAGCTTTATTGCCAAGTGTGTTTGCACACACAAGGAATTTGTCTTGGTGTTATGAGCTTCCAGTACAGAAAGTACAAACATAGTGCAGACAACATATAATTAAGGTGATAAAGAACACTAATGAAGAGAATATACAATAATTAAGAATAACAATAGTAATAAAAATAAAAATAAAATTATACAGAAAAGAGACATGACCATAGACAGAACTGTGAATGTGCATGTGTCCTATGTACAGATGAAGATTTGATGGGTTATTTACAGATGTACAGTACCGGGGTGTGTTATGTGTTGTTCAGGTGGGATACGGCCTGGGGGAAAAAACTGTTCTTGTGTCTGGCTGTTCTGGTGCTCAGTGATCTGTAGCGCCGGCCAGAGGGCAACAGTACAAAGAGAGAGTGAGCTGGGTGTGAGGGGTCCAGAGTGACTTTCTTAGCCCTTTTCCTCACTCTGGAGGTGTAAAGTTCTTGGAGGCTGGGCAGAGGGGCACCGATAATTCTCTCAGCAGTCCTAACTGTCCGTTGTAGTCTTCTGATGTCTGTTTTGGTAGCTGAACCAAACCAAACAGTTATAGAAGAACATAGGACAGACTCGATGATTGCAGAGTAGAACTGTTTCAGCAGCTCCTGAGGCAGGTTGAACTTCCTTAGCTGGCGGAGGAAATACAGCCTCTGCTGGGCCTTTTTCGCAATAGAGTCAATGTGATTGTCCCACTTCAGGTCCTGGGAGATGGTGGTTCCCAGGAATCTGAATGACTCTACTGAAGTCACAGTGCTGTTCATGATGGTGAGTGGGGGGAGAGCAGGGGGGTTTCTCCTGAAGTCCACTATCATCTCCACAGTTTTGAGCGTGTTCAGCTCCAGGTTGTTAAGACTGCACCAGACAGCCAGCTGTTCAACTTCCTGTCTGTAAGCAGACTCGTCACCGTCCTTGATGAGGCCTATGACTGTAGTGTCGTCCGCAAACTTCAGGAGCTTGACAGAGGGGTCCTTTGATGTGCAGTCATTCGTGTAGAGGGAGAAGAGCAGTGGGGAGAGAACGCAACCCTGAGGGGCGCCAGTGCTGATGGTGAGAGTCCTGGATGTGAGTTTGCCCAGCCTCACTAGCTGCTGCCTGTCTGTCAGGAAGCTGGTGATCCACTGACAGATGGAGGAGGGCACAGAGAGCTGTCTCAGTTTGTCTGAGAGAAGGTCAGGTATGATGGTATTGAAGGCCGAGCTGAAGTCTACAAATAAGATCCTTGCATAATTCCCAGGTTTGTCGAGGTGTTGCAGGATGTAATGCAGTCCCATATTGACAGCGTCATCCACATACCTGTTTGCTCTATAGGCAAACTGAAGAGGATCCAGCAAGGGTCTAGTGATGTTCTTCAGGTAGGCCAGGACCAGTCTCTCAAGTGGCTTCATGACCACAGACGTGAGTGCGACAGGTCTGTAGTCATTAAGTCCAGTGATTTTGGGCTTTTTGGGGACGGGAATGATGGTGGAGCGTTTGAAGCAACAGGGAACTTCACATAGCTCCAGAGATCTGTTGAAGATTTGTGTAAAGATGGGGGCCAATTGGTCAGCACAGACTTTTAGACAGGCAGATGAAATACCGTCTGGTCCTAAAGCTTTCCTAGATTTCTGTTTTCTGAAGACCCGGTTCACATCCTCTACACAGACTTTAAACGCAGGTAGAATGGTGGGGGATGGAGTAAGGGGGGTTGCAGGGGGGGAAGGTGAATGTGTGAAGTGCAGATCAGAGCGGGTGCTGGGTGTCAGTCTGGCCTTTTCAAATCTGCAGTAAAACACATTGAGATCGTCAGCCAGTTGTTGATTCTCCACAGACTGTGGGGGTGGTGTCTTGTACATGGTGATGTTCCTTAGACCAGTCCATACCGACGCCGGATCGTTGGCTGAAAGTTCTTTTTTCAACTTCTCAGAGTAGTTCTTTTTAGCCACTCTGATCTCCTTTGTTAGTCTGTTCCTGGCCTGGTTATACAAGATTTTATCCCCACTTCTGTAAGCGTCCTCTTTGGCCTGACGAAGCTGTTTGAGTTTCCCAGTAAACCACGGTTTATCATTATTGAATGATAAGAATGTCCTGGTGGGGATGCATGTATCCTCACAGAAACTGATATATGATGTTACAGTCTCTATGAGTTCATCCAGATCGGTGGCAGCGGCTTCAAAAACACTCCAATCAGTGAGGTCAAAACAAGCTTTTAAATCTTGCTCTGCTTCATTAGTCCATCTCTTAACAGTTCTTAATACAGGCTTAGAAGATCTGAGTTTTTGCCTATAGGTCGGTATGAGATGAACCAAACAGTGATCAGAGAGCCCCAGAGCTGCCCGTGGGACAGAGTGATATGCATCTTTAATTATTGTGTAACAATGATCCAATATATTACTGTCTCTGGTGGGACATGTAACGTGCTGTCTGTATTTTGGCAGTTCGCGGGAGAGATTTGCTTTATTAAAATCTCCAAGAATGATTAAAAAAGAGTCCGGGTACCTTTGCTCTGTTTCAGATATTTGTTCGGCCAGCTGTTGCATCGCGGCGCTCACGCACGCGTCCGGAGGCACGTACACATTCACGAGAATGAAGGAGGAAAACTCTCGGGGTGAATAGAACGGCTTACAGTTTATGAAGAAGGCCTCCAAATTAGGAGAACACATCTTCTTCAGAGTTGTTATATCTGAACACCAACCTTCATTTATGTAGAAACATAGTCCACCACCTCTCGTTTTCCCCGTTAGCTCCGTGATGCGGTCTGATCTGAACAGCTGATATCCCGGCAAATGAAGCATGTTATCCGGGATGTTTTCACTCAGCCAGGTTTCAGTGAAGCACAATGCAGCAGAGTTTGAAAAGTCCTTATTTGTGTGGGTGAGGAGAAGTAGTTCATCCATTTTGTTAGGAAGGGATCGGAGATTCGCTAGATGAATGCTTGGGAGCGCAGTTCGGAAGCCGCGCTCGCGGAGATTAACCAGCGCGCCGGCGCGCTTCCCTCTTTTCCGTCTGAGCGCGCGTTTGACTAGGACCGCTGCCCCTCCGACCAAAACATCCAACAAAGCGTCTGAATAATCAAAAACCGGAAAAAATTTGTCCGGTGTGTGTTGCCTTATGTCCAGTAGTTCGTCTCTGGTAAAACTGACAGTAAGAGAATAACTAAACACAGAACAAACAAACAAAAACAACAAAAGTACGGGAGCGTTCCACACCACAGCAGCCATACGCGGCGCCATCTTACCATATTGTCCCAATAATGTGGCATCCATTTAATAATTTTAATTAAAATTATAAAAAATTTACACTCAATACGTTATTATTGCATACTGTTTTATAATGTAATACAATACTGAAGTGCAGATAATTTCCACTATTTTGCGAGTAGTATAAAGTAGTAGAAATAGCAGAAAATCTTGCAGTGTAACAGTGTAAATGTAATCTATAGCTATTTGCACTTAGTGTAAATAGCATATCACTAAAAATACTGCTATTTTCACTTAGGGTAGATGAAATCCACTACTATTTGAATTAAAGAAAAAATTTGCGCAATTTCAACTGAGGGGGGCCTTTAATCAGTCCGTGCCCAGGGCACTGGTGAGTCATAATCCGTCCCTGCTGATCATATAAATAATACATTTAAAAACACACAAATAAATATAAATTAAATATAAAAAATATCTATTTTTCACATTATTGGCTTTCTGTCACCCAACTGCAGGATGTATTTTATACAGTATTCTATTATTTACTCTTCATACTTGTCAGCATTCACCCCACCTATTAATATATTTGATATTTCGGCCAGCACATCAGCCCCTGATAAGGCTTCAGTGTTTTTCCTCTCACAAATCAAGCTCTCTCTCAGGGCAGTAGTTTCCCTGCAGTTTACAGTAATGCATTATAAGCACATTATTCATGACTTCATTACCAAACCTGATGAGTGTAATTAATCTGCGCTATGTGTGGCTGCAAATTAATCTGCTTCTCTTCCCATTAGCTGCAATCACGAACTCTGCGCTGCACTGAAAGGAAGAAATGGACACATCATAGAGGCGAACTTAACAGAGAAACTCGACGACTGTGTAACTTTAGAGAGCTGCGAAACTTGATATGCAATTTCAATACATAAATCTTGAATTTAGGCCTAAATATATTTTGATTGTAATAAATTTTGACTGGTGTTTTAATTATATTGCTCAAGGTACCATTTTATAATAAAAATAAGCCACCTGCAAATGATCACAGTTAATTTAAAGGGAAGGGAGCTTAGATACTTCACACATTATGCCTGAGAACTTCCTTAACTGTGGTATAGTACATATCATTGAAATACCTATTATGGCTTATTTCTATAAAGGTTGGTTTTGCTTGTTTCTTTGGTTATGTTAGTTTATATTCAAAGCACACCAATTGCTGGGACAACCCCCATAGGAAATGACCTTGCTCAAGGGTACACCGGTGATTGAGATTGTTCAGTATATTTCCAATTCATAAATCGTTCCCACCAGGGATCAAACTAGCGCCCTTTGTTTAACCACCCCATAGCCTTTAGCCCCCAAGCTATCACCTCTGTCTTCCTCTCTCTTTGTCCCGAGCCTGTGCTGAAACAGCATTAACTCACTCTCAAAGAGCATCCGTCCTGAATGACAAACAGAGAGACAGAAAAAGAGTGTGAGCCAGAGACAATTAAACAGAGTATTAAGCCCTAACATGCATATTTCCATTTACAATAATGTGATATGTCTTTATTTTTGGAATACACACAGTAATTGAGCTTTCTCTATACATTCCAGTGCTATAGATTGAAGGTATCGGTGTATGAGGTCATCAATATTATAAGTGTACTCTGTGTGTGTGTTGAGGTCTTAAAACAGATGGTTATCTGCATAATTCATATCGAGCATCTCTGCAATGTCTGGACACAGGAAGGTCAATCACAGTGTGGTCTTTGATTTGGCTGCTTGTTCTTATGGTTGGGGAATTTTTTGAATGTATAAGCAGTATTTAGACGAAAAAGGTGTCCTCAGGTCATGTCCATCGAGACACGTCATGATTATTCATCCCTCTATCTGTGCATTTATAAATGTTTGCCCTGACCTTTCTTACCAAGAAAAAAAAAACACATATATAGCACACATAAGATGCATTGCAAACTTGGCGCAAAAGAGTACATTGTCATTTAAAAAAAGACTTAAATGATTTAAAATAAAATAAAAAAGATTTACAAAACATTTACAAAAGATTTTAGTACTGTACATCAATAAGTTGTTGTACAAATGTTGCTAATAATTTTTTTTACGATAAAGTTCTGGCAACCACAGCTGCTTTTTCCAAAATCATAAACCTATAAGTCTCGATTAAACATGTCCCCAATAATCTGAGAGTGTTTTGGCAGACAACAATTTTAAGTACTTTTATTTCCCATTTCATAAATAATTCTATGTAGTAAAAAGTATTTCAAAACATATTTAATATTTTTTGACTTGATTATCTGTTATAAAAAATATATATATATATAGTAAAAAAAACATTGTGGTGTTTGGTTTTGTGTTTTTTTTTTTTGTAGTCATATTTCTATGGTTCTTCTTACAGACACTTTTAGCAGGCATCCTGAATTATAATTAGGCATATAGTTTTACATCTTCTTTATCCTTGACTAGAGGACATCTTGTTGTAAGTACAAAGTGGCACAGTTTGCACTACTCCCTCTAGATAATTAGAATCTGCAATCAAAACAAACCTAAGCTTTTGTATTGGGAAGGAGGGATCATGGGAAATGAAACAGACTGATGTGTGATGAATGTGATACCAGTGTGAATGTGGAACTAACATGCCGTGAACCATGTGAAGATATTCGGAAATGGGACTCTGTTGGATGCTGCTAAATGTTGAATGGAGTGTTGTGTGCGTGCGTGTGTGTGTATGTGTGTGTGTGGGGGGGGGGGGGGGGGGGGGGGGGGGGCAGAGTACTACTGAGGACTTGAGTTTGCAGGAATTTATAGGTAGAGTGTGAGAAAAGAGAGAAGAAAATTAATAGAAATATGCTTTATGCTCTTTATGTAGCACACACAAACACACACACTTAACTATCTTGGAATTGGCTAATGAACCCTCTCTCTCTTTGTGTGTGTGTGTGTGTGTGTGTGTGTGTGTGTGTGTGTGTGCTGAGGTCAGCTTTATTTAGAGAGCAGGCAGACAGACAGCTGGAGCCAGTGCAGAGATTCTGGACTGAAGGGAAGGCTTGGAAATTTGACACACACACACAGACAGACACACACAGAGAAAATCCCTCTAATTCCTGACCTGGATCCAGAGTAACCCTTAGAAACCCTCAGAATCATGGTGGTTTGCTTTGATTATGTGTGATGTTCTTTGTGTAAGTGTGTGCTTGCCAGAAATAAAATTCAGTAACAATATTTACAGTGTTTTACAATATTCCTTTTCACATGTTATACACACTTACTATAGAAATAACAGTAAATTATGCATAATTATAAGAACTCTAATCCTAACCCTATTGCAAGAATATGTAGTTAATTAATTAGCATAAATCAATATCAGTACTTAAATGTACAAATACACTTGTAACAAGGACAATGTAAAATAAAGTGTAACCGAGAATTCTTATGTCTACCTTAACTGTCTATAACATGAAAGCCTTCCTTCTAAGAGTAAAACAAAAGAAGCTTGGAGTCACATTGTGAAAAATTATGTCACAATTACAAGATGTAAAGTTGCAATTGTTTTTCAAAAGTGTTTGCCCTGACAGACATCCACAATAAATAGTGTATACAGTGCCCTCCATAAGTATTGGAACAGTAAATAAAAAAATTGCTCTGTTGGCTGTGGAGTCAAGACATTTGCAAATTGATTAAAAGATGAATATGAGACAAAACTACAGAATGTCACATTTTATTATTAGCTGTTTCAACACATTCATGTTTTACCAAATAAAAAGAATAGCACTTTTAGAGTTCATCCCACTCATTGATGTGAGCATAAGTATTGGGACAGTTGAACATAAGGCAGATATAAAAGATTAAAAGCTATTATTTAGTTGCAGAGCTCCGCACAATCACCTCAGTGAGTCTGTGACCCATAGACATCACCAGACTCTTGGTCTCATCCTTTGAAATACTTTGCCCAGCCTTTAATGCAGCCAATTCCAATTGTTGCTTGTTTTGGAGAGTTTCTGCCTTTACTCTCCTCTTCAGCTGGTGAAATTCATACTCAATGGGATTTAAATCTGGAGATTGATTTGAACAATCTAAGAATTTCCATTTCTTTGCCCTTATAAATTCCTTGACTGAACTGGCAGGGTTTTTCGGGTCATTATCCTGATGCAGTATGAAACACTTCCCAATGAATCTGGTGGCATTTTCTTGAATATTGGTAGGCAAGATGGTTTTGTACTCTTCCAAATTCATTCTGCTACTGTCATCACACATTAAGTCATCAGTAAAGTTGAGAGGGCCTGTTCCAGAGGCAGCCATGCATCCCCGTGCCATGAAACCACCTCCACCATGCTTTACAGATGAGGCTGTATGCTTGGGATCATTGCAGTTCCCTTTTTTTCTCCACATTTTTGCTTTCCCATCACTTAGATAAAGGTTCATCTTTGTCACATCGGTCCATAAACACAGTTCCAAAACTCTTCTGGCTCACCTTTGTGCTGTTTTGCAAACTCTAATCTTGCCTTTCTATTTTTGGTGCTGGTCAGAGGTTTGCATCTTGCTGTGTAGCATCTGTAATTCTGTGTCAAAGTCTCCTGAGGACAGCAGATTGTCAGAGCATCACCCCAGCTTTCTGGAAGTTGTTAATTTTCACAGCTTTCATGATTTTTCTGTCATCAACTACTGTTGTTTTCTTGGTCGATCAGGTCGTTGTTGGTTGCTGGTGGTTTCCAAACTCTTGATTTCTCTATGCCCTTTGTTTTTGCTAAAGCTCTAACTGACTTCCTCTTTTCTTTTAGCATCCAAATTGCTTGCTTTTCTCTCAAAGTCAGCTCCCTCGTCTGTGTGTGTCATCATCGATTGCAGGATTCAGAATCAGAAGTAATGGATATAACTGATATGACACATTCCCTGCTTTTAATATTTGAAGAATTAATGCAACAGGACACAGCTGATCACTTAGAAAGACCTGTGAGGCAACTGTTCCAATACTTATGCTCACATCAGATAGGGGGATGAAACTCTAAAAGTGCTGAACTTCTTAGCTGGTAAAACATCTATGTGTTGAATCACCCAATAATAAAATGTGACATTCTGTAGTTTTGTCCCATATTCATCTTTTAATCATATTTGTATATGTCTTGACTCCACAGCCAACAGAGCAATTTTGTCTTTACTGTTCCAATACTTTTGGAGGGCACGGTATATTTTACTTACATTTACTGTCACATATTTGCATTCATGCTTCAAGCAAACACTGTTTAACACAAGGCAAATTGCACACACACATACCCGAAAGTACCATGGTTAACTTTGCATGTTGTGATAGGCATCCAGCTGTGTGGTGTATAGCTGATCTGCTAACAGAGAATGGCTTGTAATTATGTCTAGTCATTTTACCCTTCTACCAGAAACCAAATGAACTGTATTGGGGGTTAAATTACAGTGTCACTTAAAAGGAAAAAAAGAAAAGATAGAGAGAATAAAAAGAGACAGAGAGCAGTATAAAAAGAATATGTGCTTATTTAGTATGTAAAAGCAGATCTACTCAAAACGCTCAGCATGAGTAAATTGAGTTAGTATCTCATGTGCTCTTAATCAAGATACATCTTAGACAATAATAACATCATTAGCAGTTTATTTCAGGTCATGGGAGGCACCTGGTATCTCGGTGTGATCGGTAATTGTGTTATGAATGTGTTGCTCTCAGGCTGTTCCCTTTCGAGATAAAAAGACCAAGTAATTTGGAACTACACAAAATGGCTGCACGTATAAAACTGAGTGTAAAATTATGCAGTTCAAATGCTATTCAATTGTTCAGGGCTTCTGACAAGTGTGCAAATTATTAATTATGTAATAAAAAAAAACTGGGTAAATAAAGAATGACACCACTGTTTGTTGCTTGGAGATGTGTAACTCTTGTTCCAAATGAAGTCAAAGCATTGGTGAAGCAAAAATACACATTGTCAATATTATGTTTTAAATGTAAGTTACAGAATATTAACTTTCTTAACATGTACACTGATCCACTTATAGTCTTATTTGCATGCACTGAGGTTTTTCGCTGGTAAGAAAGCCAAATCAATAAACAGTATTAGTCCATTTGCAAAATAGTGAACCAAAAAATGAGACACAATATCTTTGATTTGAAAGTAATTCAGTAAGCACTGCACTAAAGCCCTCTATTACTTTTATCAATTGTTATTTGCCTATTGTAATTAATAGGTTTAGCTAGCTTGTGAGATTTCAGTTGTAGATCCCTCCACTCTTATACTACACTGATTTTCATTTCATAGCCTTCAGTTTGGGCTGGACCGCGGACAGAGTGCCGACTGTCACTCAGTTTCATGCTGTTAGCTTGTCAGCGTGTGTCATACAGCATGGTGTAGCAGGGAAACTGTCGAGGGGATGTGTGGGTTGGGGGTCTCAGATCCAAATTGGGCCTACAGAGGACTGTCAGCGAGTTATTGATCGCTTTTGTCCAATTTCTGAAGCAGGGCCTTCCCACAGTGAATGAGACGTCTAACTGCCACACTGCGAGTTTATTTTGTGGCAAATAGAGAAGACAAGTCTAAGTCTTGGGATCTGTTTGATGATACATCTTTTAGATTGTCCACGTTCTGCTCAAAAAAGAAAACAATCCCAGCATGAAATGAGACATTTCATTGTTCTCCATGACATTGTTTTATTTAAACCACGGAAAAAGACAGAGACAGGAATGGGGGAAAAAACATTAAAAAGATATTAGCATCCTCTACCAAAAGTACTGTGGTACTATGGTAAGGGTAATATTATGATACTTTGAAACTTGTACCATATGGTGAACGGTAAAACCTGAATGATTAAAATATTTATGCGCCATCATATTTACATGTGTGTACATTTCTAAATGATTATGATATTGCCAAGTCATATGTCTAAATCAAGTGGTACCTTTTGATACACTGATACTAACTTTGAAATATTGAAATGATCACTTCATGTTTCCTGATATCAAGGATTAAAAACTTCTTATTGGGTAAAAAACTCCCTGCATGTTTTTCTCTCATAGCAAGGGAGAAACATGGCTTTTATTAGAATCTAGACAAACAATATTAATGTTTTAAGAAGATCAAGCGTTGGCTTTTGACTGTTTTGTTCATTTGTATGTGTCAACTTTATGGATAAAATAATTATTGAATTCTTGAAAGCTTGAAGTATCAATGAATGTCAATTGTACTTCACAAAACAAATTAAATATTATAAAATATGGATATTTAAATAAGGCATAAATGCTCTAAAAGCAACCATATCATAATAGCTCTGTTCCAAAACCTCCAAGCTGCCTCACTGTCTTCATAAGCAACTTCTTCATGAGCAGCAACTCCTTTAATTTGCTCAAAAACAAGACAC